>NC_056733.1:914982456-915322343 GCF_019279795.1 Protopterus annectens
TTTATTGTGTTTGTCTTTGAAAAAAGTGACTTTTAAAGAATTTTAGTTTTTGCCAGCATTTGCCGCTTGTTTTCCTTGAGAAAGAGAAAACATTTTCAGCTTGACCATGGAGTAATCTGTCAGTCCTACAGTTGGTCATTCTTCCATCTACAAAAAGAAAAAAATTAAGCAAACAGCCTTTGCCATCATAACAGGCTTGCAAATTGCCTCAGCTGCAGGTGGGTGACTCTGCTGTGGCCATTATTTGTACCCAAGACCACTCATCTCTACCACCAATCTCACAGGTGTAACACCTACATCTACTATAGATGGGGGGGTTATCCACACCCTCTATGGCTGTTGGGGTGCTCTCAGTGGGCAAAGGAGTGCCACTCTTGTCAGTTCTGGGAGAGGGAGCAAGGAAGACTTCCCTGTTTTGTCAGAATGTTGTACTTATCCTGGGGAAGCTGTTGCTGCCATTAATAACACCACTGGTCCTAGTTTTCCTGTCAAAAAGAAACAGAAAACTAAGCATGTATCTAACCCTCCTCAAATTTCCTTAGACATGAGTAGTTTACTGGGTCTGGCTCAGGATTTAATTTAGGCTATTGATCCGTCCTGTAAAGTAGTTTCTGATAAAAAAAAGAGGGTTACCTCCTTCCATGAAGAGATTCAATATTCAGAATCTGGCCAGGAAGATAAAGGGACAGATATAGTTTTCTCTCTCAAATTTCTAATTTAGACTCAGAGGAGAGCTCAGTTTCTCACTCTCCCTTTGCGGGGAGGGGGGTATCTTTCTCTGAGATTATTTCTGGAATACACCAGTGTTTTCAGTGGGAGAACACTGAGGTTTCTCAGTCCTTCAGAAAATACTGTGAACTGTTGCAGAAGGAATTTCCAGAACCTACACCCATTCCTCCATTTCGGTCAGCTTTGGAGGATATGTGTGTTACTGGCTGTAATTTTGCTGATAATCAGCCAGCTGCCCCTAAAAGAAAATCAGATAGAATATTTAAAGTTTCTCAGTCTTTTAAGTTTGTATACTCTATTCCCGAACCTGATCCCGCAGCTGTAGCGTTAGATCTGATGCTGTCATTTTTGCTCATTCCTCAACAAATGGGTTCATACCGATCCTCGGATCTGACTCTGCAATTTTCTGAAGCTTCTAGAATCCAATTCTTGAGCTCCTCCCTTACCCATAATGCCTCAGACCAGTAGAATTCCTCAGATCTCTTTTGCCACTCTACAAGATGGTCAGGATTGCAATTGCTTGAGCTCCTTCTGGGGTTTTGTGAGTGAACAATTTGCTAAATTTGTTACCTTTTACAGCTTTTCCTTCTCTTTATTAGTGAACTAAACTCCCTTACCCTCTATAACCTTCTCTGCTGAGTTTTTAGTATTTTTCTGCTACCATCGTTGGTAGTCCGACCTTCTGTTTCTACACCCTTAGGTATTTCCCTTGTACTACCATCATTGGTAGTCCGACCTTCTGTTTCTATACCCTTAGGTATTTCCCTTGTACTACCATCGTTGGTAGTCCGACCTTCTGTTTCTATACCCTTAGGTATTTCCCTTGTACTACCATCGTTGGTAGTCCGACCTTCTGTTTCTATACCCTTAGGTATTTCCCTTGTACTACCATCGTTGGTAGTCTGACCTTCTGTTTCTATACCCTTAGGTATTTCCCTTGTACTACCATCGTTGGTAGTCCGACCTTCTGTTTCTATACCCTTAGGTATTTCCCTTGTACTACCATCGTTGGTAGTCCGACCTTCTGTTTCTATACCCTTAGGTATTTCCCTTGTACTACCATCGTTGGTAGTCCGACCTTCTGTTTCTATACCCTTAGGTATTTCTCTTGTACTACCATCGTTGGTAGTCCGACCTTCTGTTTCTACACCCTTAGGTATTTCCCTTGTACTACCATCGTTGGTAGTCCGACCTTCTGTTTCTATTCCCTTAGGTATTTCCCTTGTACTACCATCGTTGGTAGTCCGACCTTCTGTTTCTATACCGTTAGGTATTTCCCTTGTACTACCATCGTTGGTAGTCCGACCTTTTGTTTCTATACCCTTAGGTATTTCCCTTGTACTACCATCGTTGGTAGTCTGACCTTCTGTTTCTATACCCTTAGGTATTTCCCTTGTACTACCATCGTTGGTAGTTCGACCTTCTGTTTCTATACCGTTAGGTACTTCCCTTGTACTACCATCATTGGTAGTCCGACCTTCTGTTTCTACACCCTTAGGTATTTCCCTTGTACTACCATCGTTGGTAGTCCGACCTTCTGTTTCTACACCCTTAGGTATTTCCCTTGTACTACCATCGTTGGTAGTCCGACCTTCTGTTTCTATACCCTTAGGTGTTTCCCTTGTACTACCATCGTTGGTAGTCCGACCTTTTGTTTCTATACCCTTAGGTATTTCCCTTGTACTACCATCGTTGGTAGTCCGACCTTCTGTTTCTATACCCTTAGGTATTTCCCTTGTACTACCATCGTTGGTAGTCCGACCTTCTGTTTCTATACCCTTAGGTATTTCCCTTGTACTACCATCGTTGGTAGTCCGACCTTCTGTTTCTACACCCTTAGGTATTTCCCTTGTACTACCATCGTTGGTAGTCCGACCTTCTGTTTCTATTCCGTTAGGTATTTCCCTTGTACTACCATCGTTGGTAGTCCGACCTTCTGTTTCTATACCGTTAGGTATTTACCTTGTACTACCATTGTTGGTAGTCCGACCTTCTGTTTCTACACCCTTAGGTATTTCCCTTGTACTACCATCGTTGGTAGTCCGACCTTCTGTTTCTATACCCTTAGGTGTTTCCCTTGTACTACCATTGTTGGTAGTCCGACCTTTTGTTTCTATACCCTTAGGTATTTCCCTTGTACTACCATCGTTGGTAGTCCGACCTTCTGTTTCTATACCCTTAGGTATTTCCCTTGTACTACCATCGTTGGTAGTCCGACCTTCTGTTCCTATACCCTTAGGTATTTCCCTTGTACTACCATCGTTGGTAGTCCGACCTTCTGTTTCTACACCCTTAGGTATTTCCCTTGTACTACCATCGTTGGTAGTCCGACCTTCTGTTTCTATACCGTTAGGTATTTCCTGTACTACCATCATATTTACCTTGTACTACCATTGTTGGTAGTCCAACCTTCTGTTTCTACACCCTTAGGTATTTCCCTTGTACTACCAACCTTTGTTTCTACACCCTTAGGTATTTCCCTTGTACTACCATTGTTGGTAGTCCGACCTTCTGTTTCTATACCCTTAGGTATTTCCCTTGTACTACCATCGTAGTCCGACCTTGTTTCTATACCCTTAGGTATTTCCCTTGTACTACCATCGTTGGTAGTCCAACCTTCTGTTTCTATACCGTTAGGTATTTCTATTTCCCTTTGTACTACCATCCTTCTGTTTCTAAACCGTTAGGTATTTACCTTGTACTACCATTGTTGGTAGTCCGACCTTCTGTTTCTACACCCTTAGGTATTTCCCTTGTACTATCATCATTGGTAGTTCGACCTTCTGTTTCTACACCCTTAGGTATTTCCCTTGTACTACCATCATTGGTAGTCCGACCTTCTGTTTCTATACCCTTAGGTATTTCCTTGTACTACCATCGTTGGTAGTCCGACCTTCTGTTTCTATACCCTTAGGTATTTCCCTTGTACTACCATCGTTGGTAGTCCGACCTTCTGTTTCTATACCCTTAGGTATTTCCCTTGTACTACCATCGTTGGTAGTCCGACCTTCTGTTTCTATACCGTTAGGTATTTCCCTTGTACTACCATCATTGGTAGTCCGACTTTTTGTTTCTATTCCCTTAGGTATTTCCCTTGTACTACCATCGTTGGTAGTCCGACCTTCTGTTTCTATACCGTTAGGTATTTCCCTTGTACTACCATCGTTGGTAGTCCGACCTTCTGTTTCTACACCCTTAGGTATTTCCCTTGTACTACCATCGTTGGTAGTCCGACCTTCTGTTTCTATACCGTTAGGTATTTCCCTTGTACTACCATCGTTGGTAGTCCGACCTTCTGTTTCTATACCGTTAGGTACTTCCCTTGTACTACCATCGTTGGTAGTCCGACCTTCTGTTGGTATACCGTTAGGTATTTCCCTTGTACTACCATCGTTGGTAGTCTGACCTTCTGTTTCTATACCCTTAGGTATTTCCCTTGTACTACCATCGTTGGTAGTCCGACCTTCTGTTTCTACACCCTTAGGTATTTCCCTTGTACTACCATCGTTGGTAGTCCGACCTTCTGTTTCTATACCCTTAGGTATTTCCCTTGTACTACCATCATTGGTAGTCCGACCTTCTGTTTCTATACCGTTAGGTACTTCCCTTGTACTACCATCGTTGGTAGTCCGACCTTCTGTTTCTATACCCTTAGGTATTTCCCTTGTACTACCATCGTTGGTAGTCCGACCTTCTGTTTCTATACCCTTAGGTATTTCCCTTGTACTACCATCGTTGGTAGTCCGACCTTCTGTTTCTATACCGTTAGGTACTTCCCTTGTACTACCATCGTTGGTAGTCCGACCTTCTGTTTCTATACCCTTAGGTATTTCCCTTGTACTACCATCATTGGTAGTCCGACCTTCTGTTTCTATACCGTTGGGTATTTCCCTTGTACTACCATCGTTGGTAGTCTGACCTTCTGTTTCTATACCCTTAGGTATTTCCCCTTCTACTACCATCGTTGGTAGTCCGACCTTCTGTTTCTATACCCTTAGGTATTTACCTTGTACTACCATCGTTGGTAGTCCGACCTTCTGTTTCTATACAGTTAGGTATTTCCCTTGTACTACCATCATTGGTAGTCTGACCTTCTGTTTCTATACCGTTAGGTACTTCCCTTCTACTACCATCATTGGTAGTCTGACCTTCTGTTTCTATACCCTTAGGTATTTCCCTTGTACTACCATTGTTAGTAGTTTGACCTTCTGTTTCTATACCGTTAGGTATTTCCCTTGTACTACCATCATTGGTAGTCCAACCTTCTGTTTCTATACCCTTAGGTATTTCCCTTGTACTACCATCGTTGGTAGTCCGACCTTCTGTTTCTATACCGTTAGGTATTTCCCTTGTACTACCATCGTTGGTAGTCCGACCTTCTGTTTCTATACCCTTAGGTATTTCCCTTGTACTACCATCGTTGGTAGCCTGACCTTCTGTTTCTATACCCTTAGGTATTTCTCTTGTACTACCATCGTTGGTAGTTATTACGTTTCTTCACTTTCCTTCCTGTTTTTTTCTTTCTTAAACTTCTTTGTGTTTACCAGTATGGCTGATAAGCCAAATGGCTTTTAAAAATGTACTGTGGGCACAAGGTCCCACAGGGAGTGCATTTATTGTTTGGGCCCAGCACATTTGGACACCTTCTGTTTCGTGTGTGCAGCCTTTAATGTGAGAGCTATAAGCGACAGGAGGAAAAAGCTTATTTTGAAATGCCGCCTTCCTCCTTCAGCTACATCTTCAGGCACTTCTTCTTCAGGGGTTAAAACCCATTCTCAGAAATTGAAGGCGCCCAAGGAGCACCGTAAAAGCTCTCCTGCCCAGTCTCCTTAGTCTACACCTGCTTTAGAACCTCCAAAGAAAGTTTATAAGACCTCTGATCCAAAGCTTTTGGATCTGACACCGCCTACTGTTTCATCTCCTTGGCCCCATGCTCCCAAGTTTTCTCTGGAGCCAGTGTTCCTGAGGTTAAGGTCTCCCTTTTTGCAAGAGACTCCTAAGAATTTGTCAAGGCCACCTTCCACATCCTCTTTCATTATGTCTTCCTCTAGTCTGTCTGAGTTGGAAGTGGATAAGATGATGAGGAAATTACTCAAAACACAGATCCAGATGGGGGTTTTGCTAGCTCCATGTGCCATCAGGTCCATGAGCTGCCAACCTTCTTTTCAAACTGTAATTGCTCCTTCTCTGCAGCTGTTTGGGACTCTTTGGATCTGAGAGCCCTGAGAGTTGTACTGTCAAATCCGAAGGTTATTTCATCTTCGACTCTAGCTACTTCCCTGACCCAGTCTGCTCCAACACTGTTGGATCATGATGGTTCTTGATGCCAAAGCATCAACATGGGATCCGAGGGATTGACTTTGGCTCTAAAGTTTTTGGAGCTGTTGCTTCCTCTCAGAGCTTCAGTACTGGATAGCTCAGCTCTGACTCCCTTGGAGCAGGGGGGTTGGAGGGGCTCAGGGGTTGTCTTCTCTGAGAGCTTTGGCTGTGGTGGGATTGCCCTTGGCTTCTCCAGGTCCCTCTGCATTTGAGGTGCATTTGAGGTGGTAGAGAGGGCATTCTCTCAACCCAGAGTAGTTTTGACTCTCCCTTCTTCGGATCCATGCCCTTATCCCTCTTTGGATCTTGTGCCTAAGTCCTCGCATCCTACATCTCAGGGGCAGCCAGCCCAGATGAGCTTCCAAGCAGTTCCCACCACAGAGCTCCCCATCTCTTCTGATATTCCCCTGGAATATCCCACTGAGGAGGTCCCTCGGAAGAGGGCTTACAAGAGGAGCCACTTGGATTCCCCACAGAAATCCCTCACAGAAAACACCAATTTTGATGAAGAGGAAGGCTCCCCTAGATCTCAACTTGAAGATCTAATTTGGTGACATCTTAGAGATCCTTCACAAGAAAGGTGGTTGATTTTCCCAAATCCCTTCCCAGGAGGAGTTGATACTCTTGGAAGCCTTCAGGTCTGGCCTGGTTAAATCTTGAGTTACCTCCCCCCACACACACACACACACACACACAGATGAGCTTATAGACCTCGTCTCCCACAGGGCATGGAAGGAACTGGACTTCATGGAACCTATCCCCAAACACCTCAAGAAAATCTTATACACCCCTGCTGATAGACAGTATTGGACTAAAGGGATTCCTCTATTTGCCATGGTTGTTGCAGCAGCCACCAGAAAGGAGCCTGCTGAACAAAGCTCCACTGTCCATCTCCCTAACAGAGAGTCTAGGGCTTTGGACAGGTTTGGGAAGTGAGTGTATGAGTCAGCGACATTTACCCTGCAATCGCTGAACTACCTGGCACATTTCACCAGATGACAGAGCGACTTGGTAAAAGAACTCTCTAATTCTGTTCCAGGGTCATGCTCTTCAGTGTCCATGTCCACAGAGGAACAAAAGTATGTTTCTTCATGAGTGGCCACCCTACAATCGATTGCAAACATGTTCATGAGGTTAATTTTGCATGCCATGGAAGGTACCTCTTGGGTGGCCAGTTCAGGCATAGCCATAAGAAGACATGGCCAAATGCAATTTTGTGATTTTGTGGAACCCTTCAAGGCTTCATTTATCAATGCTTTGTTTTATGGATCATTCTTGTTTGACCTAACAGTAAAAGAGACTCTCTCCCACAGTGAACAGGATGGAAAGACCTTGTCTACCATCAGAATCCACTTTTCTACCCCCAAAGAATTTTCTCCAGGAATCACACTGTGGTAAGAAAATGTGGTTCAGAAAATCTCAAGGTCCTTTCCAGGAATCACATGGAGATTTTTCCCCCAGAGGCAGAGGGGAAAATAACTTCAGAGGGGGTCCACTGAACCAAGGATGTCAAGATTCTATCTCGGACAGCTCCTTCTAGTATTCCTGAAAGGTTGTCCGACTGCCCCTCTCTGGAAGCAGTTGGGGGGTGCTTATCCTTACACGAAAAAGCCTGGATCACCATCATAAACAACTCTTGGGTGCAAAGGATCATATCCAGAGGATATTTCGTTCCCTTTTTACAAACTCCTGTCAAAACAAGGAAAACCTCTCCTCAATGTTCCACCCAATCAGAGGGAGCTTGCAGCTCAAGAGATTAGAAAGTTGCTAGACAAAAGAGTCATCCAAGAGGTCCTCTCACACTAAACAGGGTCCAGAATTTACTCAAGGTTCTTTTTTAGTGCCAAAACAGACAGGGCACCTCAGACCTATCTTGAATCAGTTTGTAAAGAATTCTAAATTCTGGATAGTCATGGTTCAGTCCATTCTGCCTCTCCTTCAGAAGGATGACTGGATTTGCTTAATTGATCTTCAAGATGCATACAATCACATCAAAGTGAACAGGCACTCTGGAGGGTATCTACGCTTCTGACTGGGAGCCAGCCACTATCAGTTCAGAGTCCTGCCCTTTGGTCTCACCACAACCCCCAGGATGTTCACCAAATGCATGGCAGTAGTAGCAGCTCACCTGAGACTGCTTGGATTTAGGGTGTTTCCTTACCAAGATGTCTGGCTCCTCACCTCCCCAAACAGATACCTCCTCAAGAAGGTCAGGAACTACTTATTCCAATTATGTCAGTCTCTAGGAATCACATTCAGTTATGCCAAGTCCCATCTACAACCTGTTCAAATCTTGCAGTTTATAGGAGCTCACCTGGACACCACCAGTCAATTGGCCTTTCTTTCTTCAAACAGAGTACAGTACACAAGATTACAGGTGAGACAGATTCTTTCACACCCTTCTCCCCCAGCAGGATTGGTCCTTCAGGCTTTATGTTCAATGGTGGCTGCTCTAACCTTGCTCCCATTGGCTCAATTCCATATGAGAGTTCCTCAATGGACTCTAGTTGTACAGCGGTAAATTCTTCTATAGCCTCTGTCCTTTCTAATAAAACTGTCTCAGGTTTGCGAGAATTCCCTGCTTTGGCGGGTACTGTCTAACAAAGTTTGTCAGAGACACCCCTTTATTTTTCCATCCCATGTAGCCACAATGACCATGGATGCCTCCCAATTGGGGTGGGGGAATTTCTTGGGATGGACGATCCAAGGCAGTTGGTCCGCAGAAGAGACCAATCTGTATGCCACTGCCCTGGAGATGATGGTGGTCCTCCTAGTGTTGCAAGCCTTTCAGGACTCTCGTCCTCAGGGGTCGATTGCTATCCAAACTGGCAACTTGTCAATAGTTTGATACATCGACAGACAGGGGAAACCCAACCCTATCCCCTTTAAGAGGCAACAGAAGTGTGGCAGTGAGTGATCTCCTCCAACCACTTTCTTATGGCAATGCACTTCATGGGGAAATGTAGCATGCTAGCAGACAAACTCAGCAGGTCCATTCTAATGCCTCACAAGTGATCTCTCAATCAGTTGGTGGAGGGGAATATTTTTGGACAATGGGGTCAACCATGTTGCAATCTATTTGCCTCTCCTCACAACTTCAAGTGCAGCAGGTGCTTTGCCCTGATCCCCCCAGGGGGGATTCACCAAGAGATGCACTATTCCATATTTGCCCCCCCCATCTGCTTATTGCTTATCCCTCCTTACCCCTAATCCTCAAATTTCTTCAGAAAGCACTTTGGTTCATTTCTCCTTTTGGCCTTGTCAAGTGTGGTTTCCCTTTCTGTGGTCTCATCTTCTTTGTCCCCTTGGAGCTTGGATCCCAATCCAGATCTAATGTCTCATCCCTTGGGAATGACACATCCAGACATTGCAGACCTCAAGTTGACCACCTGGTTGCTCCAGTTTCCTTAATGGTTAGACAGCCCAGGGTTTCCTCCCAGGACTGCCAGATACTGCTATCATCCCAAAAAGACTCCACTAGAGAAATTTACAAGAGTAAATGGAAAAGATTTTCTTACTGGGCCCATCAGAGAGAGTTGGATCCTTTCCCTGTACCTATTACTGCTGTCCTAGATTTCCTTGCTTCAATTTTTCAAGAAGGCGCTAGTTTTTCCACTATTAAAGTTCAAGTTAGCAGCCATTTCATATTATCATATTGGATGTTATTCTTCCTCCTAGCTTCTTGCAAACTCTATAAAGCATTTCTTAAAGGTGCTTTTTTGCTTAGGCCTACTGTTTGGGACCCTACTCTACCCTGGGATTTTATGCTGTTACTGCAGGGTTTGACTCTGACTCTTTTCAAGCCTTTGGCCAAGTCAGATCTGAAGTTTCTTTCTTGGAAAATGTTTTTCTACTGGCCATTACTTCAGCAAGGCAAGTTTTTGAACTCCAAGCAAACTCCTCAAAATCCCCTTAATTGGTTTTCCACAAAGATAGGTTCATAGGTTCATAGGTAGGTACTAGACTATCGGCCCAAGGGCCTATGTAAGCCTAGCCAACAGAATTCCCTGGCTTACTCCACCCAAGAAAGTTATTTTCCTGTGCCATTGTCGAGTAGAGACACAGAAGTGATCCCCGGGGTGTATTTCCTATTTCCCATCCACTCATCAAGATTTTTCTTGAAGAGTGCTAATGAAGAACCTTGCTTGACATAGATGGGTAGCCTGTTCCAGATTATGGGAAGTCTCTGGGACAGGAATCTATCCCTCCAGCATGTTCTGTTTATTGCGGTGACAAGGTTTAGTTCCCTAGAGCATGTAGCTTGGAGGGATTGGGATTTCTTTAGGTGTAGCATGTCCAACAGCTCTGGCTTTGACATAGCTTTATATGTTAGGCAGAGATCACCTCGGAGTAGGTGATATGCTACGGAGTAAAGCTGGAGTTTTTTGAGACGGTCAGCGTAGGGCATTTGTTTCAGGCCAGTGATCCTCTTTGTGAGGTACTTCTGTGGCCTTTCCAGCTGCTGCAGATGTCTTGTAAGGTACATTCCAAAAGGGGCGTTGTACTCAATAATGGGTCTAATGAATGTCGAGTAGAGGGGAACAATGACCTCTTTTTTCCTGGATGAGAACCCTTTTATGATGAGGTTTGCCATGTAGAAGGACTTCCTGACTACTGTGGCGATGTGACTATCAAAGGAGAGACTACTGTCCACCTGGGTCCCAAGGTCTGTTATTACACATTCAGTGTTAATTAGATTGCTGCTTATGTGGTAGTTCATGGGTACAGAGTTTTTACCAAAGGGGATGATACTGCACTTTTTGGCATTGAGCTTGAGGCCATGGCTCTGACACCAGGCTTCTGTCTCAGCGAGGCCCTTCTGTAGGATGTCCACATCATTTGGGGACTTGACAATGGCTCCTAGTTTGCAGTCATCTGCGAACTTCATTAGCCAGAGGCCTTCTGTGTTAGCCTGTACTTCAGAGAAGTAGATACCAAACAGGAGAGGTCCCAGGACTGAACCCTGTGGTACTGCACTTGTCACTGGTTTGAGATCAGATTTGGAGTCTGCAACTTTTACAGTGTGGGTTCTGTCAGTGAGCCAGTTGGCAACCCATCTTGTGATGTCGGGATTTATACCTAGTTTAGTGAGTTTAGCTATAATTCCAGAATGGGCGATGGTGTTGAAAGTCTTGGCGAGGTCAAGATATGCTGTGTGAACTACCTTATCCTCATCTACGACTTTGGTAACTGCCTCAAAGAAGTCAATCAGGTTCAGGAGGCATGATCTGCCTTTCACAAACTCAAATTGGGTGGGATCCAGAGTTTGAAGGTTACCAATGTCTTTGTTTATGAGTTCCATGATGATACGTTCCATGGCCTTGCAGACCAGACTCGTCAGGATAATAGGGCAATAGTTCCCAGGATCAGTGGTGGCTCCCCCTTTATAGAGTGGGATAACTGTTGCTTAGGCCATTCAGTGGGCACAAAGCCTGATGCGTGTGAGGCTATTATTGATAATGGTGCTTAGGTGGGGAGCCAGTTCGTTCTGAAGTTCATGTAAAACACGGCCTGGGATGTTTTCCTGTCCCATGGATGCTGTGTTTTTGGCTTTAGAGAGTGCAGCTTTTACCTGTGTAGTTGTGATTACAGGGACTCTGCATTCTTCCTGTATAAATATGGGCCCTTTAGGGGGTGAGGGGGGAGGTAAAGTTAGCACTGAACCTATCTGCCAGGATGTTGGCAATATCAGTTGGTTCTGTAATTTTCGTGCCGTTGTGCTGTAACTCAGAGCAGATCTGGTTGTTGCCATTGAGATTCTTGACATAGCTATAGAATGCTTTGTAGTTGTCCTTAGAATTAGTGGCGATTTTGTTTTCGTAGCTAGCTTTGGAGGATCTTATAAGGGATCTCAGCTTCTTACTGAGGCTGACCAGGGAGCTCCTCCACTCATGGGATTTTACTCTGTTTTGCAACAGTTTCTTCCTTCTGTTGTACAGTTTGTTTATGGCAGGGGACCACCAGATTGGCTTCCTTTTTTTGGAGGATAGTGTCTTGGTTCTGTTTGGGATAGCACGATCCATGCACTCGTGTAAGTGCTTATAGAGTGCATTTGTGTAGCATTCAGCAGTTGTAACTGTATTGTCCATTTGCATGGGTGTCATGAAGTTCACCACTTCTGTCTTAAGAAGCATGAAGCTGGCTTTGGATAAATTTTTTACCGTGGTTTCCTTAATGGGGGGTGGGGGCGGGATGTGGATATCAAGGGTGATTAGCTTATGGTCAGATCGGACCAACAAGGAGTTGACTTCAGGGGTGGAACACCGGTCACTCATGTTGGTAATGACTAGGTCTAGGATATTGTTGCCCCTGGTGGGGGTGTGGATAAGTTGATCTAGGGCATTGGAGTTTATGAATTCCAGAAAGTGTTGAGCTAAGGAGTTGGTACATGAGTAGCTTTCCCAGTTAATGGTGGGGTAGTTGAAGTCGCCCATTATTAGGGTGTTTGGTTGAACCCTAATATTTTCTAGTACATCAACAAAAGAGGAGTGGGAATCCTGGGGCATGGTGGGGATCTGTAGCAAGCTACAATTTGGATTGCAGTTTTACCCAGAGTTGCACTTGGATAACCTCGGATGCATTATGCTGAGCAACTAGCCTGGAGGTGTGGATATCCTTAAAGAATATGGACACACCTCCACCTTTGGTGTTTCGGTCCAGGTTACATAGCCGAAAAGTATGGTATGAGTTATAGCCTGGTAGTGCAGGGGTGCTCTCTGGAGCCATGAACCAGGTCTCTGTCACTGCACAGACATCAATGTTCTCCATTTTAAGGAGTGCCTCGAGTGAGGGAATTTTGAGATTTAGACTTATAGCATTGAGTAGCATTACCCTCAGTTTTTGCTTGCCTGTTCCTGTTACAGTGGTGAATTTGTCATTTGAACCTTGCCTAAAAAAGGCACTATAGGGGCAGCAAGAGCCTTAGCCAGTATCCGGAATCCCAGGGGTGACAGGTGCAGGCCATCTGTGGCAAAGCATAGTGGTCTGTGGACCATGTCATCCCTAGCAGACAGATACTGGATCCCCTTAGAATGACAGCAGAAGCTTAGCCAATTGTTGAAGTCAATCATTTTGTCTTTGTACTGCGGTATCATTCTGGGCGATGGCAAAATCAGGGCTAGGGTCATACCTGCCTGGGCTACAAGATTGGAGAGCTCTTCCATGTCTCTTTTCATGTAGTCCAGGGAGGTGCATCTCAGGTCATTCACACCAACATGGACAATGACATAGCCATATTTCTACTTGTTGTAGAGTGTCCTGAGTGCATGGTTTATGTGGCGGATCCTGGCACCCGACAGGCAGCTGACAGTAACATTCTCCTTGTTTAGCCTGGTGAGTGGGACATCAGTGTGCCTGACTATAGAGTCACCTATATCTAATGTGTTGGGTAAGTTGTTTTGCCTTATTGGCTGTGGTTGAGTGGCACACTGAGTCTGTGGGCTATGTGTCATTTGGGTTGTGTTGGGGGATGGAGGTTGCTTGCGTTTCTGCTTTGGAGGTCTCTGTTGCTTAGACAGATTATTATTGAGAGCCTCCGCAAATGTTTTTGTGTTACTATGTGTGGATTTTGGTGGTGTAGATTTAGTGAGACTATGTGATGAGTGTGGTGTGGTGCAAATGTTTACCTTCTCCTCTTGACTGTCAAGTTCAGTCTTGGTTGGAAAGAGCTTTACCTCCAGTTTGGCCAGATAAGTGCATCTCTAACAGGTTGTAATGTTGGGTGGTAGGAGGAGAGGGTGTTCTGTGTACATGAGGCAATTTCTACATTGCCTCAAGATGCCCAGATTCATCAGATAGACAGGAGAGAACACTGGGAGCTGACCCTTGGACATGCCTGAATAAAAAACTATTTTCCTCTAGATAAGTGAGGAAAGTGAGTAGAAGAGCTGTTTTTCTCTAAGCAAGCGAGAAAAGTAAGTAAAAAAACTGTTTTCCTCTAGGTAATGAGGAAGGTTGAGTGCTATAGTAATTAGTAGCTTATTTAGTCCTTACAAGTTCTGAACAAGTGCCACGAATAAGCAAATTTAAGTGCTAAAACTAAGAATCTGTATCTGCACTAGACGAGTTACAGGACAGAAACAAGTGCAAATGCAGGCTTTCAAATCAGAAAGTTGAGAGAGATGGAAAACATTGCCCAAACGGCCAATAACTACAATTTCTGGGCCAGAACCACTCCTTATGTGGTAGACAGGTTACCTAGTGCTTACCACTCCCACTGATAAGCTAGAAGGCTTCCCTCCAACACAGAAAGGCTTGGGGGGCTCAGAAGCTTACATACAGTCCTGGATACAGCAAATCTGTATCTAGACTACACTAGTTACAGGAAATGTAGGAAACAGGCTTACAGTATTTTTTTTTTACAGAAAAGTAGCAAAAAAAGTATTAAAAACAATTCACATGCAGTGCAAGCTAGCACACTTGAGTATGTAGCAATATTAGACCAAACACAGTTTAAAAAATGCAATTAAATTAAAAAGGACTAAAAGCAAGTGCAGAAAGAGTTTATTAGGTAGAATGTGGTAAAGAGATGGGACTGGGGGAATGTCCCAGATCAAATCTACAGTGGGGTGGGCAACAGCAAAAGCCACCAAATTTAAACTACAAACCAGTAATAGAGAGGGTGGGTAGGACAAAATACTTTCAGCAGAGATCTGAAAACCTATAAGCAACAATTAACAGTACAAACTCTAAAACCAAAAAAATATACTTAGCTCTGTATATTTCCAGATAGAGTGAAAAGCATTCTCTCAGAACACAGGTTCCAGCAATGAAATGCAGGCTGTTAGAGTAATACTATGTATTAATCCTTCCTTGTTGCCCAAAGTAGCCTTGCTAGCAAACATAAATTAAGTCATCAACTTATCTGTTTTCTTCCCAAATTTTTCTAACAAAGGTGAACATGTGCTCCATCTCTTAGATGTGCATAGACAGCTCCATTTTCCATTTTATCACTATAGGAGAAAGGATTTTAGAAAAACAGATCAGTTGTTTGTCTCATATGCTTCCAACAGTTTGGGAAAACCAATCTCCAAAGTTACCTTAGCAAAGTGATTAATATATTGCATATTGTTAGTTTACGAGGTCTTCCTTTGCCCAGACCTACAAAGGCTCACTCTACTAGATCCACAGTTACTTCATCTGTTTTTGGGTTTAGAGCTTCTATTGATGATGATTGTGCTGCAGCCACTTGGTCCAAATGCTCATAACTTTATTGCTCATTACAAGTTGAATTTGATCTCCAGAAGCAGAGCTGCGATGTGAAGTTGTTCAATTTCGCTGTTCATTCTTCACTGATGGGTTCGGAACCGATTCTCGGCTCCGGCATGGCCATTTAGCAAAGCTCAAAGATTACCAGTAGCTCGAGACCAAGCCCCTTATCCCATGATGCATTGCTGGAGTTACCTCAGATCTAGTTTGCTGTGGCACTGATCTCTTGGTTTCCAGAGTTGCTCGAGACTTTTTGTGGGATTTTCTACACATTCGCAAGTTTTTCTTCATTTTTTCTTATATATATATATATACATTTCTTAGATCTAGTTAGACTTTTTAGAAGTGTTCCCCTTTCCCTTTTATAGCTTTGCCATATTATTCGTGACTTTTTGCTTCTTGGCCTTGGCCTCAGTAGTTTAGACTGGTTAGAAGTGTATAATATTATCCTATATTGTATTATTTTTAGAGTGGCCTCTTTGGGCATTTGTTTGTCAAAGTTGTTGATGGTTCTTATAGTTGTTATTTTTCTAATTATGTCTGAAGATAAGGAGAAACATCTGAAGTCTGGCTTTAAAAAATGTCCAGACTGCGGACAAAAAATGTCTGTGACAGATGCACATGTTCAGTGCGTTTATTGCTTGGGTGAGGTGTACCTTCAGGAGTCCTATGGTATCTGCCACTCCTTTTCTACTAGGGTGCTGGCTGAGAGGAAGAGGAAACTCATAGATTGAGGTATCCTTAAGCACCCCTTTGTAGAAGCTTTGTCTGACTTGGATAAGGCCAGCAAATCATCAAAATCTTCAAAATCTTCCTCGGAGTCTAAATCCAAAAAATCAAAAAAAGTGGAATATACTGTGACTTCGGCTGCACAGCCTTCGGAGCTGACAGTCTGTTCTTTTTGGATCCGGGACTCTGGCTTGGATCCAGTCTCCGAGACTCCCTCTTCTCCACTCGGCACCATCGGTGCTTTCTTCCAGTTCATCTGTTAGCCTTTCTGATTCGGACATAGATGGACTGGTACAGAAGCTATTAATGGCACCAGGCCTAGCTAAATTGTTGTCGGCTCTGACCCGGACATCGGAACTGAAGAACACACTTCCTGAACTGACTACTCCTCTGAGCCGTACCAGTCCTTTGGAGCCGGAGGAGGCCAACTTGATGATTGTAGAACCCTTGGAGCCAACAGTTGTTCCAGTATCTTTGTCTCCATTTGCTCAGATGTCCTCGGTGCCGACCGAGGACTCTAGGAGCCGACAATCCCTTGTCCGATCTGGGGAGGATAGTCACACTGACTTGACGGTGCCGACTTTTCCTCTTGGGGCTTTGGATCGGGTGAGCTCGGCTCCTACCTCGGGATCGGAGCCCACGGCATCAGTGTGGGAGGGGATCATGGTCCCTTTGGGTCCATTGACTCCTTCTCATCGGAGCCGTGGTGCTTTTGAAGCCATGAGGTGAGTGTTGTCTCCAAAGACTTCCTCATCATCAGGCTTGGCCTCTTCTTCCCTTAAAGTGCTTGTGTCCACTTCTGCTACCATCGGTCATCCCAAGGGTAGAGACCGAGAGCCTCAGGTAGCCCCACTGGCCACTCCCTGCTCTTCTGAGCCTTCCCCAGAAGTCCCCACTGAGGAAGTACCCAGAAAGAGACTTGCAAGAGGAGGCACTTGGACTCCCCACAGGAGTCCCTGACATCTGACACTGACTTGATGGAGTCAGAAGGATCCCCTCAATCCCCCTCTGAGGATATCTCCTTTGAGGAGAAACATGAGATCCTTAGCCAGAGGGGGTGATTGGCAGTCCAAAAGCCCTACTGAGGACAAGTCGGTTCTTCCGAAGGCTTTCATGTCTCAACCTTCCACCTCCTGGGTGTCTCCACCCTACGATGAGCTTATGCAATTGGTCTCTCGTAGGGCGTGTAAGTCGCCAGAGTCCATGGAGCCTGTCCCTTGGAGGCCTAATAAATTTATTTCTGCCCCTGTCGATAAATACTTTCTGTCCAAAGGAGTTCCTGTTGATGCCATAGTGGTGGCGGCGGCCACAAAGAAGGAATTGTCGGAAACTTCTGCGTCTATCCATCCTCCTAACAGAGAGTCCAGGATCATGGATAGATATGGGAAATGCATGTTTAGTTCAGTGATTTTCACTCTGCGATCACTGAACTATCTGACCCATTTCAGACTGCAAAGAGATCTCCTTAAGGAGCTTGGAGATTCTCTTCAGGGTACTGTAGCTGCAGGCATCTCTGACAAGGTTTCGGCCCAGCTTGCTACCCTTAATTCCATTGTGAACTCATCCATGCACCTCATAGCATATGCGGCTGATGGTTTGAGTAGGGCTGCAGGTACAGGGATTGCTCTTCGCAGGCATGCCTGGATGCGCCTCTGTTCCTTTGAGGAGCCTTTCAAGTCTTCATTTGTAAACACCCTGTTTGATGGCTCATCCTTGTTTGGGCCAAAGGTAAAGGAAACATTGACCAGGTGTGAACAGGAGGGAAAGACTCTGTCTGCCGTCGGAGTCTGTTTTTCCACCCATGCTCGGCCTTTTCCCAAAGGCCAAAGGGGAGGGAAGATGTGGCTCTGGAAAGCCCAAGGAGCCTTTCAGGACACACATGGAGAACCCCCCCCCAGGGGCAGAGGAGGGGGTAATAATGGAAGACGCCACCCTCACGGCAGAGGGGGTCCACAACACCAGGGTGACAGAAATCATTTCTCTGGCCAACCCTATCAGTGCTGCTGAGAGAAGGCCCGACTGTCCTGCTCTGTAGGTGGTCGGGGGTCGCTTATCTTTGTACCCAGAAGCCTGGTTAGATATCACAAATGACAGATGGGTACAAAGCATCATTTCCAGAGGATATTTCATACCATTCTCCGCTCCACCCATTCCCGTCAAGAGAATCCCGGGCATTCCACACAGTTACAGGGAACAAGCAACCATAGAGGTCCACAAGTTGCTAGAAAAAAGAGTCATCCAACCAGTCCCAGCAGACCAAACAGGATTCAGAACTTACTCAAGATTCTTTTTGGTTTCAAAGAAAACAGGGGACTGGAGACCCATTTTGGACCTCAGCAGACTGAACCAATTTGTAAAAAAAGAGACGTTTCAGATGGTCACGCTTCAGTCTATACTCCCTTTTTTAGGGAAGGACAATTGGATGTGCTCGATCGATCTCAAGGATACGTACTACCATATAAAAATGGCCAGACCATCCAGAGATCATCTGCGTTTCCGGCTGGAAGCCAGTCGCTACCAGTTTTGAGCCCTGCCCTTTGGTCTCAGTACAGCCCCCAGAGGGTTTACCAAATGTATGGCAGTGGTCACGGCTCACCTGAGGCGTCTAGGATTCCAGGTGTTTCCATACCTAGACGACTGGCTCCTTACCTCCACCACCAGACATCAACTGATTCAGGCAACAGAATCCACTCTGACACTCTGCAACCACTTAGGCATTACGGTCAACTTCAAAAAGTCTGCCTTGTCCCCATCGCAGCATATCGTCTTTATAGGGGCAGAGTTGGACACTTCAACCACCACTCTACGTCTTCCAGTCGAAAGGGTATCAATTCTTCGCCAACACATCACATCACTGGTTTCAAAGAACAGAGCTCCAGCCGCAGAGGTCTTGAAAGTACTAGGTTTGATGGCAGCAGCAATTTTAGCCATTCCATTGGCGAGGATGCATATGCAGATTCTTCAATGGCTCCTGTTCACTCAATGGTCTTACCAGGAGTTGCCAATGAACCATATGATTCTGATTACAAACTCTTGCAAGAGGGATCTTCAGTGGTGGTTGATGTCTCTACATGTCACAATAGGACGCCCCTTTGTACTTCCCCCTCCAGTAGCCACTGTAACCACGGACGCTTCCCTGATAGGGTGGGAGGGCATTTTTAGGGAAAGACTGCCCAAGGCAGATGGATGGATCAAGAGTCACATTTGCATATCAGTGTCCTAGAGATGAGAGCGGTACTTCTGGCATTGCAGTACTTTCAGGACTCTCTCCCTCTAGGGACAATTGCCATACAGACAGACAGCATGTCAGTGGTCTGGTATTTGAACAAACAGGGCGGGACCAAGTCTTACCCCCTTTGCCGAGAAGCCCTCAGAGTTTGGCAGTAGGCTGTGTCATCCCAGTGCTTTCTGTTGGCAATGCACATCTTGGGGAGATCGTGTGATAGCGGATAAGCTGAGCAGGGCAATATTGTTGCCACATGAGTGGTCCTTCAGACAGGAGATTGTGGACAGGATTTTCCACAAATGGGGCCGGCCTTGCTGCATTCTTTTTTGCCAGCCACATCAACACCAAATGCAGAAGCTACTTTACCCTGATCCTCCCTCCAGGAGAACCCCAGAGGGATGCAGTCATACAGGATTGGCCCGTGGGTCTCCTCTATGCATTTCCCCCAGTTCCGCTGATACCCAGATTTTTACAGAAAGCAAAGTCACTGGGAAGGACTGTCATTCTTATAGCCCCTCATTGGCCTCAGCAGATTTGGTTTCCATTTCTTTACCATCATCTCTTGGAGGATCCATGGACCCTGTACCCAGTTCCAGACCTTCTGACACACCCGTCAGGGGACCTCCATCCTTCCTTGCAGTCACTGAAGCTAACTGCTTGGCTGCTGCAGTTCCCCGTATAGCCAGGCTTCATAATCTTTCAGATGACACAAGTCAAATTTTGTTGGCTTCCCACAAACCTTCCACCAGAAAATTGTATCGAAGTAAGTGGAAAAGATTTTCCATTTGGGCTTCTAACAAAAACCTTGATCCTTACCAAGCTCCATTGTCATCCATTCTAGAATTCTTGACCGAGATTTTTCATGAAGGAGCTGCAGCTGCTACCGTTATGGTCCAGTTAGCAGCTGTATCTAATTTCCATCTAAGTACTGACGGACTGAATATTATGCAACACCAGTTATCCATGGCCTTCCTCAAAGGTACCTTTCACATGAGACCTCCAGTGAAGACTCCTCATCCTCCCTGGAGCTTGAGTTTCATGCTTTCCCATGTTATTCCTTCTCCCTTCGAACCAGCATCTTCCTGTGAGCTCAATTTTCTGTCATGGGAAACTATTTTTCTAGTGGCTATTACTTCTGCCCGCAGAGTGTCAGAGCTTCAGGCATTAAACATAAATCAAGTTATTGAGTTGCCCGTTTTTTTCCCCAACCATACCAACAAATTAGAATACATGCCGCACAAACTTGATGTTCACAGACAGCTTAGATATTATCTGGACAGAACAAAAGACTTCAGAAAGTCAGACCAACTTTTTGTTTCATTCTCTGAAGCCAGAAAAGGTAGAGCAGTGGCTAAACAACCCTTTCTAAGTGGCTTTCAGATTGTATCACCTACACTTACTCATCTGCTAATAGGTCTTTGTTGCATAAAGTGAAGGCACATTCAACCAGAGCAGTCCCTACTTCTTTGGCCTTTCAAGCCAAGTTACCACTTGACAATATCTGTGCTGCAGCCACTTGGTCTAAGACTCACACTTTTATCACTCATTACAAAGTGGACAAGGCCTCCAGGGCAGGGCTTCCTTTGGTTCTACGGTCCTGAAAAATGTACTGCCATGAGCCACCCAGAATTTAGGGTGCTAGGGATGCTACCCATCAGTGAAGAATGAACGGCGAGATTGAACAACTTCACATAAAGAAGTTATGTAGTCGCCATAATGTTCCATGTGAGTTGTTCCATCTCGCTTTCATTCTCACGTCCCACCCTCCTTCCCCCACCTGGCTGACGGTTGACCTGGAGACTGACTTCATCCTGGTTATTCAATGTTTCTTCCTGTCTGGAGAGATTAGTCCTCTTACTTGGATATGGGACACGCAGCAAACAAGATCTGAGGTAATTTCAGCAATGCATCATGGGATAAGGGGCTTGATCTCGAGCTACTGGTAATCTTTGAGCTTTGCTAAACGGCCGTGTCGGAGCCGAGGATCGGCTCCGAACCCATCAGTGAAGAATGAAGGTGAGATGGAACAACTCACATGGAACGTTATGGTGAGTACATAACTTCTTTTTTGGTTCTGCAGTATTCTGGAATATCCCTCCATGAGGGCCACCCAAGGTTCTCATAGCTGTGGACTCTATCCCATCAGTTGAGGAATGAATGAAAATGACAACATCAGATATAAAAGTTATGTCCTCACCGTAACTATGCATCTGTGTTGTCCATTTTCATTCTTTCTCAACTTCCCGCCCTCCTTCCCTCTGACCTTTCACCTGGGAGTGACCCGATAGCAACACTGGAACCAGTGTTCCTGCCTGAGCCCCTGTCTTTCCTTTATCTTTCCTTTTTTATTGGCTGTAGTTAGTCCTTCTGTTTCTGGGGCAGCAAACTCAGTCTACGGTATTACATGGTTCTGAGATATCATGGGTAAAGGGAAGAGCTTGAGAGTCAGATCCAAGAGTCTGGAAGAGATGCGGTCAATCCAGATCCAAGATCCATCAGTTGAGGAAAAATGAAAATGGACAACACAGATGCATAGTTATGGTGAGAACATAACTTTTATTTAATTCCAATCCTACTCATTTTATAATAAGGTTGGGAAGATAACTGATTACTATACAAAAATAGTTTGAAAGTATGTTGGATGTTTTATCTGCAGTTTCTTCATGTGAGGAAAATCTGCTTTAAATAATTTAATTTCTTCTATTATTCAAGTCACTATTTATTGTATACAGTGTGAGTAAGACTCTGTTGAAGCTTTGGCCAATATGGTGCTGTTTTCAGGAGGTTTGCATGACTGCATTCTCAGAACCTCTCAGATAATGTTAAAAATGACATTTTAATTTCTCCTTTGGATAGAGATTTAGTTGGTGACCCTTCTGCTGCAGAGGTGATCAAAAAGAGTGATGAAAGGTGTAAGTTGATACAGGGAATCTGTAAGATTTTTCAGCCTTCCTTTTCTTCGTTTTACAAGGGATTCTCTAACTACTCATCTAATTTTGGTAAGAAACAAAATAGAGTCTCAATAAAATACAGGTATACAGATGTTTAATGAAAAAATAGCAAGAGGTTCCAAAGAGAGTTCCGGAAGCTCCCAAAACCAAGGCCAGTCCAGTAAGTCAGAATGACTGTTTAAGATACTTCCTTTCACTTCTCCTGCTGTGGCACCCCCCTTTTCTTCTTCCAGAAAGTCTGAATCTTCACCTTTCTCTTTGGTAACAGATAGTTTCAGACAAATGGGTTCTGAAGATCATTCATCAAGGTTAGAGATGGCCCTGGGAGGATATTCCTCTTTTCCAGCGGGTAATTCACCAGACTCTTTGATTTCCACCCATCTGTCCTTCATCACATGCTGTCCCAGCAAGTGATTGAACCTGTTCCCCCTTTCCAGGTGGGAAATGAGTGTTATTCAAGCATGTTTTTAGTGTCAAAGAAAGAAAATGTTTGGAGAGCAGTTTTGGATCTTACCTTTTTAAAGCCGTTTGTAATAGTGGCCATGTCCGTTCACAACCTGTTACTTCTTCCTCATTCACATTTCCTTTGTGACATCAGATTTAAAAGATGCTTATTATCACATTCGTATTCGTTCAGACTTCAGGTGTTTCTTAAGGTTTTATGTGTATGGATCACATTGTCAGCTCTCTGCCTTACCTTTTTAACTATCTACAGCACCAAATGTGTTCACAAAGTGCGTAGCTCTAGCTATAGGTCATTGAAGGCTACTGGGTATCATGTTTAGGTGACTTGTTTTCTTTGCAGAGTCTTTTTCAAAGTGTCAGGAATCTCTGTCTTGGGTGAGAGATCTCTTTCCCAAACTGGGATACCAAGAGAACATTTAAAAGTCTTTCTTGACTACTGACAGGATTGTATTTCTGGGATGTCAACTAGAAGCCACAGTTCAAAACAATTTTCTTCCACAGTAGAAAATAGACCTAGCTCTAGATATATTTCAAAAGTTGTCTACTCACACTTTAGTGCTTGTGAGGGAATATCTCAGAATTTAGGATCTCATGACTTCTGTGTGATTCTCATGATACTTCTGGCAAGACTCCACATGAGAAAGACAGAGCGGTAAATGAAGTAGCTTTGGTCCCAGCACCAACATCCCTCATCTTTTCAGATCTCAGTGCTGGAGTTTGTCAAAAGGGAATCACTTGGTGGAGACAACAGATATCCCTAAATCCAGGTCTCCCCTTCTCCCTCCCTGTTCCTAACCAGTCAATCACAACAGATGCTTCAGGCTTTACTTGGGGAGCAGTTTCAGGTGGGATAAAAGTGCAAGGTGTGTGGGACACCAAGGAGAGACAAAAGCACATTAGTATAAAAGTGTTGCTTACCGTCATCAAGGCACTCAACTCTCTGAATCATCTTTAGTCCCCAGGACCCCTTCAAGTTGTTGCAGAAAATACCAAAGTCATGTGATACATCGACAAGCAAAGGGGAACTACATCATAAGCCCCTCAGCAAGCTAGCCATGTTAGCTTGGGATACAGCTTCACAGCACAATATGACTCTGCTGGCATCTTGCATTATGGCAGAGCAAAGTTGTATGCAGACAGACTGAGTAGGACCAAGGTAGACCCTTACAAATGAAAATTAGATCAGGGGTCTTCCAAGATTTGATCCATTTGTGGGGAGTTCTTAAAGTAAATCTCTTTGCCTCCTCTCTGAACAATTAGCTGGCAAGATTCTGCTCCAGGACTCCATGCAAGAAGACATAGAAGACAGATGACTTTTCTTTTCCTTGGTCAGGAGTGTTCCTGTATGCTTTGCCACCCTTTCCAGTAATATGCAGGGTACTTCTGAAGATTCTGAAAGATTCCCCCAATGTTATTGTGGTGATTTCCTTCTGGCCCAGGCAACTGAAGTTCTCCTTTCTTTTGGAAATGGCCAGGGCAAATACCATAAGCTTCCTGATAGACTGGATCTACTCACTCCAAAAACAGGGGTGTCTGCATCTTGACACCAATCAACTTTAATTGACTGCCTGAATGATACGGTCTTAATTCCCTTTACACATCTGGTTACGGAGTACATGCAGCATGTGCTAATGGAGGCAAGAAGGCCTTCTACTAGAAAATCATATATTAGCAAATGGGAAATGTTTTCTAGTTGTTGCCAACAACATAACCAGCACCCATTCAGGGCTAGTTGTTCTCTGGTTTTACAATATTTGTGTGAATTATTGTCCGTTCTTACTCCCCCATGAAAGTTCATTTATTGGTGATTTCAGCATGTCTGCCCTCAGATCCTCCTCTTTCAATACATTATGTTATAAAAATGTATTTAAAAAAGGTTTTGCATAAGAGTGGGCCTGCAAGAAAATTGGTGCCCCCTCTACGGGATCTTAATTTTATGTTTGTGTTTGTGTTACTATCTTTTGGCCTTTCTTACTCCTTTATCAAGATTTATTTATCTGCCATTCCAGCATGTCTGCCCATGGATCCTCTTCTCTCAATGCATTCTCATGTCAGAATGTTTTTGAAAGGGGTTTTGCATAAGAGGCCTTCAAGAAAACCGGTGGCCCTTCCTTGGGATCTTAACTCTGTGTTATAGAAGCTAACACTTGCTCCATTTGAACGAGTTAACCTTGCTGACTTGAGGTTCTTAACATGCAAAACAGTCTTACTGATTGCTGTGACCACTGCAAGAATGTTATCTGAGTTGCAAGGTCTTATGGAGAGTCAGTCTTATCTCGTTTTGCACAGGGACAGGGTTTCTTGGAGTACTAATCCTCCCTTTATGCCTAAAATGGTATCGGGACTTACGTTAAGAATCCAAATTATGCATCTCCCTATTTTCTTTCCTGAACCTAAAAATGAAGGGGAGAGAGGACACTCAATACCTTGGATGTTCACAGACAAGTCAGGTATTGTCTTGACAGAACTACATCTTTCAGAGCTTCAGATCAATTGTTCATTTTTTGTAAAGGTAGGAAGAAGGGCCATCCTTTGTCAAAACAGACTATTTCCAAATGATTGTCAAAGGCTATTACCTTTTGTTATACTCACCATAACAAAACTATTCTAGGCCGTATCAAGCCCTACTCTACCAGGCCCTTGGCTTCATCTATGGTCTTTTGGAAAGGGTTGGATTCTAGAAGTATTCTAGAAGCTGCTACTTGGTTCTCTGTACATACTTTTACAAAACACTATAAGTTTGATTCCTTCTCTAAGTCCAGATCAAGTTAGCTAAAGTAATCTACCCATACAGCTAAGGCTACTGCAGCAATGATCAATATGATGAACATAACACAATTGTGTGAGTACAACTTACCATAACAGTCATTTTCAGATGATCACTGCTGCAGTAGCCACTCCTTCTCTCCACCCCCTTGTTTTGTTGGTGTGTTTTTTCTGCCAGGGCGTGGCCATTTATTTTTTGCTCTTCCTAGCATTATCTTTTCAGGTGTCGGCCTCCCTCTGTCTGCTGGCAGGAAAACTCTGGAGGGCTTCGTGCCCAAGTTATCTTTTAGTCAGCTCAGCTCGAGTTAGCTGAGTGTTTGGGTATGTAGAAGGTCTCCTGAAGCTTTGGAAGCTGTCCAGCTCTTATATACTTGGGAGTATATAACCCATGTAGCTAAGGCTACTGCAGCAGTGATCATTTCAACATTTACTGTTATAGTAAGTTTTATTTGCACAACTGTACTTTCTCATGATACTCCTGGCAAGACTCCACATGAGAAAAATACATCAGGATCTGAAGCTTCTTTGGTTCCAGCACCAATATCTTTTGTCTTTTCAAATCTCAGTGTTGGGGGTTGTCAGAAGAGAAATCACTTGGTGGAGACAGCAAATATCCTTAAATCTGGGTCATTCCTTCTCCCTCCCGGTTCCAAAGGAGTCAGTCAGCACAGACAACTCTGCTTGGGAGCAGCTTCAGGAGGGATAAAAGTATAAAGTGTGTGAGACACTAAGGAGAGATTGAAGCTCATTAATATAAAACCGATGCGTGCGCTGATCAAGGCACTCAACTCTCTGAGTCATCTTTGGGCCCCAGGATCTGTTGAAGATGTTACACACAATACCAAAGCCATGTGATGCATCAACAAGCAAGGGGGAGCTAGGTTGTAAGCCCCTCAGTAGACTAGCCATGTTAGCTTGCGATGTAGCTTCACAGCACAATCTCACTCTACAAGCATTTTACATTCCATTAGAAAAATTGTGTGGCAGACAGGGGTGACCCTCAT
Source organism: Protopterus annectens (assembly GCF_019279795.1). Taxonomy (NCBI): domain Eukaryota; kingdom Metazoa; phylum Chordata; order Ceratodontiformes; family Protopteridae; genus Protopterus; species Protopterus annectens. Next base: position 915,008,853 of record NC_056733.1, read on the forward strand.
GAATGGAAACTAGATCAAAGAATCTTCCAAGATTTGATCTACCTGTGGGAAGTTCCTCAAGTAGATCTATTTGCCCCCTATATGAAGAATCAGTTGGCAAGAATTTGCTCCAGGAGTCCATGCAAGAAGACCTGGAAGACAGATGCCTTTTCTTTTCCTTGGACAGCAATGTTCTTGTATGCTTTTCTTCCCTTTCCACCCATAACCGAGATACTTTTGAATATTCAGAAAGAATCCCCCAAGATCATTGTAGTGACTCCCTTCTGACCCAGGCAACAGTGGTTCTCCCTTCTTTTAGAAATGTCCAGGGACAATTACCACAAGCTTCCTCACAGAATGGATCTACTCCCACAAGATCAGGAGTGTTTGATACACTCTGACCCCAATCAAATTCAACTGACTGCCTGGATGTTAAGGTTTTAATTCCCTTTAGGGACCTGTTTACTGAGGACTTGCAGTAGGTACTAATGAAAGCAAGAAACCCTGCAGCTAGGAAATCATATATTAATGAATGGAAAAGGTTTTCTAGTTGGTGTCAGAAACATAACCAGCACCCATACTCTGGTTTTACAATATTTGTATGAATTACTGTCCTTTCTTACTCACCCATGAAAGTTCATTTATTGCTGATTTCAGCATGTCTGCCCTCAGAGCCTCCTCTTTCAATACATTCTCATATAAAAATGTTTTTGAAAAAGGTTTTGCATAAGAGGCTTGCAAGAAAATTGGTGGTCCCTAATCGGGATCTTAATTTTATGTTTGAGAAGCTAACATTTGCTCCATTTGAACCAGCTAACCTGGCTGACATGTGGTCCTTAATACGGAAAATTGTTTCACTAATTTATCTGGCCTCTGGAAGAAAAATATCTGAGTTATAAGCTCTTCAGCCCTGTCTCATTTTCCACCAAGTCGGGGTTTCTTTGAGAACTAATACCTAAAATGGTATTCAGCTTTACTTTAAGCCAAACTATCTATCTGTCCATTTTGTTTCCTGAACCTAAAGTGAGGAAGAAATGATACTTCATACATTGGATGTCCACAGACAACTCAGGTGCTATCTTGATAGAACAAAATCTTTCAGATCTTTGGATCAATTGTTTATTTCATGTGAAGTCAAGAAGAAAGGACAGCCTATGTCAAAGCAGACTATTTCCAAATGGTTGACTATGGCTGTTGCCTTTTGTTATGGTCACAACAAAACTATTCAGCAGGGTCAAGGCCCACTCTACCAGGGCCTTGGCTTGATCTGTGGCTTTTTAGAAAGGGTTGGATCCTAGAAATATTCTAGAGGCAGCAATTTGGTCCTCTGTGAATACATTTGCAAGGCATTACAAGTTTGATTCCTTCTCCAGGTCCAGATCAAGCTTTGCTAGGACCATTTTCAAAGGGCTGTTGGAGCCTTCTCCTACCAACTCCCAAGTGTAGTATGATAGGGTAATCTGCACATATAGCTGAGACAGTTGCAGCAATGAACAATATGATGAACATAGTACAGTTTTGTAAGTTGAACATACCATAACAGTAGATGTTTGGATGATCACTGCTACAGTAGCTGCTCCCTCCCTCCATCTTGTTTTTTCATGTATTGTTTATGCCAGGGGGTTGACATTTATTTTTTCTTGTTTCTAGCTTTGCCCTATTAGAGCTCAGCCTCTCTCTCTCTCTCTCTCTGTTGGTAGGAAAGCTTTAAAGGGCTTGGCACCTGAACTTGTCTTTTAGCCAGCTGAGTTTGAGGTGCCCAACAGTTTGGGTACTTGGAAGTTGCCGTGAATCTTTGAAAGCTGGCCAGCTTGGCAGGATATAACTCATATAAGTAAGGCTGCTGCAGCTGTAATCACTCAAACATCTGCTGTTATGATAAGTTTACTTGCACAGCACTACTTCTCTTTTCACTTCACAATCATTTTCCGCAGATGGCATTGCATAGCTGTCTTATGCTGTACACACATCTGATTATTAGTATTATCATCAGCATCTGCATTATTTTCAGACCTGTCAGTCTGCACTTGTACAGTCATAAGTTTTGGGTCCATTTACTTAATGTTCAATGTGATTCACTAGTTTGTGGATTGTTGATTTATTTGGAATCCATCATTTTCAAACCTACATACCTGGACCCCTCCAGCTAAGCAGAAGTGTATGTTATTAGTCTGTAGATGTACCATTCTTCTGTGAACTGCATAGGGCGTGGTATGTGAGTTTTACCATATACAATTCCTGTGCAACTGAGTATATTGTTTATGAATAGTGTGCATTTTTGTGAAACCATTTGATATTCAAATTAACCAGCTAAGGGCTTTGATTCCTGTTCTGACAGAGCCTAATACGACTTGGCATTTGAGTCTGAAGGGACATTGAATACCTTTTTTGGAAAAAATCTATGGTAAACTGATTGTCAGTCTTTATTTAATCTATAATAATAATAATAATAATAATAATAATTTCAGATCGATGAATGGTTTTCTAAGTTTGAGAATTTGTTCTGTTTTATTTATTTATTTTGTTTTGTGAATTTCTTCACCCTGGCTGTGCCTGCAAATGGTCTGTTGTAATCAGTGTACTACCTGGTAAAGAAACTAAATAAAAATAAATACATTTTATTTAGTTGAATAATTAAAAACGAAGGTAATTTCGGAAGTGTTTTTCATGTTTTTGTGCTAAAGCATGCAACATAAAGCAAATGTTGGTAGACTTGGATTGTGGATGGGAGTTTGGTAAATTATATTCATAAATAAAATGGTTTACTATTAGAATGTCGAAGTGAACTCCGTCGACTGTACTGTTGTCGAACACAGAAGTTCAAAAACGGTAATATCGAAGACCAAAAACCAACCTAGGAATGGTTTTAACATGGGTCGAGATAGGTGTTCAGTGTTATTCTGAACTACAAACCTCTCCCCTATCTCAACCCATGTTAAAACCCGTTCCTAGGTTGGTTTTTGGTCTTTGATATTACCATTTTCGAACTTCCGTGTTTGACAACAGTACAGTCTACAGAGTTCGCTTCAACATTTTAATAGTAAACCAATAAAACATGTCATCCTGAAAATATGATACTCATAAAAGATGGAGAGATATCAGAAGGTATGATGTTACATGTGCAAATGGAAAGGGCAGTTGGCAGGGACCATTACAAAGTTTATGTGCTTTATGTAGAAATAAAGGCCACAATAGAAGTATTCTTTGAAAAGTTCAAAATGTTGGAAAGAAAACCATTTCTGGCCAAACTGTACTATTAAAAGTGATCACAAAGTTAGTATAGAAACCCAGCCACTGGGGATGCACAAGCCAGTGCATTTCTTTGTGCCAGTCCCAAGCCCAGATAAATGGGGAGGGTTGCGACAGGAAGGGCATCTGGCATAAAATTTTGCCAAATCATACATGCGGACAACAGTACAGATATACATACCGGATCAGTCGAGGCCCGGGTTAACAACGACCGCCACCAGTACTGTTGGCCAACAGGGTGCTGGTGGAAATTGGGCTACTGCTGGCCAAAGGAGGAGAAGAGGGGGAAGGCATGTCTGAAGGCAGGTAAAGGATAGGACTGTGATAGTGAGGGTCGGAACTTTGAATGTTGGCAGTATGACTGGTATAGGGAGAGAGCTAGCTGATATGATGGACAGAAGGAAGGTTGGTATATTGTGTGTGCAAGAGACCAGATGGAAGGGGAGCAAGGCTAGGTGTATCGGAGGCAGGTTCAAATTGTTTTATCATGGTGTGGATGGGAAGAGAAATGGTGAAGGGGTTTTCCCAAAGGAACAATATGCTAAGAGTGTTTTGGAGGTGAAAAGAGTGTCAGATAGAGTGATGTTTATGAAGCTGGAAATTGATGGTGTAATGATGAATGTTGTTAATGCATATGCTCCACAAGTTGGGTGTGTGATGGATGAGAAAGAAAAATTTTGGAGTAAGTTGGATGAAGTGGTGATGACTGTACCCAAGGGTGATAGAGTGGTGATTGGAGCAGATTTCAATGGGCATGTTGGTGAAGGGAACAGAGGGGATGATGATGTGATGGGTAGGTATGGGGTTAAGCAAAGGAATGCAGAAGGTCAGATGGTAGTGGATTTTGCAAAAAGGATGTACATGGCTGTGGTGAATATGTATTTTAACAAGAGGGAGGAGCATAGGGTGACTTACAAGAGTGGAGGAAGATGCACACAGGTGGATTATATCTTATGTAGAAGGGCTAGTCTGAAGAAGATTGGAGACCGTAAAGTGGTGGCAGGGGAAAGTGTAGTTAGGCAGCATAGGATGGTGGTTTGTAGGATGACATTAGTGATCAAGAAGAGGAGGATGAGTGTGAGGGCAACACCAAGGATCAAATGGTGGAAACTGAAAAAGGGTAATTGTGAGGTGATGTTTGGGGAAGAGTTAAGACAGACACTGGGTGGCAGTGAAGAGTTACCAAATAGCTGGGTAACTAGAGCAGAACTATTGAGGGAGATGGCTAGAAAGGTGCTTGGTGTGACATCTGGAAAGAGGAAGGAGTACAAGGAGACCTGGAGGTGGAATGAAGTAGTACAGGAGAGTATACAGAGAAAGAGGTTGGCAAAGAAGAAGTGGGATTGTCAGAGAGATGAAGAAAGTAGACAGGAGTGTAAGGAGATGAGGTACATGGCAAAGAGAGAGGTGGTGAAGGCTAAGGATAAGGCATATGAAGAGTTGTATGAATGGTTGGACACTAAGGAGGGAGAAAAGGACCTGTACCGATTGGCTAGACAGAGGGACCGAGTTAGGAAAGATGTGCAGCAGGTAAAGTTGATAAAGGATAACGAGGGAAACATACTCGCAAGCGAGGAGAGTGTGTTGAGGAGATGGAAAGAGTACTTTGAGGGGCTGATGAATGAAGAGAATGAGAGGGAGAGAAGGTTGGATGATGTGCAGATAATGAATCATGAAGTGCAGTGGATTAGCAAGGAGGAAGTAAGGATAGCTATGAAGAGGATGAAGAATGGAAATGCTGTTGGTCTAGATGACATACCTGTGGAAGCATGGAGGTGTTTAGGTGAAATGACAGTGGAGCTTTTAACTAGATTGTTTAATAAAATCTTGGAAAGTGAGAGGATGCCTGAGGAATGAAGAAAGTGTTTTGCTACCAATTTTTAAGAATAAGGGTGATGTGCAGAGCTGTAGTAACTACAGAGGGATTAAATTGATCAGTCACAGCATGAAGTTATGGGAAAGAATAGTGGAAACTAGGTTAAGAAGGGAGGTGATGATTAGCGATCAGCAGTATGGTTTCATGCCAGGAGAGAGCACTACAGATGCAATGTTTGCTCTGAGAGTGCTGATGGAGAAGTACAGAGAAGGTCAGAAGGTGTTGCATTGTGTCTTTGTGGACTTAGAGAAAGCATATAACAGGGTGCCTAGAGAGGAGTTGTGGTATTGTATGAGGAAGTCAGGAGTGTCAGAGAAGTATGTAAGAGTGGTACAGGATATGTATGAGGGTAGTGTGACAGTGGTGAGGTCTGTGGTGAGAGTGATGGATGCATTTAAAGTGGAAGTGGGATTACATCAAGGATCAGCTCTGAGCCCTTTCTTATTTGCAATGGTGATGGACAGGTTGACAGATGAGATCAGACAGGAGTTCCTGTGGACTATGATGTTTGCAGATGACATTGTGATCTGTAGTGAGAGTAAGGAACAGGTGGAGGAGACCCTGGAGAGGTGGAGATATGCTCTAGAGAGAAGAGGAATGAAGGTCTGCAGGACTAAGACAGAATATATGTGTGTGAATGAGAGGGAGGATAGAGGAATGGTGAAGATGCAGGGAGTAGAGGTGGCGAAGGTGGATGAGTTTAAATACTTGGGATCAACAGTTCAGAGTAATGGTGAGTGTGGAAGAGAGGTGAAGAAGAGAGTACAGGCAGGATGGAGTGGGTGGAGAAGAGTGTCAGGAGTGATTTGTGACAGACGAGTACCAGTAACAGTGAAAGGGAAGGTCTACAAGAGGGTAGTGAGACCAGCTATGTTATATGGGTTGGAGACAGTGGCATTGACAAAAAGGCAGGAGTTAGAGCTGGATATGGCAGAGTTAAAGATGTTAAGATTTGCACTGGGTGTGACGAGGGTGGACAGGATTAGGAATAAGTATATTAGAGGGTCAGCCCAGGTTGGAAGGTTTGGAGACAAAGCCAGAGAGGCAAGATTATGTTGGTTTGACATGTGCTGAGGAGGGATGCTGAGTATATTGGGAAAAAGATGCTAAGGATGAAGCTGCCAGGTAACAGGAAAAGAGGAAGGCCTAAGATAAGGTTTATGGATGTGGTGAGAGAGGACATGCAGGTGGTTGATGTGACAGAGCAAAATGTAGAGGACAAGAAGAAATGGAAACAGATGATCCGCTGTGGCAACCCCTAACGGGAGCAGCCGAAAGAAGAAGACAAAGGTAGTATAGAAAATGGGAATCAACTCATTCATATACAATATGCATTTTTATATAAGGACTAGAAATAAGGGATGAAAGCTTGAAGGGGTAGTTTAAAAACTAGTGAAAAATACAGTGGAGATGAAGGCCCAAACAATGTAGCAGCTGTTATATACTGTAAACAGTATCAATAAAGATGCTCGACATTAGATCACTGTTGCCACCAAGATGGCTGCACATTGAGTAACAGTTTGATTTCAGCTCTCTCAGTGTGCAGACAGAATCTTAGAAAAGAAAGCCACTGAATTTGTCTTTTTGGGAAGTGGCTAGTAACTGCACTGCCTGGATGCCAGCAAAAATGAAAGTACCTGAAAGAAAATGAATCACAAAAGGTGAGGAAAAAACACTGGCTGGGAAGAATCCTTTAGCTGTTCAGCAAAAAGCAGTTCAAACTCCAGCTTTGGTAGAAGACATGACATCCAGTAATCTACAGGAAAAAGTAAGTCAAATTTGCTCAGAGCTGATTAAAATAAACAAAACACTGAAGGAGTATATAAATTCAAATGACAAAAGGCTGGAAAATGGAAGAAGCTTTAAACAGTTATTTGAATGAGCTGATAAAACTGCAAAAATCAGAGGTGGAAGTGAAGAAAAGGCTGGTTGAGTATGAGACTGCTTAAGAGATTTTAATTATTTTTTTATTTAACATTTGTTTACCAGGAAAGTCCGACTTGGAACAAGCCAATTTTCAGCGGAGGCCCGGGGAGAAATGCTACAGATGCACGTCTTTGTAATGTGAGAGAAAACCAGAGCACCCAGAGGAAACCCACACAAAAGAAGGGAGGGCATGCAGACACCACATAGAAGGCACCCCAACCGAGAATCAAACCAGAGAACTTCTTGCTGTGAAGTAACAATGCAAACTGCTGCACCACTGCGCCTTCTGCTGTTTTTGTTTCAAAAAATTGTAGAATTAGAGGAGAGAGCACATAGGTAAAATCTGAGATTTTCTGCTGTACCAGAGAAACTGGAAGGAACAGAGTGTATTAATTTTATGAAAGCACAAATAAGCAACTGGACTGGTATTCCACAGCAGGAGTTGTTAACTGAAAGGGTACATCGTGTGTATGCTCCAAACCTGGCATTGAGAAAGCATCCCAGACCTTTAATAGTATAGATGCAATCACACCAGCAGAAAGAACTGATTCTGACAAAACTGTGGCAAAAGGGCAAAGTATTAAAAATTGGAGACAGTAGAATGTTTCTGGAAAATGATTATTCACTGTACACCAGGCAGGATAGGACTAAATTTATTCCAGCATTCAGGCAATGTTGAGAAGCAGGTGAGGGATTTAAGTTGCTGTATCCAGCTATTTTCAGAATACTTTTTCCTGGAGGGTCAGAATATTTTTTTATGCAGAACTTCAGAACATGTGTTATGGAAGGTTATTAAATCTCATGTTTATTCTTCACAAAATGCATATTAACATGTAGTTTCTTCACAAATGAGTCAAATAAAATGTTTATAATATATTTATGTTAAAAACAAAATGAAAAATAGATGCATGATTTTGCAAGATAGAGTTTCACATAAGTAGTAGCTTTATATTTCAAGTGTCTTACAGTTGTATCCTGTCTATACTGATAGATAGTTGAAGGCAAATTAAGTGCTGAAGGAGTTAAGGGATGTTATGTTTAAAAGTATCAGGTATCCATGGGCTGGGGGTGAGTCTTTGCAAGGATGTCTGAGATAGTGTGTACTGATACCAAATGTTAAAATGTTACAAGACAATACATGAAAATTTTTTTTTCCTGTCTTAAAATAATTATAGTTAAAAAAAAAACAGAATGAGTAAATAACTGTTTTTCTGAATGACTGGGTTTGCTTGTTAGGTATATGTAAAGTAAGGATCTATATTACGTTGTTGAAAGGACTATTCATCGAATGCCCGTTCGTCGACACGTAAACACCGAACTACCAAAACTTCGAGCAGCCACATAAGTGAATTTTTGTCCAGGGGAAAAGATCGCTTGGCCAGCAACAAAGAAAACAAACTGTCACACCCTACAAATTGGGGGGCTTTGCCCCCACACCACTCTAAATAAACAAACTCTGAGATCACACTACAGTGGAGGAAAGGGCAAATTCCTGATGATGGCCAAATGATTTTTTTCCTCTGGGAAAAAATTTGCTTATGTGGCCTTTTGAAGTTTTGGTAGTTTGGTGTTTGTGTCAGTGAAAGTCTGTTCGAAGAACAGCCCTTTCGACAACATAAATGGAACCGGTAAAGTAATAGTGGGAGGACCCCACAGGAAATAAGGAGAAGTTTATGCATGTGTATGCCCATAAAACAAAAGAGAAAATCAACACAAGGGCCTATCTGGATGTGATGATAGAGAAGGACCCTGCTAGGGACAGTTATGCAGCCAGTGTTGACCGCAAGCGTACATACTCTAATACTTTACTGCACTTTTCTAGTTTCCACCCACATAAGCAAAAAAGCTGTGGTAAAGGGACAAATGGTCAGGGTGGCATGCATGAGTACTAGGAAAACAGATTTTGAAAGGGAATGTGAACTATTAATCAACATGTTCACTAGGAGGGGATACCCCATTGATTTGTTATATGAGACGTGGGTGGAAGTATCAACTAAAAGAATAAAAGGGATATACAAAGCAATCCTGACTAAGGACTTCTTCTTCTTCTTTCGGCCTTTCCCGGTTAGGGGTCGCCACAACAAATCACCTGTCTGCTCATGATTGGCAGTGGAGTTTTACGGTGTTGAGTTGCCAGCCCGGCACCCAGCCTTCCACAGACGGCACACACATAGACGCATGCCTAGGGCCACTTTCGAGTGTCCAATCCACCTAGAGCATATCTTTGGGATGTGGGAGGAAACTGGAGACTCCACAGAAGGCACCCCAGCCGGGGATCAAACCGGAGAACCTCTTGCTGTGAGGCGGCAACGCTAACCGCTGGGGGACATATTCCAATAACAGGAAAACGTAAACAGAATGATTATACAGGAGCTATGATAACTAGGTTTAATACTGAAAGCAGCAAAATTAATTGGATCTTGTGCAAAAATTGTAATGTTTTCAGAGAAAACTGTAACATTTTACAAGCCCTAGGTCAGGCTCTAACTATAATTTACAGAAGGGGATGCAACTTTAAGGACATGATGGAGAGGAAAACCATTAAAATTATACCTCAGGCTAGGATGACCAAGTGTGGGAGATGTAGTACATGTAAATACATCCTGGAGGGTGACAGGATAAATTTGAGAAACAAAGATTTTCCCATAAGAGGGAAATACAACTGTGACACAATGGGGGTCATTTATGGGGCTCGCTGTCAATCCTGTGAAGCCTTTTACATAGGCAAAATGGAGCAGAAGCTTCACAATTGTATATATGAGCACATGTATGAAATTAAGATGAAGAGAACTACCAATGCTCTGTATAGGCATGTGTTGTTACATGAAGGACATAAGTTTAAATATGATATAGTAGAAAAGGTGGAAAAAATCCATGGGGGGTGCATGGTCTACCTTATAGGAAAAACAGGAATTAATTTGGCAGATAAAGTTAGAGGCTTACAGGTTTCCAGACCTCAATGACATGGTAAGCCTAGGTCCAATATTAAAGTTAAGGTCACTTGAATGATAAAACTAGCCAGTATGATAAATTAATTATTTAATTCTATGCATTTAGTAAAACTCTATAAATGCAGTATTATCAGGATGTTTTGTTTTTAATTTTATACATATTTACATAAACGTATAATTTTTTTATTAATTTTTTTTTTTTAGGAGATGTAACACTCTACTAGGGGTTGTGGATGACTGTGACCAAGTTAACATATACATATACATGCCAATCAAACCATTTTCTTATCAAACCAACAACATACCAAATTGCGCTCCCCAACTTCTATCCACCCTTACTCTATGCATCTCCTCCCATTCTGACTAATCTCAAACTGAACTCAAAAAAAAAAAAGCTTGCTATAACAGAATATAACAGATTTGTTGCTTGCTGCAATTGCATATAGAACTCATCATCACTGTACTGCTTTGAGACAGCCACTGGAGACCCTGCCCAACCTCTAACCTACAATCAGCCAACATCTCAAAGAGCAAAGTTGTGCCATGATTGCCCCAGGCCCAGGCTAGTGGATAACACATACATACACAAAATCTAGGCACTTTGATGATAGTTTTCAATCTTACTCCACAAACACTGGCTAATCTACAATGTATGTACTGTACCTGTGTACTATGTATGTATTCTACCTATGTTCCAAATTTGTAACTGTTTATGTGCGCATACCACTGTAAAAAATTTTTTAGACTTTTACTCCCGGGCCTCTGCTGAAAAAGGGCCTTTTCGGCTCAGTCAGACACCCCCGGTTAACAAATGTAAAATAAAATAAAAAAATAAATAAAAATAAATATACATTTTTATATGGTTTCTGGTTGCAAACTCCAAGTCTTTTCAAGTAGGAATATTTTTACACCAGTTTTACTGCAATTCTTTCTGTCTGGTTTATAGAGGGACATGTCTTTTTAAATCAAAATGACTTAACAGGGGTGAGGTGTGCGTTCAATGCAACAGAAGGATATTTAAACACAGGCTTGAGTCTCTTTTATTTGTATCTGATGAAGTTTTATGGTTTAAAATGAAAGCGCTTACATATTCTTTTATCCAAGGATTTAAGGAAATTTTTAAGCATTATATACTCTTTTTGCCAAGGATTAAAGGAATTTTTTAAGCACTCATGAAGGCTCCTTCTTCCTGTGGTGTGGAGTACAACTTCTCACTTTGGTCTTTTTCCTGGTTTGTCTTTATTCTAAAGCAGGGATTCCCATGATTTCAATCCTTGCATCTCAAGTGGCACTTGAAAAGGAACTTAGTGACATTAATCTAACTTGGCGTAATGTGTCTGATTTTTCAAAAGTTGTGACTCTTCAGCTTCCAACTACGAATCATGGAGACACATGTTATGCCAGAAATTGGGACTGTACCAGTGGGAACCAGCAGATATAATCAATAATGACACTAGACATGAAAGTGTGTTGAACTCTTTATACTTAAAAAGCTATGACTGGGGGCATGACATGGGCATGACAGAGGATTGTTACTACATTTGCGGTAATTGTGCCAACATATGGTTGCCTACAAACTGTTCTGGATGTTGTTTTGTTGGCTGTATCACTCCTGCTAGTCAACATTTTGAGAGCCCTCCAGTAGGCAGACTGAGAAATAAACAAGCAATTCGCTGGGAAGAGTAAGTATTTTCACTTGTTATTCCTGGGTGTGTTGCGCGAAGGACAATGCTTGAAATCACCATGCTTGCTCAAATTCTTCAGGAGGTAGCAAACCATACTTCACATCACATCAGGATGGCAAATCAAAAAGTGACTGAAATTCAAACTGTGGTTTTACAAAATAGGCTGACACTCGACATAATGCTAGATGCCAATAGGGAGTCATGTGCCCTAATAGGAAGTCGTTGTAGTTCCTATATTAATGACTATCATGATGAACAGAACAGCCAGTTTCATAGAGCCAAGAGACAAAGATCTGGACAGTACAGCTAAACAGTGGACAATTTTTGGATGGTTGGGCAGTGCATTTGGTAACCTGGAAACTAGTATATTACAAGGTATTACAAGGTATCATTACAATAATTGACATTATTCTTTTAGTTGTTTTAATATTTTCTGTTCTAAAGGCTGTGATTACAAAATGCTTAATCTAACTTTCATGTGTAATTCCGCTTATAAAAATGATATAACGATGAACAAATTATTAAAAATAATGAATATCATGATGCCAAATCATATTTTATCAAATTAAGAAGAATCAAAATATAATTGTGGATGACACTTGTAGCGACAGAGGCCGGACTGTTATGGAAGGTTATTATGTCTCATGTTTTTTTCTTCACAAAATGCATATTAACTTGTAGTTTCTTCACAAATGAGTCAAATAAAATGTTTATAATAAAAACAAAATGAAAAATGGATGTGTGATTATGCAAGATATAGTTTCACATAAGTAGTAGATTTATATTTCACGTGTCTTATAGTTGTATCCTCTTTGTACTGACAGATAGTTGAAGGCCAAATAAGTGCTGAAGGAGTTAATGGATGCTATGTTTAAAAGTATCAGGCATCCATGGAAATCAGATGAATCAACAGTATGCTCTGGCCTTCTCAGACTGGGGGATGAGTCTTTGCAAGGATGTCTGTGAGATAGTGTTACTTGTACCAAATGTTAAAAAGTTGCAAGCTAATAAATCTTAAGCATAGGTGGTCTATGTTTTAAAAGGCATATTGCCAAATGTTCATGTGAAGCTCTAAGTGAGGATCACGAGGACACAAAATATTTAAACAAATTATTATTTGTTAAAAGCTATGTTATGTCAAAGTTCTGCATGCATGGAATTAACAAAAAATATATAAATTAGGTATTTTCCTCTATTCTTTGAGACAGATCTGAAAATTTTAGTAGGCAGTCTCCCAACGCTGTTTATGGAATAAACAAGTACTTAGCACATCCTGAAGCATTATTCTTGACTCAAGACTAAGAGGTAAAACTCGTTGTTATTTATTTCTGAACTTTAACACATGCTAAGGAGGACATAGAAACGTTTGTTCAACAAAAAGTGAGCTATCAAACAGAAGGGGATTCTGTTTCTTATTCTTTTGATAATAAAACCCAAAGAGAGACTATACCAGTGAAACCTTTTCCAATGTTCCAAAGGAAAATGCTTGAAAGTCCGAAAAAAAGCACAAGAGTTAACTAGAAGAAGTAGGAGTATGTTGGAAATGAATCACAAACTGGATTTATAAGATGGAGATCAACATGAAGAAAACCATTAACTCAGAAATTGATGAATAAATGTGGGATTGCAAAGTATTGATTACATTTGTGATATGTGATGGAACAAGCATACCAGGAGGTATTGGACTTTTTTGACTTTGTTAACAAATTTGTAGGACAGTAAAGGATATGCCCTACGTCATGTCATTAATGTTTGGAAGAATATTTAGGAGGAGAAAGAGGAAGGAAAGACTTAACTGTAAGTAAAACAACATTTTTGTTCTTAACAGCATTTTTATAACATATGACATATACTACATGCTATAAAGTAAAGCTTTTTCAGTTATTTTTGTGTGTAATAGGGGTACTAACATAAACAGGTCCCCTATTTTTCCTTCTTTCTTTCTTATTGTTCAGTTTTATGAAATGTAGGTGCTGCAATGTAAAAAGAGAAGAAATCCTAGACAAAATAGCATGATATAAGGAGAACTGATGTGCTTTTTCTTACCTTTGTATAGGGGAATGAGTAGATTAAGACCATTGGCTTAATATAATAACACGTTTTAAGGGGAAACAAATAAATAAAAAATACCGTATGCCTAGCACATAAATTTTCATAGAACAATATGAAAAGCTAGTAGTGGAAGGCAACGTTGTATCCAGTTCTCAGGTTTCTATGGAAACAGTCTGATAAGGGGGCAATAAAAACAGAATACCAAAATAGTTTTTTCTTTTAATGGCTAGGAGGTATTTTTTTCTGCAAGCATTCAATGTGTTTTCTGCATCTAGGAGAGGAATAAAGATAAGGCAAAAAAACAGGCAGCACTTAGTGGATGTAGAAACACAGACTCATGCATCTTAGCATGGATAACATTCATTATTGGTTAATTCAAGCCTGTGAGTGTGGCTGTCAATCTGGGACAATTGTTTCTATTAGGAGAGTTATACTTAATTATTTAAAGATGTACATAGTTCATAGGTTCATAGTTTAGTACTAAGCTAACTGCCCTTGTGAGCCATTTTAAGCCTAGCCAATTATCCCTTGTGAGACTCAAACCCTGCATCTTGTGGTTGTAAGGCAAACACTTTAGCCAGTAAGCCACCCTCCCAATCCCTAGTTGTGTGTGTTGGTATAAAGGTAATAGGATCTGTGTGTGTGTGTGTTTGTTTTTTGTTTGAGAGTTTTCATTAAAATAAAAAGTCTTGTGAGATATGACATAGGTTCAAATGGATATGATAAGAAACAACTGTATAAAAGATCAGCCTGCCAAACATTAGTGTATGCATGTAACACAAAACCTGAAACTAGACTTTTTTTTTAAAGTTGTTATACAAAACAGGTGGGAATAATAACTTCTTATCATAATGACACTTTCCATATTATCTTTAAATGTGAAGGGTCTCACAGATATATACAAAAGGATAATGAACTATATTAAAAATGTGGAGTGCATATACTGTGGATATAAAAAGTTTACACACCCCTGTTAAAATGCCAGGTATTTGGGATATATAAAAATGAGACCACAATAAATCATTTCAAAACTTTTCCCACATTTAATGTGACCTATAACCTGTACAATTCAATTGAAAAACAAACAAATCTATCAGGAGAAAAAAATATAAAAAATAAAAAACATGCAATACACTGGTTGCATAAGTGTGCACACCCTTAAACTAATAATTTGTTGTGTGTGCACACCCTTCAACTAATACTTTGTTGAAACACATTTTGATTTAATTACAACATTCAGCAAAAGCCATAGTTCGCAGAGAGCTTGCAAAGCATCAAAGGGATCTAATTTATGAAAGGTATCAGTCAGGAGAAGGGTACAAAAAATTTTCACAACATTGGATATGCCATGGAACACAGTGAAGACAGTCATCAAAAAGTGGAGAAAATATGGGACAACAGTGACGTTGAAAATAACTGGCCGTCCCTCCACAATTGATGGAAAGACAAGATGAAAACTGGTTAGGGAGGCTGCCAAGAGACCTACAGCAACATTGATGGAGCTGCAGGGATTTCTGGCAAGTACTGGTTGTGTACTACATGTGACAACAATCTCCCGTATTCTCCATATGTCTGCACTACGGGTTAGGGTTACAAGACAGAAGCCTTTTCTTACACAGAAAAACACCCAGGCTACTAAAATTTGCAAAACAATACATCAGGTCTCCCAAAAGCATCTGGGAAAATGTGTTATGGTCTGATGAGACCAAGGCTGAACTTTTTGGACACAATTCCAAAAGGTATGTTTGGCGCAAAAACAACACTTTGCATCACCAAAAGTACACCATCCCTATGGTGAAGCATGGTGGTGGCAGTATCATGTTTTGGGGTTGCTTTTCTTCAGCTGTAACTGGAGTTTTAATCAAGGTGGAGGGAATTATGAACAGTTCCAAATACCAGTCACTTTTGGTCCAAAACCTTCAGGCATGTGCTAGAAAGATGAAGATGAAGAGGGATTTCACCTCTCAACATGACAATGATTCCAAGCATACATCCAAATCAACAAAAGAATGGCTTCACCAGAAGAAAATTAAAGTTTTGGAATGGTCCAGCCAGAGCCCAGACCTAAATCCAATAGAAAATCTGTGGAGTGACCTGAAGAGGGCTGTGCACAAGAGATGCCCTCATAACTGGACAGATTTGGAGCGCTTTTGCAAAGAAGAGTGGGCAAATATTGCTGAGTCAAGATGTGCCATGCTGATAGACTCCTACCCAAGAAGACTGAATGCTGTAATTAAATCAAAAGGTACTTCAACAAAGTATTAGTTTAAGGGTGTGCACACCTATACAACCAGCTAATTGTACTTTTTTTATATTTTTTCCCATAACAGATTTGTTTGGTTTTCAATTGAATTGTACAGGTTATAGGTCACATTAAAGGTGGGAAAAATTTTGAAATGATTTATTGTGGTCTCATTTTTTTATAATTCAAAAACATGGCATTTTAACAGGGGTGTGTAAACTTTTTATGTTCTGTAGTCCTGTCTCGCCTTCATTCTTACATATGGGTTTGGAGTCGACTCAGCCTATTACAAAGCTCAATGTCCATAGAGCACTAGTACAATCCCCAGATCTCGTTTGCTGCATCTACGAGTTCAGAAGTGCTTCTTGCTTGGCCGTGGCTAAGTTCAAACCTTTTGTCTTTATTATCACTTTACTGTTTCTAGCTAGTTATCTTAATATTAGATAGTGTTTAGAAGTGCCCCCCCCTTTACTTAGTTAGTTTGTGGAGAACTTGTTGGCTCTTGTTGTTCTCCGTTTAGTATCCTGTGTGCTAGTTTTTATAAACGTTGATATTTCATAGGTCAGCGTTTTGTTAGGACCTTGTTTTCTCGCTTTATTTTTTTTTCAAATATATATATATATATATATATATATATATATATATATATATATATATATATATATATATATATATTGTGTGCAGTGTCTTTTGCTAGTTTTTGATACAGGTTAATTCTTTGTAGGTCCGCGTTTATATTAGGGCCTTTGTTTTCTAATTTTTAGAAATTTAAAGCTTGCGTGCAGTGTTGTTTGTTCGATACTTTGCCTACTACTGATGTTTCTGGTCTTTCTACAACTTAGCCTATCCAGCTAGGTCCATTTAAGTTAGATGACCTAGTCCTCTTTAGTCTCTCATTTAAGTTAGAGGACCTAGTCCTCTTTAGTCTCTCATTTTCTGTGTGTGTGTGTGTGTGTGTGTGTGTGTGTGTGTGTGTGTGTGTGTGTGTGTGTGTGTGTGTGTGTGTGTGTGCGTGCTTGTTACGGCTAGGCCCATTTAAGTTAGAGGACCTTGTTTTTTCCCCCTTCTTTATATAGCTGTCATCCCTTCTGATGAGGAGTCCAAAGACCACAAACCTTCAGGTTTCACAAAATGCATAAAGTGCTCCCAGAAGATGTCAATTACGGATGGCAATAGTAATTGTGTATATTGTCTCGGAGCCATTCATTTGCAGGAAACTTGTTTATTCTGCCATTCCTTTAGCTCCAGAGTTCTTCAGGAGTGGAAGAACAAGTTAATTTTGAAAGGTCACCTCAAGCCTTCCTTCGAGGAAAACTCAGCGAGTTCTTCTTCCTCATCTAAGTCAAATTCATCCAAAAAAGAGAAGGTCAAGTCGGCCAAGAGGCATTCTCTGGTGCAGACTAGTGTATCGGAACCTCCTCAGAAACAGTCAAAACTTGATAAGACTTCTACCTCCTTGGCTCCACTGTCCTCGGAGCCAGTCAAGGTTGTCAATGTTGGCACTGCAGTGTCAGCCGCAAGCCTTTCAGAGTCGAATACTGAAAAATTACATCGGAGCCGGTCCAGAGATCCTTTGCCGGTCTCCCCAACCTTAAGATCTCCAGTTTTACAGAGATCCAGATCATTTACCCTGTCATCCAGATCCTCCAAGAGCTTGTCAGACGAAGATGTGGAGAGAGTAGTGCTTAGACTCCTGAAGTCGTCTGCTTTACCCAAATTGTTGATGGCTCCGACCCAGTCAGTTCCAGAGCCACCTGAGTCCATCCTCCCTGTTGTGGTTCCTCCTCCAAGCTGAGTCGGACCTTCAGAGCCAGAGTTTTCAGTGCCACTTGTGGAACCCTCAGTTCCAGCTCCCCTCGTGGCTGTCTCAGAGCCGAGTTCTGCTCCGACACCTTCGGCGCCGTCCGTGGTGTCTGGGAGCCAAAGCTCACCGGTCGGCCCCGACAGGGAGACTTGGACCCGAACCTCTTCGGTTCTAAGTCTCCCTCTCGACGTGTCGGCTAGGGTGAGCTCAGATCCTACATCCATCTCAGAGCCGGTCGCTCTGGAGCCACTGACTACCTCAGTTTCCTTGGAGCCGGGGCTGTCTTTGGAGCTGGAGAGATCTGCTTTCGAGATGATAAGGAGTGTGCTGTCTCGCTCATCAGCTCCATGCAAGGGTACCGACACTCTCCCCCCTCAAGCACCAACCTTGATCTCAGCACCTACTCTCTTTCTCGACAGCAGAGACCCGCAGCCTCAGGAGCCCCCATTGGGTGGCCCCCAGTCTTCCAAGACCTCCCCAGAGTACCCTTCTGAGGACCCCCCTAGGAAGAGGACATGCAAGAGGAAGCATGTAGACTCCCCGGATGAGTCCATCACTTCAGACACTGACCTCGAGGAGTCAGAAGAGTCTCCCAAGTCATCCTATGATGATGTCTCCTTTGTAGACATATTAGAGATCCTAAAGCAGAGAGGTGGCTGGCTGATTGTCACCCCTTCTGATGAGGAGTCAGTGTACCTGAAGGCTTTCGGGTCTCAACCTTCAGCCTCTTGGGTATCTCCACCTTTCGATAAACTCTTAGACCTGGTTAGTTGGAAGGTGTAGGAGACTCCTGATGCCATGGAGCCAGTTCCCAGAAGACCCAATAAATTTCTTTCTGCCCCAAAAAAGAAAGATTTTTTTGTCCAAGGGCATGCCTGTAGATGCCATGATGGTGGCAGCGGCCACTAACAAGGAGCTAGCGGAGACTTCATCTGTCCATCCGCCGAATAACGAGTCTCGAACAATGGATAGATGCGGGAAGTGTATCTTTTCTTCAGCGGCTTTTACTCTCAGATCGCTGAACTATCTCACACATTTTACTAGGCTTCAGAGAGATCTCCCCAAGGAGTTAGGATATACTCTTCAAGGTACATCTACTGAAGGAGTCTCTGAGAAGGTGTCTGCTCAGTTGTCCACCTTAAATTCCATTGTGAACTCCTCCATGAGGCTGATCTCCTATGCAGCCGACCGAGCAAGCAGGGCAGCGGGTTATGGAGTTTCCCTTAGGAAACACTCCTGGATGCGCTTATGTAATTTTGCAGAGCCTTTCAAGTCTGCCTTTACCCCCTTTGACGGTTCTTCATTGTTTGGACCTAAGGTAAAAGATACACTCACCAGGTGCGAACAAGAAGGGAAAACTCTCTCTGCCATGAGAGTACGTTTTACCATCCCCTCTAGACCATATCCCAAAGGTCAGAAAGGTGGTAAGATGTGGTTCAAGAAGTCCCAAAGATTTTTCCCGGATGCACAGGGTGACTCCTCCATCAGAGGCAGAGGAGGAGGAGCTAATGGTAGACATCACCCTAGAGGCGAGGGGGTCCGCAAAACCAGGGTGGCCGTGATTCATTTCGAGGCTGTCCCTATCAGTGCTCCTGATGTGGGGCCTGGCTGCACTTCTCTGGAGCCAGTCAGGAGTTGCCTATCTTTGTATC
Organism: Protopterus annectens; assembly: GCF_019279795.1. Lineage (NCBI taxonomy): Eukaryota > Metazoa > Chordata > Ceratodontiformes > Protopteridae > Protopterus > Protopterus annectens. Next base: position 915,028,269 of record NC_056733.1, read on the forward strand.
TGGAACCCTGGCTAAACATCATCCAAGACAAATGGGTACAAAGAATAATAACCAGAGGTTACTCTATACCCTTTTCTCTTCCAGCCCACACTCCCAAGAAGATCCCGGATGTTCCACCCAATCACAGGGATCAAGCAACTGTAGAAGTACAAAAGTTGCTTGCAAAGAGAGTCATCCAAACCGTCCCCACAGACCAGATAGGATTCGGAACTTACTCCAGATTCTTTTTAGTGCCAAAACGTACAGGGTACTGGAGGCCCATCTTGGACCTCAGCAAACTAAACGAATCAGTAAAAAAGTACAAGTTCCAGATGGTGACACTGCAGTCTATACTCCCTCTGTTAGGGAAAGACAATTAGATGTGCTCCATAGACCTCCAAGATGCGTACTACCATATAAAAATGGACAGAGCATTGAGGAGTCACTTACGCTTCCAGCTGGAGGTCAGTCACTACCAGTTTTGTGCTCTGCCCTTTTGTCTCACCACAGCCCCCATGGTGTTCATCAAATGTATGGCAATAGTGACAGCTCACCTGAGACATCGAGGATTCCAAGTGTTTCCCCTGGATGACTGTCTCCTGACTGCCACCACCAGGCATCTACTCCTACAAACCAGAGATTCCACCATCCAGCTTTGTTCCCAGCTGGGGATTACAATAAACTGGGAAAAGTCTGCCTTATCACCCTATCAATTTGTGACTTTTATAGGCGCAGAAATAGACACAGCCACCATGTTAGCTTGTCTACCTGCAGAAAGAATTGAAAACCTCAGACAACAAATTCTCAGTTTACTTCCTCTACAGAAAGTCAAGGCAAAGACAGTGCTGAAACTCTTAGGGACCATGGCCTCCACCATAACATTAGTCCCTCTAGCCAGATTACATATGCAATTTCTCCAATGGTTTCTGTCTTAGGTTCATAGGTTCATAGGTAGGTACTAGGCCCTGAGGCCTATACAAGCCCAGCCAAAAATGTACCCTGGCTTTTGCCACCCAAGAAAATTATTTTCCTGACCCACTGTTGAGCAGAGCCACAGAGGTGATCCTTGGGGTGAATTTCCTATTTCCCATCCAATCATCAAGATTTTTCTTGAAGAGTGCTAATGAGGAGCTTTGTTTGATATAGATAGGTAATTTATTCCAGAGTATGGGAAGTCTCTGGGACAGGAATCTATCCCTCCGGCATGTTCTGTTTATTGTGGTGATAAGGTTTAGGTCCCTAGAGCATGTAGCTTGGAGGGATTGGGATTTCTTTAAGTGGGGCATGTCCAATAGCTCAGGGTTTGACATAGCCTTATATGTTAGGCAGAGATCACCTCTGAGTAGGCGATATGCGACGGAGTAAAGCTGGAGTTTTTTGAGACGGTCTGCTAGGTCATCTGTTTGAGGCCGGTAATCCACTTTGTGAGGTATTTCTGCGGCCTTTCCAGTTGTTGTAGATGTCTTGTGAGGTACATACCAAAAGGGGCATTGTACTCTATAATGGGTCTAATGAGTGATGAGTAGAGGGGAACAATTACCTCTTTTTTTCTGGATGAGAAACCTTTTGTGATGAGGTGTGCCACATAGAAGGATTTCCTGACTACTGTGGCGATGTGATTATCAAAGGCGAGACTACTGTCCACCTGTGTCCCAAGGTCTCTTATCACACTTTCGGTGTTAAGTATACTACCGCCTATGTTGTAGTTCATGGGTACAGAGTTTTTACCAAAGGGGATGACAATGCATTTTTTGGCACTGAGCTTGAGTCCATGGCTTTGACTCCAGTCATCTGTCTCAGTGAGGCCTTTTGTAGGATGTCCACATCGTTAGGAGTTTCAATTATGGCTCCTAGTTTGCAGTAATCTGCAAACTTCATTAGCCAAAGACCTTCTGTGTTAGCCTGTACTTCAGAGAAGTAGATACCAAACAGGAGACGACCCAGGACTGAACCCTGTGGTACTCCACTTGTAACTGGTCAGAAGTCGGATTTAGAGTCTGCTACTTTCACAGTGTGGGTTCTGTCAGTGAGCCAGTTGGCAACCCATCTTGTGACATAGGGATTTATACCTAGTTTAGTGAGTTTATCTATAATTCCAGAGTGGGGGATGGTGTCAAAAGTCTTGGCAAGATCTAGATAGGCTGCGTGAACCACCTTACCCTTGTCTACAGTTTTGGTGACTGCTTCAAAGATGTCTATCAGGTTTAGGAGACATGATCTTCCTTTTACAAACCCGAATTGGGTGGGGTCCAGAGTTTGGAGATTACCAATGTCTTTGTTTATAAGTTCCATGATGATACATTCCATGGCCTTGCAGACCAGGCTCGTCAGGCTAATGGGGCGGTAGTTCTCGGGGTCCATGGTGCCCCCCCCTTGTGGAGTCGGATAACCGTCGCTGTGCGCCATTCAGCAGGCACAAAGCCAGAGGTGAGGCTATGATTGAATATGGTACTTAGGTGGGGTGCCAGTTCGTTCTGTAGTTCATGTAGAACGCAGCCTGGGATGTTGTCTAGTCCCATGGATGCTGTGTTCTTGGCTTTGGAGAGTGTGTTTTTTACCTGTGCAGCCATGATTACAGAAACGTTGCATTCTTCCGGTATAGAGATGGGCTCTTTAGGGGGTGAGACGGGGGTAAAGTTAGCACTGAACCTATCTGCCAGAATGTTGGCAATATCAGTTGGGTCTGTATATTTAGTGCCATTGTGCTGTAACTCAGAGCAGATCTGAGTGTTGCCATTGAGATTCTTGACATAGCTATAAAATGCTTTGTGGTTGTCTTTAGAATCAGTGGTGATTTTGTTTTCGTAACTAGCTTTGGAGGATTTTATCAGGGATCGCAGCTTCTTACTGAGGCTGACCAGGGAGCTCCTCCACTCATCTTCTTTTACTCTCTTTTGCAACAGTTTCTTCCTTCTGTTGTACAGTTTGTTTATGGCAGGGGACCACCAAATTGGCTTCCTTTTTTTGGAGGACAGCATCTTGGTTCTGTTTGGGATAGCACAATCCGTGCACTCATGTAAGTGCTTATAAAGTGCAATTGTGTAGGATTCAGTAGTCATAACTGTATTGTCCATCTGCATGGGTGTCGTGAAGTTCACCACTTCTGTCTTAAGAAGCATGAAGTTGTTGGCTTTGGAGAAATTTTTTACCATGGTTTCCTTAATGGGGGGTGGGGGCAGGATGTGGATATCTAGGGTAATTAGCTTATGGTCGGATCGGACCAATGAGGCATTGACTTCAGGTGTGGAACACTGGTCACTCATGTTAGTAATGACTAGATCTAGGATATTGTTGCCCCTGGTGGGGGTGTGGATAAGTTGATCTAGGGCATTGGAGTTTATGAATTCCAGAAAGCGTTGAGCGAAGGAGTTGATACATGAGTAGTTTTCCCAGTTAATGGTGGGGTAGTTGAAATCGCCCATTATTAGGGTGTTTGGTTGAACCCTAATATTTTCCAGTACATCAAGAAAAGAGGAGTGGAAATCCTGGGGCATGGTGGGTGATCTGTAGCAAGCTACAATTTGGATTGCAGTTTTGCCCAGAGTTAGTTGCACTTGGATAACCTCGGCTGTATTATGCTGAGCAACTAGCCTGGAGGTGTGGATATCCTTAATGAATATGGACACACCTCCGCCTTTGGTGTTCTGGTCCAGGTTACATGGCCGAAAAGTGTGGTATGAGTTATAGCCTGGTAGTGCAGGGGTGCTCTCTGGAGCCTTGAACCAGGTCTCAGTCACTGCACAGATGTTGATGTTCTCCATTTTAAGGAGTGCCTCAAGTGAGTGCATTTTGAGATTTAGACTTCTAGCATTGAGTAGCATCACCCTCAGTTTTTGCTTGCCTGTTCCTGTTATGGTGCTGAATTTGTCATTTGAATCTTGCCTAAAAAAGGCACTATAGGGGCGGCAAGAACCTTAGCCAGTATCCGGAATCCCAGGGGTGACAAGTGCAGGCCATCTCTGGCAAAGCATCGTGGTCTGTCGACCATGTCATCACAGGCAGACAGATACTGGATCCCTTTAGAATGGCACCAGAGGCTTAGCCAATTGTTGAAGTCAATCATTTTGTCCTTGTACTGCAGCATCATTCTGGGTGATGGCAGAATGCTACTCAGGGCTTAGGTCATACCTGCCTGGGCTACAAGATTGGAGAGCTCTTCCATGTCTCTTTTCATGTAATCCAGGGAGGTACGTCTCAGGTCATTCACACCAACATGGACAATGACAGAGTCATATTTGTACTTGTTGTGGAGTGACCTGAGTGCGTGGGTAATGTGGCAGATCCTGGCACCCGACAAGCAGCTGACAGTAACCTTCTCCTTGTTTAGCTTGGTGAGTGGGACATCAGTGTGCCTGACTATAGAGTCACCTATGACTAGTGTGTTGGGTACGTTGTTTTGCCTTATGGGCTGTGGTTTATTGGCGCACACTGAGTCTGCGGGCTATGTGTCATTTGGGTTGTGTTGGGGGGTGGAGGTTGCTTGCATTTCTGCTTTGGAGATCTCTGTTGCTTGAGCAGATTATTATTGAGAGCCTCTGCAAATGTTTTTGTGTTTCTATGTGTGGATTTTGGTGGTGTAGATTTAGTGAGACTATGTGATGAGTGTGGTGTGGTGCAAGTGTTTACCTTCTCCTCTTGACTGTCAAGTTCAGTCTTGATTGGAGAGAACTTTACCTCCAGTTTGGCTAGATAAGTGCATCTCTCACAGTTTGTGGTGTTGGGTGGTAGGAAGAGAGGGTTGTCTGTGTACATGAGGCAATTTCTACATTGCCCCAAGATGCCCAGATTAATCAGATAGACAGGAGAGAACACTGGGAGCTGACCCTTGGACATGCCTGAATAAAAAACTATTTTCCTCTAGATAAGTGAGGAAAGTGAGTACAGGAGCTGTTTTTCTCTAAGCAAGTGAGGAAAGTAAGTACCAAAACTGTTTTCCTCTAGGTAATGAGGAAGGTTGAGTGCTGTAGTAATTAGTAGGTTATTTAGTGTTTACAAGTTCTGAACAAGTATTGATCACGAATAAGCAAATTCAAGTGCTAAAACTAAGAATCTGTATCTGGACTAAACTAGTTACAGGAAAGGGGAGAAACAAGTGCAAATGCGGGCTTTTAAATCAGAAAGTTGAGAGAGATGGAAAAACTGCCCAAACGGCCACTAACTACAATTTCTGGGCCAGAATCACTCCTTATGTGGTAGATAGGTTACCTAGTGCTTACCAGTCCCACTGATAAGCTAGAAGGCTTCCCTCCAACACAGAAAGCTTGGGGGGGCTCAGAAGCTTACATACAGTCCTGGATACAGCAAATCTGAATCTGGACTACACTAGTTACAGGAAAGGTATATATATATTTTTTTTCCCCAGTGGTCTTTTCAACAACTGCCTCTGTCTCACCATATCATCATAACAGAGTCTTGCAAAAAGAACATTCGTTGGTGGATTCAACCCTACCAGCTGACAATAGGCACTCCATTCCTTCCTCATCAACCTATTGCTACTGTGACCAGGGATTCCTCATAGGGTGGGGGGGCATTATCTAGGCAGGACTGTCCAAGGCACATGGTAAGATCATGAGACTCTCCTGCATATCAGTGTCCTAGAGATGAGAGCAGTGCTTCTAGCGTTGCAAGCACTTCACAACTTTCTTCCTCTAGGGACGATAGCAATCCAATCTGACAACATGTCACTGATATGGTATCTCAACAAGCAAGGAGGAAACAGCTCTTACCCCCTTTGTCGATAGACCCTTCATGTCTGGAAGTGGGCAATTTCTTCCCAGTGCTTTCTAGTGGCAGCACATATCCCGGTGACAACCATTGTGATAGCCGACAAGCTCAGCAGGGCAATCTTGATGCCTCACGAGTGGTCTCTGAATCAGGAAATAGCATAACAGATCTTCCGCAAATGGGGACAGCCTTGCTGTGATCTCTTTGCCAGTCCGATCAACTCCAAATGCATTAGCTCTTCTCCCTTATCCTCCCTCCAGGGGAGTCACTGAGAGATGCACATGTTCACGATTGGCCCCTGGTACCCTTTCATGCTTTCCCTCCCTTTCCTCTCATATCCAAAGGGATTCAGAAAGCAAAGTTATTGGGAAACAAAATGATTCTCATCACTACTTACTGGCCTCGTCAGGTTTGGTTCCCCTTTTTCGGGCCTCATCTACTGGGCAATCTATGGACTCTGGACCCAGTGCCAGACCTCTTGGCACACATGTCAGGCTCCCTTCACCCCTGCCTCCACACCCGCAACTTGACAGTGTGGCTGCTCCACTTCCACCCCTTGTCATGCTTCATGATTTTTCGCCTGCTGTGACCCACATCCTTACATCTTCGCATAAACCTTCCACTAGGAAGTTATACACTAGCAAATGGAGAAGGTTTTCTATCTGGGCTAAAGAAAGAAATTTCATTTGGGACAACATGAATCTAACCTGATGTCCCACAGATTGTGTAAAACCTTCCTTAAAGGCGCTACTATGCTGAGACCTCCCTTTCAGGAACCGGTATCTCCCTGGGATCTAAACTTTGTTCTGTCCAAACTAACTTCCCCACCCTTTGAACCCGCACATTCGTGCCTATTGAAGTTTCTGTCCTGGAAGACCTTGTTTCTAGTAGTGATCGCATCAGCTAGACGAGTATCAGAGTTACAGGCACTGTCTATCAAGGCTCCTTATTTGATTTTCCACAAAGACAGAGTTTCCCTTTGTATAAATCCTTCCTTTATCCCTAAAGTTTGCTCTCACACTAATTTGAACCAATATGTAAGAATGAAGGGCGAGATGGAATACAAACTTGGAACATTATGGCGAGTACATAACTTCTTTATATCCACTGTAGCTATACTACAGGAGATGGATTTGGAAATAAATGATCATGTGAATTTGACAAAGAAAGGATTTTGGGATGGATATTCAGTGGAATATCTGGGACAAAGAAAAATGTGAGCAATTATATTAATTGTTGTTGGAGCTCCAATAAATAATGATAGAAGAGGAAAAACAGATAATAATTGTAGATTTGTAGTACTGAGGGGCTTATGGTTAGGGAGGAGGATTATGCTGGTATGTATTTATATTCCACTTAAAACTGCTACAGTGGAGCTTAAGAAAATTCTTGGAGAAATAATCAGCTTTCAGCAAGGAATATTATTTATAGGTGGGGACAGAAATTTGATTTGCAACAGTGAGGATGTATATAGGGGGCCTAGAAGGGAAAATATAACAAAAGAGGGTAGACTGTTTTAGGAGATTTTGGAAAATATTTGATGGAAAGATGTGAATTCAGTAGTATAAGTTCGGAGAGCAATTACATATTATTCCTCAAGGTACAAAAACAGGGCTAGGCTAGACAGAAGTTACATTTCACAGGAACATGTGCATTTAATTTAATGTTTTGATATGCATCTAATAACTATTTCAGATCATACACCAATAATAACTAAAATAAAAAGGCAGGGTAATAAAATAAAAATGAGACACTGGGCTTCACCACCTATTTGGTAAAAACAAAGGAATTTAAGGAATGGGTAGTGTAAATTATTCTGGAGTTATTAGAGAAGATAGAAATTTCTTCTGAAAATATATCTAGGGAGTGGGATAAAAATAAAGTGGAATTTAAAAATAGGGAGGAAATAAAAGAAAAAGAGATATGGTTAAGAATTAATGAGAATTATTTAGAGGGACTGACAAAGGTTGAAGTGTTGCAGAATAGGGGTAACCTCACAGAACAAGAAGAGGATCAACTGCAGAATGCTAAACAAAGTAAGGGATCACCTCGATAATACGCATGAGTTTAGAAAGATTGATGTTAAGCAGCTGTTTTTTTGGTAATATCTCCAGAACACACAAACTTTTAGCACAACTGCTCAGGCAACAGAAAGTAGAAAAGTTGTTGGCAAGCTTAGGGAGCCTATATAGGTTCATAGGTGTGTACTAGGCTAATGGCCCTGGATCCTTTACAAGCCTAGCCCATAGGATTACACTGGCATCATGCCACCCGACCTTAGTTCCCAGTGCCTCTGTCGAGTAGAGCCACTGGAGTGATCCCCAAGGTGAATTTTGTATTTCCCATCCACTCATCAAGATTTCTGTTGAAGAGGGCCAGTGAAGCGTTCTGCTTGACATGCATGGGAAGTTTATTCCATAGCATGAGCAGTCTCTGGGTTATGAGCCTGTCCCTCCAGCTTGTTCTGTTGATTGTGGTAGTGAGGTTGAGGTCTCTGGAGCATGTAGTGCAGAGGGATTGGGATTTCTTTAGATGTAGCATTTCTAACATAGTTCCATATAGAACAAGTGTTTAAGGCCTAGGATCCTCTTTGTGAGGTACTTTTGCAGCTTCCACAGTTGTTGCAGGTGTCTGTTGAGGTACATGCCAAATGAGGCATTGTACTCGATGATTGGCCTAATGAGGGAAGAGTAGAGGGAGGCAATGACCTCTTTCTTCCTGGATGCAAAACCCTTAGTAATGAGATGTGTCACATAGAAGGACTTTCTGACCACAGTGGCAATGTGGTGGTCAAAAGAGAGGTTGCTGTCAACCTGTGTTCCCAGATCTCTTATAACGCCTTCTGTGTTCAGTGGACTGCCATCTATGTAATTCATGGGAACTGAGTTTTTCCCAAAGGGGATGATGGCATAATTTTTGGCATTGAGCTTAAGCCCATGGTTCTGACACCAGTCGTTGGTCTCAGTGAGGCCTTTCTGTAGGATGCCAACATTACTTGGGGAGTTAATTATGGCTCCCAACTTGCAGTCATCTGTGAACTTTGTCAGCCAGAGTGCCTTCATGCTGGTCTGGACTTCAGAGAAGTAGATACCAAACAGGAGAGGACCCAGGACTGAACCCTGTGGGACTCCACTCATGACTGGTCTGCAGTCTGACTTGGAGTCAGCTAGTTTCACACTGTGGGTTCTATCTGTGAGCCAGTTTGCAACCCACCTAGTGATATAGGGGTTGATGCCTAGCTTAGTGAGTTTTTCTATGATTCCAGAGTGGGGAATGGTATCAAAGGCCTTGGCCAGATCAAGGTAGGCTGTATGAACCAACTCGTCTTCATCCACAGCTCTGGTGACTGACTCAAAGAAGTCGACCAGATTGAGCAGGCATGATCTACCCTTCACAAAACCAAACTGTGTGGGATCCAGAGTTTGGAGATTCCCTGTATCCTTGTTTATTAGGTCCATGATGATGCGTTCCGTAGCTTTGCATATCAGACTCGTCATATCAAGGAAAATAACCAGAGAACCTGTAATGGTGTTAGAAAAGTTTCAGAAATTTTATGAAAATCTGTATAAAGCAGAGAAATGTGGAAATCAAGTAAAAATACAAATGGAAATGTTTCTAGAAGAAATAAATTTTCCAAGGTTAGAGGTAGGTGAGGCTCAAATACTAATAGTTAGGATAGGAGGAGATGAGATAAAAATGGTGTATAACCAATTTACAGGAAAGTCTCCAGGAATAGATGGTATTCCTATGGAAGTTTGGAAGCTGGGAGGGAAAAAACTGCTAAAGATCTGGAAGGCTTTGTTTATTGTATTTTAAAAGGAGGAGAAGCACTAACATCCTGTCAAAGTGGGGGTGTCTGTAAAACCTAAATACAGTAGGTGGTGGCTGTAAAACCTAAATACGGTAAAGATCCATAAGATCTAGCTTCATACAGGCCCATTTGAATTCTAAACCATGATTATAGAGTTTTTATGTCTATAATGGCTAAAAGAATGTCAAAGGTGATGCCCACATTGATAGGCATGGATCAATGTGGTTTTGTGGAGGGGAGGTAAACATTTTACAACATTAACAGAACACTGATGATCCGGAGGAAAGTAGAATGTAAGCTGGGATTTTATGAGCAGGGCATTGAAAGCATTTGCATTACTTGATAAAATCATAAGGTTGATCTGGAGGATATATGAGGAACTGTAGATGAAAAATAAAGTGTGTGTGGGTGTGTTCCTCTCTGATAAGTTTTGTTTGAACAGAGGAACCAAGCAGGGGTGTCCTCTTTCCCAGTGTTGTTTGCATCATATTTAGAACCATTGGCAAAGAAAATAATGGACTCAGAAATTCAGGGATATAATTGGTACGGTAGTCAAGAAAAGTTGGTTTTATTTGCAAATGATGTTATTTTATATGTGATAAAACCAGAAAGGGACATTTCAGTGTTTTAGAACATTCTGAGATAGTTTCAAACATTTTCTGAATACAGAATTAATGAAGATAAAACAAAGGCAGTAAATGTAATCTATGTACTCACACATGAGTTGGTTCAGTAATACCTATATTTATGGGGACATGATAAAATGTAGTACTTAGGAGTATGGATTTAAAAGGATCGTGTTATGGCAGCTAAGGATATATGGGAAGAGACCAAACAAAAAATAATACAAAAACTGAGAAACTGGAAGCTCTGTTTTGTGGATATGGATAGCAAAATATGAGCAGTATGCTTAGCATGTTTTTAGACATTTTCTACACAGGTCAACCAGAGGAGAATTTGTGGATATCTATTAATAAAGAGTTGAAATATTTTATCTGGTTGGGAAAGAGGGCAAGCGTCAAGTGGGATAAGTTGATCCTTCCAATAGAACAAGACTGTTTGGGATTAAGTCGTGTGAAGGTGTATGTCAGAGCTGCACAGTTAAGGCTCCTATACATAGCACAAGCAGAAAACTATAATTCAGAGTGGAAAAGGATGATGATGAAAAAGAGTTTAAGCTCAAGAAAGAAGGAGGCAAAGGGATTTTGGATGAAGATCTTTAAGGAGAATAACAATAATCATACAGAATATTATATTCATAAAGTAGCAGTATTCTGAGAACTAAGCCAAAATGGGAATGGAGAAAGGAGATTCTGACAATGGGGATGACTGCAATTAGGGATACAGACAATAGGCAAGAGGGGGCTGGAATTTATTAGAGAAAACTGGCAAAGGAACCAAGACATTTGGAGCAAATAAAGAAGGAAAGGTGAATGAAGCAAAACCACGGACTCACCACGAACAAAAACGTCTATTCAGACATTAAACTTCAAAACTTTTATTAACGGTAGTAAGCGCTTTCGCGTATTGAAGATACGCTTCCTCAGACCATAACTTAAAATAAGCATTGCTAGGACTTATATAATCAACAAGCATCATTAAGATGATTAGATAATTGATAAATTGACAAATTGTCAGAGTTTCTTCAAGCAACAATGCTATATAAAATGCTTCAGGTATAAAAGCTTAAACAGATAAATTAAATTTAATCTAAAATCTAAGTTATGACAAAAAACTATAAATAAACTCTCTTATATTCAATAAAACATGTATGTCTGTCATAAACTATTAAGCATATTAAATAAAACAAACACTATATGTTCTAATATAGCTGAATGTAAATGAATAATTAATAATTCCTCAAGTTAAATCTGTAGACTAAGCTCAAGCTACTGAATATGATGAACTAGTCTCAGAATTATAATTATAGAATTCAAATGTTAAACATCAAGAGTACTGAATCTAAAAATAATGTATATAAATGTAAATCGGAATACAATCATGAAATATCATACAAACACTATATATTATGAACAATAATAAACCTGAATAAAAAATTCTTTGCAATATCATATATAAGGACTATAATAAAATGTCATATATCCACCTTATGAAAAATTCATAACCAACTCATCTACGAGATTTGAGATGTGATCTAAGTGAAACATACATATTTAAACCAGGGGAATAATGTCCCCTAAGTTTAAAAATCCATTGTAATTCTTTTTGTTCCAGGTGGCACATGTAATCACCACCTCTTACATTTTGTTCAACAATCTGCAAAACTCTAAAAACAAAAAAATGGTCAGGATGAAGCATAATATGCCTTGCTAAGGCATTCAGTTCATTATTACATTTGATATCATATAAATGATTATAAATTCTGTTTTTTAATTTTCTTGTAGTTAAACCTATATAAAAAACAGAACATAATACACAAGTGGCCAAATAAATCAGGCCAGAAGTATCACAGGAGGCTTGAAATCTAGGAACAAAAGAGTAATCCAATACTGGATGTATAAACTAGTATATCCTAAACAGGGATATACTAGTTTAAACAAGGATATTGTTTATATCCTAAACAAGGATATACATTTTGAGCCTCAAGAGCAGGAGCACACTCAAGCAAATCTGCAGTCTGCGGCTACCACTCCATCTATACAGTGTAGGAAGGAATCAGTATTGCAAACTAAACAAGGATATACATTTTGAGCCTCAAGAGCAGGAGCACACTCAAGCAAATCTGCAGTCTGCGGCTACCACTCCATCTATACAGTGTAGGAAGGAATCAGTATTGCAAACTAAACAAGGATATACATTTTGAGCCTCAAGAGCAGGAGCACACTCAAGCAAATCTGCAGTCTGCAGCTACCACTCCATCTATACAGTGTAGGAAGGAATCAGTATTGCAAACTAAACAAGGATATACATTTTGAGCCTCAAGAGCAGGGTCAGTTCACCCAGGCATTCTACTTGCATGTTTTATGAGAGTGAAGCTATTACATTAGCAGTATTTCTTAGTAGTTCTCAGCTTGCTAATAAAACTGACTGTTGTAGCCTTGTGTCCCCCCCCCGATAGTACAGTAATCCTAACTGTCCAATAGACAGTATATATTTAATTCACATCCCTGTGACTAAATTAAATTAACCATCAAGCAGCCCTCTCAGTTCTTTCTGCCTTAGTTTGTATCACTTGGAGGATCACCTGCTTATTTGCATCTCTATCATTGCTAATGTATCTCCCTACTCTAATCTGTGCACAAACTGGTTACTAATCAGCAAGTCAATGTAAAGACACACTCCCAACCTTAATAAACTTTGCTGCCTCTTCTCTCCTTCACTTTACAGGTAGTTTGAATTATTACTTACCCTCTCTGAGGCCTTCACTGATTTCCACTGATTGCCTCTCTGGTTTCTTTGCATTCCACCTGGTTTACACCCCTTGTGCTATCTCCCTCCCTAATACAAAGTCTATATTAGAATACTGCTGAGCATGGAGCCATCTTTAAATTTCTAGTCTCCCACCAGGACACAAGTGCTTTCAGCAATTACATTCTGCTAGCCGGTAAGCCATTAGACCTCAGTAATTTGTTTTAAAGTGTTCAGATTTGTAAAGTAATACTTACTTTTTCTCTTGCCTTGGTTGACTCTGGCTCTGCCCAGCTCACTGCTAACGGGCTCTCTCCGCTCCCCTGCCCTGCCCCTATTCCCTCCCGCCCCCACTACCTCTACATTTATAGTAATCATAGCCACACCCACAGCTCACCCTCACATCACCTCCACCAATCACAGCTCCTCAAGTCATATCACATTAAACCACACCAACTGACTCCACACAAAATACTCCCAATCAGTCTCATTCCCACTAGGCATTTTTTGCATCACCCACACTACTTCCCCATCCACATATAGTGCAACCCTATAATTCCTATTCAGACCCCCCCACCTAGAAACAACATAAACTTTATAACCATGACTATCACACAACTAAATCTAGTCTGTCTTCTCATAATTCTTTACAACACTACAAGTTATCACTCTAGCAATATCCCTAAACTTAGTAGCACAACACTGCATTATGCACTCTCATACACAGACACCACACATTATAATAATATCTGCCCACACTTATTCAAGAACTACATAACAGACCAATTCAGAACTAAACACATATGCCCTCATTCCTACTCCAAAAAAACACAATACTTTCTCACACTCATCACCAAACTCCAACATCTGTATAACCATTTTAACTCCAGGCTCACCATAAGTGGGGATATCCACCACAACCCAGGCCCAAATCCATCCTGTCCAACACAAACTGCTCAAACACAAATGTCAGAACATAACACCCCCACTTTCTTCATCCCTGGGCAAATTAACAACAGCAGCAAAACCAACCATCTTTTAATGCTAAATATTAATATTAGAAGTATCAAAAATAAAATACCTGAACTCCAGGCCACAGTAGCACACTACTCCCCAGACATAGTTGCTTTAACAGAAACCTGGCTAAATAAAAACATAGCTAACTCAGAAGTTCTCCCTACCGGTTACAATATCATTAGACAAGACAGACCACTTCGTAAAGGGGGTGGAACTGCCTTACTCTACAAGTCCAACTTAACTGTCCGTCAATTACCAAACTCCTACCCTCCCCAATAATTGGGACATACTTATCTCACAACTTCAACTTCACCCTAAAAGGTCATCACCACAATTGTGATCTATATTCCACCTGGTAATACACCTGCTAGCCTTGAAGACTTCTTATCCTGGTGTTCTTCCACATACTCACAAGAAACCCTTATTCTGGGGACTTCAACCTAGATTGGTTCACCTGTATATCAGAACCACCAAGTAATCTAATAAATCTCCATGGCTACCAGCAGCTAGTCCAAATTCCAACTAGGTGTGATAAAAAATCTAAAAGGGAATCCATCCTTGACTGGGTCCTAACTAGCAACCCCACATTGTACCCTCACACAGGCAGTCTCCCAGACACCTTAAGTGACCACAACATAATATACTTTATACGTAGTAGAACAAGCATATGCAAAACCACTAACTATATATCCACTAGAAACACAAAAATTCTCTCCTGAGGTCCTCAACACTTTACTGTGTAACTGTGACTGGACCCCCTAAAACCCTCCCACTTGACCAGGCTGTAGCATATTTCAACAAAACATTTCTACAACACCTAGACACTGTCGCTCCATTGCGCAAAATCAAGGTTAGAACCTCTACAAACCCCTGGCTCAGTAAAGAACCCAAACAAATCCTCAAGTCCAGAGACACTGCCTGGCGTTACTATCAAAAAAACAAAGAAACACAAAGCCTAACTAAGTACCAAGAACTGCAACGTGCAAAAAATGCATTAGGCTGGACAAAAAATCCTACTACACAACATTACAAACTAAATACCAACACAACCCGCAAAAATTTTGGCAAAATGTAAACCAGCTACTAAAATCTACCCCCAAACCAACCACCCCTGACACTAAATTTCCCATCGAAACACAATTCAACTCCCACTTTGTGAACTCAGTTCTATCCTTAGTATCACAGGGCAGTTCCTTCCTCACTATCCCCCCCCCAACACAAATAACTCTAATACAAGCTTTACCCTCTAAACAGTTTCCACCACTTCAATCAAAGGCATGCTCTCCAAACTAAAAACCTCATCAACAGCAGCCGACCTACTCCCCAGCTATTTCTTGAAACTCACAGCAGCTGCTATTGCTATCCCAGTCTCCACTCTCATAAACAGATCAATTGTTGAAAACTATGTGCCCAAACTCTGGAAAATATCCTGTTACACCCATACATAAAGGCGGCACCTCCACTGAACTTAATAACTACAGACCCATTGCTTTACTCTCCCCCCTGGCCAAAATCCTAGAAAAATGCATCCATACCCAGATGCTAAACTATCTCCTAGACTGCAACATCCTGTCACCTACTCAGCATGGTTTCAGACCTGCCCATAGTACCACTACAGCTCTCCTCTGCTTCACAGACACAGTAAACCATCTCAAAATGAAAGCCTACAAGTGTCAACTCTTTTCTTGGATATGTCCAAAGCATTTGACACAGTCTCACACCAAATCCTGCTAAACAAACTAAACCAATATCATCTATCTAATTCCACTCTTACCTGGTTCCAAAGCTACCTAACTGACAGGTACCAAGCTGTGAAATGGGAAAATTCTCTCTCTCCTCAGCTGCCTATAACTATAGGAGTCCCACAGGGTTCTATCTTAGGACCACTACTATTCACAGTCTTCACAAATGACCTCCACACCTCCACACAGCATGCATCTATAATTCAGTATGCAGATGACACTACCTTAATCTGTGCTGCACAAACCATTCCCACCCTCCTGCAAACAACTCAACTAGCATTCTCTGACGTTGAAAACTACCTTACCAAAGCCCAACTTATCCTCAATCCAAAGAAAACTCAGCTTATGATTATAACCAGTTCTAACAAAAACACTAACATTCAATTCACTATCTACTCCACAAATGCTACTCCAATTGCTCCAATGGCACAGGCTAAGCTATTGGGAATAACCATAGACTCCCACCTAAAATTTGATAGTCATCTGAACTTAACTATTAAAAAGGTACATGCCAAACTGGGGTCGCTCTACCGTATCAAACCATTTCTTACCAACAACACAAGATCAGCCATTGCTCGCTCCCAACTTCTATCCACCCTACTCTATGCATCTCCCATTCTGACTAATCTCAACAAAACTGAACTAAGCAAAATGGAAGCTTCCTATAACAGAATTGCCCGCTTTGCTGCAAATTGCTCATATAGAACTCATCACTGTACTGCTTTGAGACAGCTCCACTGGCTTGAACTGCCCAACCTCCTAACCTACAATCAGCTCTGCCTCTGTCATTCTATTTATTACCTCCCCAATAAGTGTCCTGCCCTCAAAAACCTGGTACAACATCACTCAGCCAAAAGGCCTCTTAGATCATCAAGCAAACTACTACTAGAAGTCACCAACAGCTACAATAGCTTTGGAGATGCACTATATAGTAGTTCAGTGGCTAAAAAATGGAACTCTGTCCCTACTAGCATTCAAAACACATCATCCAAAGCCTCCTTTAAAGACCTCATCAAGCAACATCTCAAGCAAAGTTGGCAGTGCCATGATTGCTCCCCAGGCTAGTGAAAGCGGATAACATATGCATACTAAATCTAGAGCAATTGATAATAGTTTTCAATCTTACTCACAAACACTGGCTAATCTACAATGCATGTACTGTACCTGTGTACTATGTATGTATTCTACCTACATTCCAAAGTTCAGCTGTACACCACAAATCTATTACTTACCTTTATTTTTAAAATTAATATCTTTTGATTGTTCTCTCCACTGTAACTGTTTGTGCCGCATGCCACTGTAAAAACATGTCTCTTGTAATTTGTGTGTATACTGATTATGTCTAAATAACTAAATGTGTCTGTAATTTTTCTTTGTGGAGCTTTTCTCCCCGGGCCTCTGCTGAAAAAGGGCCTTTTCGGCTCAGTCAGACACCCCCGGTTAACAAATGTAAAATAAAATAAATAAATAAAAACTTGATCTTTTGAAATGCATTTACAATAATTGCAGTGATTACATGGAAAGGTACCCATTCTTCCTGCACTAAATACTCTGTCAACATGTGCAACACCTGAATTGGCACATAGAAGCCTTTTTAAGTATTTATTATTTCTAAAAGTAAATGAGGGAACATTGCCCACTATTTTCTGTGTCTGTTCATCAGTTGTCAAGACACCCCAGTTATCAATAATAATTTTCTTTATATTTAAACTGTCATTGGTATAAGTGGTTACAAATCGTACCCTCTCAGTTGCATTTTTTTGAATGTTTGGATGTGAGGCCATCATAACGTGGCTTATAAGTATTAACATAATTAGAGGTATGTATTTCCCCTAAGGCCTGCGCTCTAATTTGTTTGATCAAGGTCTTGTCATAGCCTCTCTCTATGAATATAGTCTCCATTCTGTCAGCTTCTATTAGTAAATCCATGTTGTCTCTACAAAGCTTAGATATCCTATTGAATTGGCTCTTTATAATGCCACCAAAAACATGGCGAGGATGCATGCTATCAAATCGTAGTATTGTGTTCTTCCAGCATGCTTTTCTATGTAAGGTGGAAGTGAGTCTGCCACCACTAATAGAAAGGCTGACATCCAAAAAACTTACCAACTCATATGATGTTTCTACAGTAAATTTGAGGAAACTAGTAGTAGTTCCTAACTGGCACATAAACAAATTAAATTCATCCAGGGTTCCATCCCATACAACTAAAATATCATCTACAAAGCGCTTATATACAAGGGCCTTGTTGAACCACTGGTGTGTAAAAAGAAATTCCCTTTCCCATTGATACACCACCAAGTTGGCGTATGTATTTGCACAGGGGGTGCCCATAGCTACCCCTGCCTGTTGTAGAAATAGACACCCCCCAAAAGAAAATACATTACTCGATAATACTAAATCGAGAAGCTGACAAATGAGAATTTCTTTGTTACGATCAATGGAAGGAAATGTTTGAATAAGTTCCCTTATTGCCTGTATGCCCTTATCATTCGGTATGGATGTGAACAAACTCTGAACATCCATTGTGATCAGTAGATGATGTCCTTTTACTAATTCAATTTCCAGATAATCTAAGTATTCTAGCAGCTGATAAGTATCCTTTAGAATACTAGGAATGCCATTAACTAAAGGTTTTAAAGTGTTCTCCAAATAAATGGAGACATTCTCAGTTGCCCACTTTTCTCCAGAAACTATAGGTCGTAGCGGGGGGGGGTGTATCCCTTTATGCATCTTAGGTAGACCTTTGATAGCAGGAGTCTGTGGATGTTCATTGTGAAAAAACTCATAAAGCTCTTTTGAAATCTGACGACACATGAGCATGTCATATAGTAAATCATTGATGTTATGAATTATTTTTGTGAGTTCTCCACTATCTATACTAACATAAGTGGTATCATCACTTAACATTTCATGCATATAGGCTACATAGTCTTCGCTATCAAACAAAACCAGCCCTCCACCCTTGTCTGCAGGTCTGATAACCAGGGACAGATCCTTAGTAAATCTATCCAAAGATAATCTCTCTTCCTTGGATAAATTAAAATACATACATTTTCTGTTACCATTGTGAAAATAATTATAAAGATCACGTTCACACATTTTTATAAAGCAGTCTATATGTCCTGGTAAAGGCGGAGAAAAAGTACTTTTCCGTTTATGAAAAGGGAGTTCAGAATTATATTGTTCAGTTCCAACTTTCTTAGTATTAAAATAAAGCTTAAGGGCAATGGCTCGCCCAAATAAACGCAAATCTGTAAGTATGTCAGATAAAACACTTCCCTGCGAGGGAACAAAAGAGAGTCCTTTATTTAACAAGCTCATGTCATTAGGTGTAAGCACAAACCTGGAAAGGTTGAAAAAGATGTGCTCTATGGTCTCTGTCTCCTCCTCTGATGGTCGGTGTTCTCTCCCGAGTACTTGCGTTTCTTCCTCCCCCCAGCTCACGGATCGATCGCGCGAAAAAATGGTCTTTTTGATCGGGAGCGGTAAAAAATGTGCAGTATCAGGAGCACCATATTTGCATATCGCTCCCATGTTTTTCTGTATTCCCAAGTTGCGATTTGCTTCTTGGTTAGGTAGCGGTGTGGAAGTAGCTGCTAAGGAATCAGCTGTGGCAGGTAGCTCTGGTGGAGTAATGAATGCTTCATCGGAGGCATCATCTACAGGACAAGGCACAAGAGCTGCTGGTGGAGAGGAACTGATGGGAGCAGTTGCTGTTAGCGTACAGTCAGATGGCGCCAAATTTTGAATTGCATTCTCCGCCAATGAGCTGCGATCCACTGTCCTTTGCCAAAAAAAGACTGCCCCAGAGGAGAAGTCACGATAATCACGCTGCAGTTTTTTATGTTTTATTTGTTGTAGTTTCAAGGCATAGGAATTGACTTGGTTATAAACACTTTCAAGTCTCTTAGTACAAAATTCATTTTGAAAATTTTCTTTTAGTTCCTTGTTCAATTTATTCACTTGAGTCAGTAGTTGATTCTCTACGGGACTGAAGTAATCTATTAGCAACTACACATACTTAAAGCAAGTATCCAAGTTTATTTCCTGCCACTTCCTAAGAAGGGCAGGATGACTTTCACCATACGAGGGCATGCATAATATCCGCATGCCCCTAGGAACTAACTTAAAGTGTAGACAAGCCTCCATGTGCTTACATTGCCATATCAAACGCTGCAGCTTGTACAAATCATTTTCAAGCTGCTTAATTTTTGAATTAAATGCTTCAATGTTATCAACAATACCAGCATTAGACATTGATGTAGAAACGCTAAAATCCAAAGCCAATAAAGGGTTAGTGGTATACCCAGTAATAGCAGTCCACTGATGTTCACTTGACACAGCCCTCAGTTCCGGATTATAGTCCAATTCCATAAAATTTGCCATCTTGTGTGTAGGAGCAGTCCAAAAACGAAGCAAACGAAAAAAAAAAAAAACGAAATAATAAAAAAAAATGGAATTTATTAGAGAAAACTGGCAAAGGAACCAAGACATTTGGAGCAAATAAAGAGGGAAAGGTAATAGACTGAGAAGAGGCCAAGAAGTCATTTGGATTGCAGGTTGCTATCAAGGATTGATATCAGAATATAGACAAAGAGAAAGAAATCATAAGCAAAAGACCATCACTAGTAGAGTTTTTAGTAGAATCTAGAATAGAAGCTGCTGTTAACACAGGATAATATATAAAGTATTGCATGATAACTATAGGAATCAATCAGAGGAGTTTAGAAAGGATTAGGAAGAAAGATTGGGTAAGCAATTTGCAAGGAAACAGTGGGGGATATATGTATGGCTCTCAAGTATGCAACAAAGTCTAGAAGATATAGGATCTTTGCTTGGAAGTATTTTCATAGGTAGTTTTATACCTCAAGCAGACTCCGAAGAAATTTTCCTCAGATAGATTGCAAATGTTGGAGTTGTGATGAGGAAGAAAGTGGTAATTGGGAACATATTTTTGGTAGTGTAATGAGATGGCAGATTCTATCAGAAATACTACATGAGCGAGTTGGTGTAACTGAGGAAATAATTTTTTTGAGCGTCGATACAGGATGAATTACCTAGACATAGGAAGGTGTTAAGTTTAGTTCTGTTGGCTGCCAAAAAATCAATTACTATAAAATGGAAATCAAAGTCTAAACCTACTGTACTAGAAGCAGTGACTACAGTAACAGAGATAAAACAACTGGAAGTGAGATCTTCAGAAAATGGCAGGAGCAAATTACATATAAAAATGGGAATTGTGGGAACAATACATGCAAAATAATGTTTTGGAGGAGGAATAAGGTTTAAGGGAAGGCAGGAATTGAATGAACTATGCAATGCTCGATTGACAATGACTGTGTACAAGATTATAACTGCTGTATAATGTTTGGAACTGAAAATATGTCAATATGGTTTGTTTTCATTTATATAACTGTATGACTGCCTATGTCATAAGCGATAATTTACGAAACACGTTTCTTGTTTAAAAAAAATATTTAAACAAAAACATATTGATTGTATGTAGTTTCAGTTCACAGTCATGCTTTTTTTAGAGGTAAGGCTCCCTTTACATCCCATGCAAGGCCCTATGTTACATGTCTCTTTGCTGCTATTATAATTGACTCTGGAGTTGCTGCAGGATAGAGGTAAGGAGAACATTCTTCTGTGACCTTTTTAGAGGAATTTGTTCTTTTGCTGAATTGGAGAAACACTAATTGTCATAGACTATGACTCCTAATTTGTCTTCCTGGATATTGATGTAAAAAAGGAGGAAATGTAATATGTTTGGTACTGCTGTACATGTACATATCTCTGTATGTTTCCCAGCACATCTACATAATGTATGAAAAGCAAGTAAGCTTAAATATATGATAGTAGTCTGGCTTAGAGTAATTATTTACCACTCGTGAAGTCCTGTTCAGGTGGTACAAATGATACAGCTGCTAATTTGTTACTAATATTGTGTTTGACTATTTAAGAATCAAAGCAGCTAATTTTCTAAAATAGTTGTGCTTAGCTATCTCTATAGTTGTGGCACCTGTTTGATTCATGATTTGTAAACTTTTGCTTTTTTTCTTCCATTGTGCTAGTCATTTCTTCCCCAGGCCTGCAGTCAGAATGTACAATGCCCAGAGGATTTGAGAAAATTACTAAATAAACAACATCTTTGAATCATTGTGAAAGCAAAAAAAAAAAAAAAAAACATTAGATCACTGTTGCAGTAGCCTGAGCTATTTAGGTTGTATTCTGACAAAGACCAACCGGCCAGCTTATCAACACGAAAGGGCACCTTCCACACTCTCTAACTGCTAGGAGCCTGAGCAGAGCTCCATATAAAAGGAAGTTAGAATGCTAAAAACTTCAGAGTTTTCTTACTGTCAAAGTACTGTACTTCTGTGGGTTTCATGGAAATCACATTTGGCTAGCGAACATTCAAGGCCAGGTAAATAAGACCCTTCTGGTGAAAACCTTCCACTATTTTATTTTTTCTGTTCATAGGATCATAGGAGATTACTAGGCTAATGGCTGTGGGCCTTTAGAAGCCTAGCCAAGAGTTTATCCCTGAAAAAGAAACCCCAATCAGCACCTGTCACCCATGTCAATGAGGGACACAGGTGGAACCCATGGGACAAATTTGTGGTTACCTATTCACTCATCAAGGTTGTGCTTGAAGAGAGTCAGTGACATAATTTGTTTGAAGTGTATGGGGAGTCTATTCCAGAGATTGAGCAGCCTCTGGGAGACATACTTGTCTCTCCAGCAGGTTTTGTTAATGTCACATATTCAATTTCAGCCTTTCGACTGGATAAATTAGTCCTCGGGATTCAATAACACCTACACTAAGTGCACACCGTTCTGAGTGGACAGACAATACAGGCATAATACACACCTTCTTTGTCCTAATTTTAGTTTTCCTACAGATTTTCTTGCAGCTTTAAATATTGACAGTGATTCATAAAGGTCACCACAAGGTGTAGACTACATGTACACTTAGTGTAATCTTAGTGACTAGAAAGCACAGAAAATGTGGTCGGGATGTTCTTGAATACATATCTTGTACACATAGTGTAGGCTTTATTAAATCTGTTTTTCTGAAACTAATATTATTTATGCTTGGAAACTTATTTTGTTTGCACTGTCATTCTGTACCAGTGAATTTTATCACTGTGAAAGCTTGTGAAAACATATTGTGTTTATATCTTTTCTGACCTTTTTCTAATATTCAGATATAAAATTTATGTGTTGGGGCAGAACACTGTGCTTTTAAAGACTGTGAGGGTGCTTTTTATGTTAAAACCTCTTCTTTATTTGACACTACGTTTACTGACTTTTACAGGATCTGCTAACTGTCTTTGAGACTTCCTTTGCAGCTGGAGCTAAGTGTCCTTGGATCTTCTTCCCCTGTCCACAAGAAGAAGAAAGTTGTCAGGGAGTCTTCAGATGTCAGGTCAACTCTAGTCTTGCCTCAGCTGCCAATGTGTGTCTCTGCTGTGTTTGGATTTGGTTCCTTGGACCACTAATAATTTTCCCACAGTCCCCCTGGTGTTGCACCTACAGGACCAGGGGATAGAGACATCCGCTGCAGCTGTAGGCAGCCCTCCATGGGCAAGGGAAAACCACTCTTGTTGGTCTCTGGGGAGGAAGCAGGTAAAGGCCTACTGCATAGCCAGGAAAGCGAGTCTTAGCCCTAGGATAGTGTGCCTACTTTGGGTTGATCCTTTTCCAGGGAGCTTCTCAGGAAAAAATAAAAAAACTGGCTACTGTTTCTGTTTCAGTGGACAGGGAAGATTTGTTGGGATTTGCAAGGGAGCTAATTTGCCCTTTTTCTTTACCTACTTCATCTATAGAAAATAAATATATTATGATTTGTTATGGTTGGATATTCCTCAGTCTGCAGCTGTTTCTCTTGTTTTATGTACTTTAGAGAATGTTTTCCTGACATCTTGCTGTTTACTTGACAGTTAACCTTCTGCAACTAGGAAGTCTGATAGGTTATACAGGGTACCTTAGATTAGCAAATCTGTTTATATATTATTTATTGACATTTGGTTACCAGGAAAGTCTGACTGGGCAGAAGCCCATTTACAGCTAAGGCCTGGAGAGAAAGGCTCCAAATTATTACAGAACATTTTAAAAACAATAATTTTGCAATCTTCATAAATAAAACAAAAACGTCTGCAGTTTAAATGATTATAATGGATTAGTGATAATATAAAATCATTGGTTAAGAATCAATACAAGTTATGTGACAATCATTTAATGTTTATAGAGATTTTAGACAGTTTGTGGAGAAATTAAAGGTAATTTAGTCTAATACAAACAGAAATTGCAATATGAAGTGAGGGAAAACAGGCTTATGTTATATTTAGAGAGAACATCAGGGAAGATAATTTGATAGAAGTAAGAAAGTAAGTGAAGAAGGGAGAGTAAGGAAGTATAAGGAATGAAAAGGTACTCGTTCATATTTAGGGATATAGTTTATCCTGGTTTTGAGCAACAACAGTCAGATTTAAGCTAGGAAGTCTTTCAGAATGGTTTTGTTGGGGGGGGGGGTATTGACCTGATGGGCACAGGTACGGAGTTCCAGGCCTTAGCAACCTTGTAAGAGTACCCAGTAGATTTGATAGGTTTATAGACAAACAGGAGTTTTTGGTCACTGGATTGCAGTAACTGACTGAGAACATAGTTGTGTAGAATGTTTTTAGTGCTGGACAGGCAGATGGATACTGGGTAATTTTGTAGGGGTAAGAAGCTGTGTCCATGTTAATTGATGGTGCAGTTCTAACCTATTTAGGCTTTTTAGTGCTACATAGTGGTGGGTTCTGAAAGGGGTATTTCCTGCAATTCTTGTGAACCCTTGAAGTTAGTAAGGATGGGAGCTCCATAAAGAAGTGTGGAGAGGAGTTAAGTAGTGGCAAGTGTAGTTTTAGTTGCATCGGTGAGAAGGTTTTTGGCTCTATAAAACATCCCTAGTTTTGGATGAGTGGATGAATTTTTCTTATGCAATTTTGTACATGCAGGTCAAATGTAAGCTTATTCTCCACTGTCACCCCTAATACTTTGCTATGAGAAGTGACTTCAGTGGTAGTATTATTAAGAGAGAGGACTTTAAATCGTGTTTGTTCAAGAGAGAGGGATTTGGAGAAAAAAGTAGTAGCTTGGTCTTTTTTGGGTTGAGCATGAGTTGTAGGTTAAGCCATGTTTGAATGGCTGTTAAAGCTTCCTAAGTAATTATTTGGAGGTGTACCATGTTGTCAGGTGTGTAAATGAAAGTGGAATGATCTGCGTATTGTGTTAGGGTGGCCTGTTGTGTAGCTGTATAGAGAGTGTTGGTTAAAATGATAAAGAGGAGGGGACCAAGGATAGGGCCTTGAGGTACACCAGTGACGACTGGGACATAAGGAGAGAGCATTGAGTGCTATTTTACTGACTGATACCTATTGTACACGTACCTTATGACTCACAGAAGGGTGGGCGGAGAGAGAGAGAGACCTAGTGAGGACATTTGAAGTAGAAGTTTGCTGTGACAAACTGTGTTGAAGGCTTTAGACAAGTCTAGAAATAAGGAAGAGACTGGTTTGCCATTATCTCTAGCTTTATTGACAGTATCTATATAGGTTAGAAGGGCAGTGCTAGTACTATGGGAAGGATGGAAGCCATGTTCTGTACGGGATAGGAATTCCTCCTGCAGGAGCTAGTTTACATTTTTCAAGTATTTTGGCGAGTGGAGATAAGATTGCTATAGGTCTAAAGTTATAAGTGTCTGTTGAATTTCATCCTTTGTGCAGAGGGATAATGTGTGACTTTTTTCCAGAGAGAGGGAATGTGTGATGTGAAGTTGTTCTATCTCGCTGTCCATTCTTACAGATGGGTTCAGAGCAGATCCTCGGCTCTGAGTCGGCCTCCTACAAAGCTTGAGGTCTTCAGATAGCTCAAGGCCAAGTCCCTATCCCATGATGCACCTAGAGTTACCCCAGATCTAGTTTGCCACTGCAATAGATCAGAGGTTCTCACTAGCTCGGGCCAGTAAAAACCTTATTTTCTTGATAATATCTTATATTATTGATAAAAATGTCTGCTTTATATCTTTAGATATTTAGATAAGCTCTTATAACTTTTTGTGTAGTTTACCTTCCCTTGGTGTGCCTTTTTTCTTAATCTAGTATTTAGCTCTCTTGGCCTCGTTTTATTTAGGCCGAGTTAAATCTTTGTTAGTACTTTAGATTTTGGAGTGTGACTAGAATAGTGACCCTTCTGTCACAGCTTGTTAAATTTAACCTTTACAGTTTGAATAGTGATTTTTTTTTGTCACAGCTTTAAAATAATTAGTGTTAGAGCTTAGATATGTGTGTTTAATGGTTTATAGTTTAGTTGTGTGCCTTTAGATAGTGATTTTCTGCCACAACGTTGATATATTTAACTATTTAGAGTTTAGATAAATAGTTTTGTGTATGTGTGTGTGTGTGTGTGTGTGTGTGTGTGTGTGTGTGTGTGTGTGTGTGTGTGTGTGTGTGTGTGTGTGTGTGTGTGTGTGTGTGTGTGTGTGTGTGCTGACAACTATTTAGCCCATAGTTTTAAAAGGGCTTGTTGCATAATCTTGTTTGGGTGTGGCTAGTTTTTACAGCACCCTTTTGATATTGTGTGTTATAATATGGCTGACCAAGACAAAGACAAACACCCTAAATCAGGGTTTAAGAAATGTCCCAAATGTGGGCAGAAAATGTCTGTCACTGACAGTCATGTGAATTGTGTTTATTGTTTGGAAACATTACATCTCCAGGAAAGCTGCACCATCTGTCATTCTTTCTCTTCTAAGGTTCTCCAGGAGAGAAAGAGAAATTTAATCGACAGAGGTTTACTTAAACCTTCATTCCAAGAAGCTTTGAGCGACCAGAATGGGTCCAGTAAATCCTCAAAGTCTTCCAAGACTTCTACTTCTGAGGTAAAGAAATCAAAAAAATCTTTGATGTCAGTTCCACAGACCTTGGAGCCGACCGTTTTCTCCTTTCGGATCCGGTCCCCAGTTTTGGAACCAGTATCTAAAGTGCCTAAGTCTCCACTCCAGCAAATCGGTACCTCCTCCTATCCACTCATCTCGGTCTTCGATTAGCCTTTCCGATCTGAATGTGGATCGTGTGGTGCAGAACCTTTTACAGGCACTGACCTTTGCTTAAGTTTTATAGGCTCCGATTCAAACTATTTCAGAACCAAAGACCCTTTTACCAGCTACTACTCTTCCTCCTCTGAGCCATACCAGCCCTTCAGAGCCGGAGGAGTCGGACTTGATGATCGTTGAGCCTTCAGAGCCGACGCCTGCTCAAGTGTCTTCGGCTCCATTTACTCTGATGTCCTCAGTGCCTAATGAGGAATCTAGGAGCCAACGCTCTCTGGTCAGGTCCAGAGAGGATAGCTGGACCGACTTGTCAGTTCTGACTCTGCCTGTCAGGGCTTTGGCTCGGATGAGCTCGGCTCCTACTTCTGGCTTGGAGCCCACTGTCTCGGTGCTGGGTGTATTGACGGTTTCCTCAGATCCGTCCGTCCCTTCTCATTGAAGCAGAGGTGCCTTTGAAGCCATGCAGAGAGTTATGTCTCCTAACACATTTTCGACCTCAGGTCCGGCTACTTCCTCCCCAAAAGTGCCTGTGTCTGCTTCTGCTTCACAGATCCTTGCCAAGCGTAGAGACCCAGAGCCTCAGGAAGCCCCATTGGGTGGCCTCTGCTCTTCCAAGACCTGACCAGAATCCCCCACTGATGAGGTTCCCAGGAAGAGAGTATGTAAGAGGAAGCATTTAGACTCCCCACAGGAGTCCCTCACATCCGATACTGACTTTGATGAATCAGAAGGGTCCCCACAGTCCCCCTCTGAGGATATCTCATTTGTTGAGATATTAGAAATCCTTAGGCAGAGGGCTGACTGGCAGTCCACCAACCCTACTGAAGATGAGTTGGTTCTCCTGAAGGCTTTTGGGTCTCAGCCCTTCTTGGGTGTCTCCACCCTTCGATGAGCTTATGCAGCTGGTCTCATGAAGGGCATGGGAGTCTCCAGACACCATGTAGCCTGTCCCCAGGAGACCTAATAAATTTATTTCTGCCCCCCAGGACAAATCTTTTCTTACTAAGGGTGTGCCAGTTGATGCCATGGTGGTGGAGGCAGCCACCAAAAAGGAAATTTCAGAAACGTCCTCTTCTATCCATCCTCCTAACAGAGATTCGAAGGTCATGGATAGATATGGGAAGTGCACTTGTAGTTCAGCGATTTTTGCACTGCGTTCACTCAACTATCTAACTCATTTTACTAGACTGCAAAGAGATCTCCTTAAAGAGCACGGAGACACTCTTCAGGGTACAGTAGCTGCAAGAGCTTCAGATAAAGTTGCCTTCCAGCTTGCTACCCTCAATTCCATAGTAAACTCGTCCATGCACCTTATTTCATATGCAGCTTATGGAGCAAGCAGGGCAGCGGGTACAGGAATTGCTCTTAGTAGACACTCCTGGATGCGCTTGTGTTCCTTTGTGGAGCCAATTAAGTCATCCTTTGTAAATACCCCTTTTGATGGCTCATCCCTTTTGGGGCCCAAAGTTAAGGAAACTTTGATAAGGTGTGAGCAGGAAGGAAAGACTCTTTCTGCCATCAGAGTACATTTTCCACTCCTACCAGACCTTACCCCAAGGATCAAAGGGAAGTGAAGATGTGGTTTCGAAAATCCCAAGGAGCCTTTCAGGACACGTGGTGAACCCCCCTCCCGGGGCAGAGGAGGGGGCAGTAATGGAAAATGATGCCCTCGTGGCAGAGGGGGTCTGCAAAACCAGGGCGACAGAGATCAGTTCTTTGGGAAGCCCTACCAGTGCTCCTGATAGGAGGCCTGACTGTCCTACTCTGGAGGCAGTCAGGTGACACTTATCTTTGTATTCAGATGTCTGGCTCTAAGTAACAAATGACAGCTGGGTACAAAGTATCACTTCCAGAGGATATGTCATTCCTTTCGCCACACCCCCTCCACTGACAAGAAAAATCCTGGACATTCCACCCAGTTACAGGGAACAGGCAACAATAGAGGTCCGATCTCTGCTAACAGAAAGAGTTATCCAACCAGTCCCAGCAGGCCAGATAGGATCCGGAACTTACTCAAGATTCTTTGAAGTTCCAAAAAATACAGGGGACTAGAGACCTATATTGGACCTCAGCAGACTAAACAGATCTGTCAAGAAAGAGAAGTTTCAGATGGTCACGCTTAAGTCGATACTTACCTTTCTAGGGAAAGACAATTGGATGTGCTCGATAGATTTCCAGGATGCGTACTACCACATAAAAATGGCCAAACCATCCAGGGAGCATTTGCATTTCTGGCTGGGAGCCAATCATTATCAGTTTTGAGCCCTGCACTTTGGTCTTACTACAGCCCCTAGAGTGTTCACCAAATGCATGGCAGTGGTCATGGCTCACCTGAGATGTTTAGGATTCCAGGTGTTTCCATACCTAAATGATTGGCTCCTCACCACCACCACCAGGCATCAACTCATACAAGTCAGGAACACCACTCTTTCACTATGCAGTCAGCTGGGCATTACAGTAAACTCAGGAAAATCTGCCTTGTTGCCATCGCAACATACCATTTTTATCAGAACAGAATTGGACACCACCACTACCAATCTGAGACTTCCAGCAGAAAGAGTTGTAGTTCTCCGTCAGCAGGTGCACAATATCATATCCAAAAACAAGGCTCAAACATCAGAAGTACTAAAATTGTTAGGCATGATGGCAGCTGCAATATTAGCCATACCGCTGGGTCGCATGCACATGTGGATTCTGCAATGGCTGTTGTTCACTCAATGGTCTTACCAAGAGCTCCCAATGTCTCATCTTATAATGATCACGAACACATGCAAAAAGGATCTTCAGTGGTGGTTGACCTCTCTTCATGTCACGATAGGTCGTCCTTTTGTTCTACCCCCACCAGCGGCCACAGTGATCATGGACACTTCCCTGATGGGGGGGGGCATCTTCAGGGAAGAACAGCCCAAGGCACATGAACTGACAAAGAGACACATCTGCATATCAATGTCCTAGAGATGAGAGCAGTACTTTTAGCGTTGCAGTACTTCCAGGACTCTCTTCCTCTGGGTACAATTTTGATTCAGACAGACAACGTCAGTGGTCTGGTACTTGAACAAACAAGGAGGAACCAGATCTTACCCCCTTTATCGCGAGGCCCTAAGAGTATGGCAGTGGGCCATATCCAGCCAGCGCTTTCTGTTAGCAATGCACATCCCAGGGAAATCCAACGTGATAGCAGACAAGCTGAGCAGAGCAATTGTGTTGCCTCATGAGTGGTCACTCAAGAAAGAGATAGAGGACAGGATATTCCACAGGTGGGGCCAGCCTTGCTGCGACCTTTTTGCCAGCCACATGAACACAAAATGCAGAAGCTACTTTTCCCTGATTTCTCTCTCTGGGAGAAGCCCCAAGAGATGCATTT
Source organism: Protopterus annectens (assembly GCF_019279795.1). Taxonomy (NCBI): domain Eukaryota; kingdom Metazoa; phylum Chordata; order Ceratodontiformes; family Protopteridae; genus Protopterus; species Protopterus annectens. The sequence goes on from NC_056733.1 coordinate 915,058,373, forward strand.
GTACATGATTGGCCTCTGGGTCTCCTCTATGCATTCCCACCAATCCTGTTGATACCCAAAGTACTACAGAAAGCAAAAGCCCTGGGAAGGACCATCATTCTAATAGCCCCTTATTGGCCTCATCAGATTTGGTTCCCCTTCCTTCGACTTCATCTTTTGAAGGACCCATGGATTCTGGACCCAGTTTCAGATCTTCTGACGCACTCGTCGGGGGAACTTCATCCCTCCCTTCAGTCCCTGAAACTGACAGCTTGGCTGCTCCAATTCCCATCATAGCCAGGTTGCATAACTTTTCTAATGAGATGCAAATTCTAATATACCCTCATAAATCCTCTACGAGGAAGCTATACCTTAGCAAATGGAAAATAATTTCTATATGGGCCTCAGAAAACAACACTGATCCCTACCTAGCCCCTATGGCCTGTATACTAGAGTTCTTGACCATGATCTTCAATAAAGGAGCTGCAGCAGCAACAGTTCAGGTACAACTTGCTGCTATCTCTAATTTTCACCTTGGATTTGAAGGACTGAACATTGTCACACAAACTATCCAAAGCCTTTCTCAAAAGGACCTTTAATCTCAGACCACCTGTGAAATCCCTGTATACCCCATGGAATCTAAATTTTATGCTTTCCCACATTATTCTCCCTCCAGTCGAACCAGCTTCCTCATGTGACCTCAAATTTTTGTCATGGAAGACTATCTTTTTAGTAGCCATCACCTCTGCCCACAGAGTGTCAGAGATTCAAGCCTTGTCCATTAAGCCTCCTTATTTGATTTTCCATGCTGACAGTCTCACTTTGAACTAACCCCTCCTTTTTGCCTAAAGTTTGTACTGAAGCTAATCTTAATCAAATTATTGATTTGCCAGTATTCTTCTCCAGTCACTCCAACAACTTAGAATATATGCTGCACAAACTTGATGTTCATAAACGGCTCAGATTTTACTTGGCAAGAACAAAAGATTTTAGGAAATCTGAACAGCTTTTCATTTCCTTTTCAGACTCCAGAAAAGGTATGCCAGTGGCCAAAACAACTCTGTCTAAGTGATTGTCTGATTCTATCACATTTGGTTATTCAGCTGCTAATATGCCCTTACAACATAAAATTAAGGCTCACTCCACCAGAGCAGTGTCTACATCCCCTGCCTTTTCTGCCAGACTTCCTATAGATAACATTTGTGCAGCAGCCACTTGGTCAAGACCTCATACCTTTATCACTCATTATAAAGTTGACAGGGCCTCCAGGGACAGGGCCTCCTTTGGGTCTACTGTCCTGAAAAACATACTCCCGTGAGCCACCCGAGATAGATGGTGCTTGGGACGCTACCCATCTGTAAGAATGAACGGCGAGATAGAACAACTTCACATAAAGAACTTATGTACTTACCATAATGTTCCATGTGAGTTGTTCATCTCAACTTCATTCTTACGTCCCACCCTCCTACCCCCTCCAGGGTTTTTCAAAGACCGAGATGCTGGATTCTTCCTGGTTGCTCAACCCTTCTATAGCTTTCTCTTATGGAGTGATAGAATGACATATGGTTTTATTATACGCAGCAAACAAGATCTGAAGTAACTCTAGGTGTATCATGGGATAGGGACTTGGCCTCGAGTTATCTGAAGACCTTGAGCTTTGTAGTAGGCTGACTCGGAGCCAAGGATTGGCTCCGAACACATCTGTAAGAATGAAGGCGAGATGAGCAACTCACATGGAACGTTATGGTAAGTACATAACTTCTTTATTCCTGGACTGACCTATTTAAAAGGATTGAGACAGGATAGGCAATGCTATTGGCTGAAATTTTTAGGTACTCACTAGGAAGGTCATCAGCTGAAGCAGAGAATGGTTTGAGTTTGTTTAAGAGTAGATCTGATGTTGTTAATCTTCATTCCATTCATCACTGATGGGTTTGGTTCCGAGCCCCTCGGAACCGTGTCAGCCTAATACCAAGCTCGCTTACACCAAAAACTCTCGAGCTAAGCTGCTACCCACAATGCCCTTCTCCCTGTTACCTCAGATCTCTTTTGCCACATAGCCATATAGCAGCATTTCACTGAGCTCTCAAGCTAGCGGTATTTTTCTTAATATTTTCTGGATATTTGGATATATATCTCTTATTTAGTCACTCTCTAAATCTATTTCCTTTGTACTTCACTCGTTTAAAGTTATTTGTAACTTTCCTTGACTAGCTCTGCCCATTGGGTAATTCTTTTTACCATCGTTGGTACGCCCTCTCCTTACCCTTGTGGTATCTCTTGACACCATTGTTGGCATCTTCTTTTCTTTTCTTTCATTTATAGGTGTTTTCCTCGTTTGATATTCTAGTTAACTTGTGATTAGTGTGTTTGTGGAAATGTCTGATAAAAAAGGGACTTTGGGTTTTAAACATTGCACCTCTTGCAATGGTAAATTCCCAAACAGTGAGTCTCATGATGACTGTATTTATTGTCTGGGGGTTTCTAATCTCTCTGTTAAACCCCCTTGTCAACTCCAAAAAAACAAACAAAGCCAAGAACAAACTAGTAAAAAACAAACAAAAAAGGCAGACACTGGATTTTCAAATATAAAAGGTTAGCGCTTTCGTCAGGTTTTATTCCATTCACCTTCTTCAGACAAAAGTGAAGCAAGACAAGTTAGTTTAAATACCACACCTAAAAGGTCACATGGCATACTCATCCATTAATTCTTGAAAACATACACATATATTTAGCATTAAATAAAATGCCACTTATATCTTTAAAAACTTATTAACACTTAAAGCATACATCCTAAATACACATTCACTAAACTACCTAAGTAGAAATTCATAAATCATTTATACGTTGAAGCATGGAAATTGTTAATGGAAACAAAGCACCACAAGATAAGAAATAAGAGGGAGATGAAGAAAGGGGTGGGGTAGTGGAGAATGGTGTAAGTGCAAAGTAACAAATAGTCATCTTTATAAACTTTTCATCTTTAGAGTTCCAAAATGGTGGTCGCCTGGTGAGCTGCATTTACTCTGAGCTCCTCATTTCATATTCCTCTTCTCCAGGATTTAATCATCTCAAAGCTTCGTGACGTCCTTAGGAACAAAGGAATACTTCACTATACCATAAATCAACTCATCCAGTACTCTTAGCTTTTTAAAAAAGGTCAAAAATCAAACTTATACTCTATATCTAATCTTCAGGCCTCATACTCACTGTGTCTTAGAAGGCCTAGTCCTGCTCCAGTATCTGGAAGACCACATGGCAAGGCAGCAAAAATCTTCAAATGACCCTATTACAATGGAGATACAGCAACGAAGGCTAAGTCTTCAGTAATTTTTTCACCAGAAAAAGAGTCCTTATCCAAAAGGCAAAAAACTAATAAACAACAGATGGAACCTAACAAAAATAATACCAGCTATATTGATGACCCTGGCTTTCACATGGATGAATTAAAACAGGCCTTACAGCCCATACACACAGCTATCCAGAATTTCTCTGAACAGCTCTCAACCATTGGAAAATCTGTCACTCAGATTGTTGAAAGAGTGGGATCACTTGAACAAAAAACACAGTCAAACGAGCTCCAAATACAAACTCTCACTGAAGATCTATGTGCTAAATCTACAGCTATAACAGACCTACAAATGAAAATAACTGACTTAGAGGCAAGAAGTCGGAGAAACAATATACTAATAAGAGGTCTTCCGGAGAGTTATGACACCCAAGGCTTGATTACTACTGCTAAACAAATCTTTGAAACTTTACTGCAACTTGTTAATGAGAAACCTGAAATCACCATCGAAAGAGCCCATCGTGCACTTCAGACGACAGGACACAACAGTTCCCGACAAGTCTATGTTAAACTTCTCAACTTTCAAATCACGCAAAAATATTGAGTGCAGCTAAAAGCATAAATTCCTTATGTGGAACAACCATAAAATTTCTTTTCGCAAGATCTACCTCTAACCATTAAAGAAAATAGACAAAACTAGCTCCGTTCTGCAGACCTGATAAAAGAAATATCCGTTTCAAATGCGCTATCCCAATAATCTGATCTTTTACTTTAACGAGGAGAGATTTTCAGTTAACACGCATAATGAAGCAAAAACAGCTTTCATCAAGGCTTTCAACAAATCACCAGCCTCCTGATAAGTTAACTCTGTCATTGAGTCTATTATTAAAGAAATATATTGAGCCGTTTGAGGCTACGATCTTTCTGCTTATAACGTTGCTCTCAAAACATGATTAACAACTCTCTTTAATGTGTTTATGCTCATACCTGCTTAAAATAATCCAAAAGCCTTTTAAATGAAATGCGCTGATTCCGTGTTGGGTGGAACAGTTCTTTCATAAGATGTTCCCAAGAGGGTTCCAATTTGCTGCAACACCCTGGTTTTAGTGTGATATTTCTGTCTCATAACTAGTGGCGCTTAGTGCGCGTATTTCAGATTGGTGCTTCAACACTATCCCTCAGTCTAACATATCTAATTAACCATATAGCAGCTGGCGCTTTCTTCGCGTTTCTCATTGGAATGTTGATTGGAACTTCCTCACTTAACAGGTAACTGCAATACAAACCTCATTTAAACGTTGGGATTAATTCTACTACAGAAATACGTTTTTTTTCACGCGCATCTCTGCAAATATGGATCTGTTTATTTTAAAGATACTTGCAGGACATCTACAGTTCCCTCAAAGACACAAAGATAAAAATGTGCTTAATATCTGCTCTGTCAGCCAGATCTTAGAGTTTTATTGTTGATGAGATTATCGCTAGTCGTGTGGTGTGCAGTGCTACTGTTTAGACCCCACTAGGTTCATAATCTACGATGTTTGTATAAAATTCCTAATACTGTTGTTAACTAGGTCTATCAAAGCAGTTAAGCATTTGTATTATGATATTACTAGAATTCTAACGTTCTTTTTTACTATATTAACAACTACAGGGATGTAAGTCATGTTTTACATATTATGTAAAATAATAGCATTTTAGGTTGACTTGTTTGAATATGTACTTGCTAGTCAACATTAGCCGCAAATGTTCCAGTTACTTTTACTTTTGGCATATCTGTTATATTAGCTACATTTCATTTAACTATATATTATAGCATTATAGTCTGACTTCTTGTGTTATTGAGGTGATGTATTAAGCCTTCATTAGGTAATCTCTATACTATGCCCTAATTGGTACATATCCGATAACATCGCTGGTTTTATATAGTCAGATCAATAATCACTGCATTCTGAATACATATATAACATCCCTAAATTGCAAGGCTCTAAGACTTGTGAAATCTGTTATATCCCTTGCAATTTTAATGATTTATGTCTCACATAGCGCATTCAGTGGTTGATGTATATAACATGTTAAATCAATCCAATGGTCTTTTAGGTAGTGGCGGTTGTGTTTTGACGTCAATATATCCAGTTGGGGGCCGGACGTAATGTTATCATACACTGGTTTGTCTTTCAGTTAAAAGTTGACTATAACTTTTATTGTTGTTAAGATGAAACTTATTTGATTAGAATAGGCATTTATTCAACTAATAGCAAACTGTTGTAGATGTATACTCAGTAGTCATCAATTTAGCTACTTTAAAAACTATGCTTAGACTTAGACGTCATGAGTGTATACCTCCTAATAGGCATGTAGATACTTTTATTCTCCTTATGGTCACAATTTAACTCTGGAACATGCCATAAAATATTCAAACCCTATCTAACTGTGGTAGCTCAGTGGGTGTTTTTTGCAACTACCCTAGGGTGATGTTCTTTTGGAAGTGTTATTTTTTGTATATATGTACAGGAATGTTTTTTCATTTGTTTGTGTGTTTATATACTTCTTCATACAAGGAGTACGGGTGGTTAGGCACTGGGGATAGTCAGAAGAAGTTGTATGCTACTTTTTCCTGCATTGATAATTTCTCTGTAAGGACAGTGTCAATGATGTCTTGCGCTATCTTTATTACTATAAGCCCAAAGTTAACCCCCTCTGAACAATTCTTACTACATACAGTTACAATATTAATCTTTCAATTTTTTTTTCATTACCTAAATATATTTAACTAAATCAGTGAAATCAGTAGTTGGTTTTTAGATTGTTGGAATGTTAAAGGTCTACAAAACGCTGTAAAAAAGAATTTATTATTGCATCTTATCTTCAAATCTCAGGCCAATATTTGCTTTCTTCAGGAGACGCACCTTCCAAAAGAGGGGTGGGGAAAAATATCCAACAGAAAATGGATCAGGACTATAATAGCGAGTGGAGATAGCTCAAACTCTAAGGGAGTAGCCATTATAATTAAGAAACAATTTCAGGGTGCTATAAATGAATGTAATTCAGACAAAAAGGGCAGATGGTGCTATTTTACGTCCATCTTACCGGATTTTACTAAACCAGTTTTATTTTTGAACATTTACGGTCCATGTACCCAACAACATTTATTCATCTTAGAAATCTACAATATTCTTAGCTCATTTCAGAACCACCTTTTTGTAATAGGAGGGGATTGGAATGCAGTGATAAATCCCAGCCTAGATCGTACTAGTAAGTCTGTCTCATACAACCCCCAATCCTCCATAGCCCTTGAGGAACTAATGTCTGACTTTAATCTTATGGACACCATCGTTTTCAGTATTGACTCATCTAGGGACAACATGTACACTTTTTACTCTAATTGCCATAAATCATGGTCACGCCTAGACTTCTTTTTAATCTCTAAGTTTTTCTCCAGGTTTAAAAACACATTAAAATGTGAGCCTAGGCTTCTATCTGACCATGCTAAAATATCCCTTATGATCCTTTTCACATGTATTACTTCTTTTCATATAAACTGGTCCCTCAACAATAACCTCCTAAAACATAAGGAGATTATAAATAGAATCAACAATTCACTGTCTGAACTATGTGCTAACTTTGAAAATTCTCAAATTTAGACATACAATGGGCTGCCTGCAAGGCTGAATTAAGAGGATACCTGATCAGCAAAGCCTCCTTCTATAACAAACTTAATAAAAAAAAGGAAACAATCCTAGTCCAAAAATTAGCCTCATTAGAAAGAAAACTAAAAATACATCCTGACCCTGAGCTAGAGAAACTGATTAAAGCAATGCATAAAGATCTACTCGAGATTCATCTACAAAACCTCTCGCTGCAGGAACAAAAACAAATTGCAATCTACTCCGAATGGGCACAAATCCCCTCTAGAGCTCTTTCTAGAATACTCAAAAACAATAATGGTACTCCTACAATCTCTATTCTTCAATACAAGGGGAAAATATATAAATCAGACTCTGAGATAATTCAACTATTTCAGGACCTTTATACGGATATTTATAGCAAGAACTCCCACAACCCCTCCAAAACACAGATTGAAACTTTTATTAATTCCATCACTTTTCCATCTCTTAGCCCTGATCAAGCTTCTTTTTTATCATCTCCACTTACTATTCAAGAGATTAAAAATGTTATCAATAATCTTAAAGTAGGCAAATCCCCTGGCCCAGATGGCTTCACTACCAATTTCTTCAAAACTTTTTGTCCTAAAATTGCCCCCATTCTCTTAAAAGTTTTTAATTTCATTATAAAGAATGGAATCACTGACATACATTGGAACAATTCAAAAACAATCTTACTTCTAAAGAACAATCTAGAAAAAACAGACCCACATAACTACAGACCTATTTCGCTCATAAATGTTGATATCAAAATATTTTCAGCTATTTTAGCTAACAGACTTAGACAGGTTTTACCATATATGTTATCACCGGATCAAGCTGGGTTTATGTCCAATAGACATACATGGGATAATACACTAACTTTGGATACTCTCATTCAGTTTACTAAAAAAGAGAAAAATCCATTGTATGCCCTAACCTTAGATGCGTCAAAGGCATTCGACAGAGTTGATTGGGACTTTATGTTTTCTACGTTATCACATTTTAATATACCTAAGTTTTTCTCTGATATGATCAGAACTCTTTACACAAACTCATACACCTATCTATATATTAATAAAAAAAGATCTGAATTGATTTTGATTACTAATGGTACAAGACAAGGCTGTCCACTTTCTCCTTTTCTCTTTAATTTATTTCTTGAACCATTTCTTCTATACATTACTCAAAATACACCATACTATACCAAAAATTCTCAACACACAAATAGCACTATCGGCCTTTGCTGATGATTTAAATCTCTACTTTCAACTTCCTAACACAGATCTACCTAAAATCATAAATGCCATTAGTGCTTTTTCTAATGCTTCTGGTTATCAAGTTAACAATAAAAAATCCCACATCCTCCCAATTAATCCTGAGGCTCACAAACCCTTCTTTTTCCCTCAATCTTCCTTTCATATTTCATACACTCTTAAATACCTCGGCATTAACTTTGAACATAACCAAGCCTCCATGCTTCAAAATAATTTGCTTAGATCATGGTCCACCATTTGTCAAGATCTTCAAAGATGGAAGCTACTAAATTTATCATTTCTCTCAAAAGTAGCTATCAAAATGAATATTTTACCCAGACTTCTATATCAATTTAGTGCGACAAACATAATTATTTCAAACAATCTTTTTTCACAAATTGAAAAAGCTTTAGCGAAATTCCTTTGGTTCCCTAAGAATGTTAGGATTTCCTTCTCCAAATTAAGTCTACCAAAGGAGAAGGGCGGGGTGGGTCTTCCAAACTTTCACCTCTATTATGTGATCATTTGCTCTAATAAACTATGGTCCATCGCAAACTGGAATAGTAAAGCTCAACTTCACTATCCAGCGTGGCTCAAGATGTGGCACAGACATATCCTCTCTAATAAAATTAACCCTAAGGCTATTCCTTTTCTATCACCTACTTCCTTAAATAGCTCAAAACTATCCCCCTTACTGAAATCTAAGATAAAATTATTCCAAAAATTGATTAAAGACATCAATCTTCAACACACTCTTCCTTTACTTCAACCTATACACCTCAATCCAAATCTTAAAATTAATAACAGGATGATAGATCTTACTGAATTCCCTCTCATTAAAGATCTGAAAATATGGGATATTATTAAACATAACTCTTTGTCTCTTGCCGAGCTACGTCTAATCCTTAAGGTCAATAAAAAATACACGGTTATTCTCCGTCAACTAAGAGAAATTTCAACCTCGCAAACTAATAGTCTCTTCTTGGATTCGCAGGCAATTGATAAATTAAACCTAATCATAACTACAATCTCTAACAATAAAAAAACTATTTCCTCATCATACAAATTATTACTCCCAGTTTTACACAAAAGTAACTGTCTTTTCTCTAAATATTGGGATAATCAGAACTCTCCCATTTCAGAGGACCAAAAACTACTAGCTATAAAACTACTTTAGAATTATCTCCCTTCAAAAAACTCCTATACACTCAACTGATGTTAAATAATAACTCCTATTATACCCCGGTAATATTGAACAAATTTGATCCTAATCATCCTCCTATCTGTACATGTTGTCCTGTGTTGAGAGCTGATTTACTTCATATTATGTGGCACTGCAACCACTTCCATAAATTATGGTGTTCTCTCAAAGTGCGTCTCAAAAAAATGGGATACTATAGTTCTACCCTCTCATGGGAAACGGCTATCTTAAACATCCCCCCTCCTAGTTTGCCTAAACTACACCTCCATACTCTAATAATATTATGTTCCCTCATAAAACTTTACATCACTTATAACTGGTTAGATCGTACTAAAATGTCTTGGCCAGGATTTAAAGATATGGCTATCAGATATATCTCTGCTCAGAAATTTATTATAACTGGACCTAAGAAGAGAGCCTATTTCAGTAAACTTTGGAAGGGCTTGTTTGAGGTAATTATGGGTGATTAAAATTTTAACTTACTACACAAAACTTCCTGTATACTCATTAAGTTTGTTCTAGGGGTATGTTTTTCTTTTTTTTTGTATGACACAAATGGGGCTGTTTATATTTGGTCTTTTATCTTGCAACACTGTTTATACTTAGTCACGGTAGCATTGTAAATATTGTTTATTTTAGGTTTTTGTTACTAGTTAGTGTACTATGCATACCTCAGGTTGTGTTTACTCTCTTTTTCTTTCAATGTAAACCTGTTTCCATGGCTTTGTATTGTATTAATTAATAATTTTCTGAAACCACTATGTAAATCAACATTTGTGTGATTCTTAATGTTTCGACTCTCATATGTATGCATGGTTTATATTTTGAAAAATAAAAATTTATTTGAAAAAAAATAAACTTTTCATCTTTAACACACTGGCTATAGAGCACACATCATTCAAACCTGGTTTTATGTATGCCCTAGTTCTTATTTGCCAATATAATTCCCGCACCTCCAATTCTACACTTAAGAGACCCCCCCAATGTCATTTTCAATTTGATCAATAGCTCTAAACAAAAAGGAATGCCCTGGGTTATCCCTCACATGCTTAGCCAGGGTATTTTCGATCTTCCCCTTTCGGATGTTGTAAAGGTGTTCATATACCCTCTCTCTCAATTTACGCTCAGTTTTACCTATATAACAAGCACTGCAAGACTGGCACTGGGATGCATAAACTACCCCAGTAGAGTTACAATTCAGTCTTGCCCTGTTGGAATAGTCAACGCCCATTATTTTATACTTATTGCCCGTGCACATATACTTGCAATATGCACAAGCTTCACACTTGTACATTCCGGGCATCCTGGCTGAAATAACTGGCTTAGTTTCCAGTAGGCCCTTGAAGTTTTTAGCTCTCCTAAAAACTATCTGTGGGCCAGACCCTAACTTTTCCAACCTCTCATCTGTGTTTATTATTTCCCATTTCTTCCTTAGCACATGTTTGATAAGCCAGGAATTTGGGCAAAAAGTGGTAATAAATGAGTGAGGGTAAATACCTACTTCATTACTCTTCTTCAACATTTTGACCTCACCCCCTATTCTGGTTATCACCCCATCCAAAAAAAAACAAGAATTGCTTTGAAATGCCCTGTGGCCCTCTTGTTGATAACCTCATCGGCCAATTCACAAAGCAAGCCATTAGGGTACCCCCTGTTTTGAAATATCTGCACTAATAAATCACACTCAGTTCTTTTTTGGTGTTTCGGATGTGCACTAGTATAGTGTAGTAGTGAGTTGGAGTATGTATCCTTACGATGGATTTTTGCTTTATAACATGCTTTAACCCTATCCTTACTCAGTTCCACATCCAAAATGGTATCACCTCATTATTAAATGCATACGTGAATGAAAGAAAAGAGGTAGAATCATTGCAATACTTCACAAATTCATCAAACACAACCTGGTTTCCTTCAAATATTATAAATATGTCATCCAGGTATCTAGTATAGTAAAATATCTGTCCCCTATATGAGTCAACATCACTATGGATAAATGTATCCTCCCAATATGCCATTACCAGATTAGCTAAACTGGCTTCGACTGGTGAGCCCATAGCGACACCACTAGTTTGTAAATAATGGACCCCATTGAATAAAAAGTAATTATTAGATAAAATAATGTCCAATAGTTCCTGTATTAAGGCTATTTCAGACAGCAATGCTCCTCTCTTAGACAACAACAAGTTGACCCATCCGATTCCCACTTTGGGAGGAATAACCGTGTATAGATCCTTCACATCCACGGTAGCGAAGTGGAAAGCTGCTTGGTAGTCGAGCCTGTTGATGCTTTCAAGAAAATTCCAGGAATCCTTACAAACATATGGTTCCTTTTCGTTATATGTCTTCAGTATCCCATCTGTAAATTAGGCTAAAGGGTATGTTACAGAATTCCGCCCATCCACAATAGGACGCAATGGGGGGTTATCCAGATCTTTATGGATTTTGAATGTCCTGAATATTACCTGGAATTTTGGGGCTGACATAGTAAAATAGTTACAAGTCGCTAGGTCAGTACGATTCTCGATGATTAAATCATTTACGTATATTTTAATACGCCTATAGACCTTATTAACTTTGTTCAAAGACACCTGCTTATAGGTGTCTGTAGCAATCATCGGATTCATCCTGTCATTATAATCAAATACACTGAAAAAGACCAAAGCTCCCCCCTTATCCACTTTCATCACTCAAACACCCCCATTTCTTACCTCTTCTAACTAGTCCCACTCATCCTGGGTTATGTTGGATTTCACAGTGGTCCTACCAAATAGCCCTAAATTCCTCAAATCTAGTTTGCATATTTTTTCAAATACTTCTATAACTGGATGCAGGGGGGGGGGTTAAATGAGCTTGGTACCCTAAATTCACCTGGAATATTAAAAGGACCATCAAAAAGTAAGCTAAGATTTAGCTTACGAGTGTACATTTTTAAATCAATAATGGTCCTACATACATCCATTTTCTGTGTTGGCACAAATGTGAGGCCCCTAGCTAGCAAGTCGGCTAATTCAGGTTTCACAGAAAAGCCAGAATAATTAAATATTTTAAAGTCACCTTCTGTGTTCGTAACTAAGGTATAAACAGTTTGGTCAACCCCAAAGTCCACATTACTTTCATCAACAGTACCTTGTTTCTCAGTTGATAGATCCAAACACGGCTCGTTTGGGCTCAACCTCATCTCTTGCATCCCCAGCGTTTGTTGTTGTTCGGTCTTCTCGCGTTCCTGCTGTTGTTCCATTGAGGTAACAGGTTACCATGGTATGGATCCTCTTGAAAATGTTCATGCCGTCGGCCCTCTTCATCACTGTTCCTTTTAGGGCCCTCCTTAGATTTATTCCCAAGCCATTCGCTCCTTCTTGGTCCCTCTTGCCCTTGGTTGAAGCCATTACCCTCATAATCCTCTCATTGGTACTCTTCCTCTTGTTGAATCCCTTCTGAAGCTGCTCGGTTCAGGGCCTCGTTATGTAATAAGAAACCACGCTCATCTACGCCATGCCAGTTCCACTGTTGTGAAGGGGGAGTTTCCAGATATGCTGTCCCCTTCCGGTATTCTTCAAAATCACGATCAAGTTTTTTTAATTTTGAAAGTCCTAAGCTTTTCCATCTGTTTATCAGTACTGTTAAACACCCTTTTATAATCGTACTGATATCAATGATAGTCAATGTGCTGTTTGATTAATTCATCTAAATCACTGATCTCTCCCGTAAGGGTGTCTACTGTAAGTTGGAAATGTTTGATTAGTGCCTCAAGCAGCTCCAGTCCCTGCTGATCGAAAAGTTTAATTAAATCTATGTGGAACGCTAAATTTGGAATCAACCCCATAGGGTAACGGCAAGACCTCAGTCCCTTTGGGACCTGCCACCTCTTCAGGCATTCTCGTAGATACAGAATCTCCAGTTGGAGTTTCTTCAGGTTTAAGAGATTTAAAGTCCAAGGTCTTTCCACTTTCCACCACTGTGGTATTACAGTTTGGTTGCATACTAGAGTTTGTTCCATGATGTTCATTGCATAGTTGTTGGTTCATCTGTAGCCATTCATTTAAAGGAACTGCATTCAGAACCACATTTAAAATTCCTCCCAGTGATGCTTGTTCAATATGAGCTGTTAAAGTACCAGAAGAAACATGAGTCAGACCGCTATTAGTCAGACCGCTATTAGTCAGACCGCTATTAGTTAGACTGCTATTAGTTAGACCGCTATTGCTCGAATCAGTCCTGGGTCATTCCTGGAAACTGGAACGCATCACTGGCTGAGTAATAACATTCTGCTGGCCATGAGCCCTGGGATTATCAGGAGAAATCAGTTTCCTTTGTGTATTTTGCAGCTTTCCACTGTTAATCAGTTCAAACAGTGCTATAACGTTTCTACTTAGGTTAGAAATGGTAAAGCCATTCGGCTGTTCTCCATTCCTTCAATTTCCACACCATTTTCTTCTTCTTCTTCTAAATTCACTTGTGGAAATAAGGGATTACTTGAATGGATTCCCGCTGCCATGCTTCAAAAACCAACTCCAAAAAACAAACAAAGCCAAAAACAAACTAGTAAAAAACAAAGAAAGAAAGACATGCTTCTGGAGCATTTCTCCCCGGGCCTCCGCTGAAAACAGGATCTGCGGAACCTAGTCGGACTTTCCCGGTCAACAAATGTTAAATAAAATAAACAAAATAAAATAAAAAATAAAAAAGAAGGCAGACACTGCATTTTCAAGTATAAAAGGTTAGCGCTTTCGTCAAGTTTTATTCCACTCAACTTCTTCAGACAAAAGTGAAGCAAGAGAAATTAGTTTAAATACCACACCTAAAAGGTCACATGGCATACTCATCCATTAATTCTTAAAAACATACACATATATTTAGTATTAAATAAAATGCCACTTATATCTTTAAAAACTTATTAATACCTTTACAACATCCGAAAGGGGAAGATTGAAAATACCCTGGCTAAGCATGTGAAGGATAACCCAGGGCATTCCTTTTTGTTTAGAGCTATTGATCAAATTGAAATGACATTGGGGGTGGGTCCCTTAAGTGTAGAACTGGAGGTGCGGCAATTATATTGGAAAGTAAGAACTAGGGCATACATAAAACCAGATTTGAATGATGTGTGCTCTATAGCCAGTGTGTTAAAGATGAAAAATTTACAAAGATGACTATTTGTTACTTTGCACTTACACCATTCTCCACCCCCCACCCTCTTCATCTCCCTCTTATTTCTTATCTTGTGGTGCTTTGTTTCCATTGATAATTTTCATGCTTCAACGTATAAATGATTTATGAATTTCTACTTATGTAGTTTAGTGAATATGTATTTAGGATGCATGCTTTAAGTGTTAATAAGTTTTTTAAGATATAAGTGGCATTTTATTTAATGCTAAATATATATGTATGTTTTAAAAATTAATGGATGAGTATGCCATGTGACCTTTTAGGTGTGGTATTTAAACTAATTTGTCTTGCTTCACTTTTGTCTGAAGAAGTTGAGTGGAATAACACTTGATGAAAGTGCTAAACAGCTGGAATTTATAGGGGCGGTTTTCAATACTTGATCCTGCCTGGTATCTCTACCGGCTCACAGGCTTCAGAGGTTAAGATTGCAAGTGCGTGTGATACTCTGTCAAAAAAAGGTGTCAGCAAGGAAAGTTTTCCAAGCTCTGGGGTCCATGGCTGCAGCCATTCCAATAGTTCCTCTGGCAAGGTTACACAGGAGACTGCTACAATGGCTCCTATTGTCCCAGTGGTTTGCAAATCCTTACCCCCAAAACTCGCAGGTGCTCATAACTAACTCTTGCAAGCAAGATCTCCTCTGGTGGATGAGGCCAGATGCAGAACTTTGGTGTCGCCCCTTTCAGACCCCTCAACCCAACACCACTGTGACCACGGACGCTTCCCTGATAGGGTGGGGGGCCATTTTCAGGGAAAGACAGTCCAAGGCATGTGGTCGAGCTTAGAGGCCAACCTGCATATCAATGTTTTGGAGTTAAGAGCGGTGCTGTTAGCGTTGCAGGCATTACATCCACTTCTTCCCCCTGGAACGATTGCAGTTTAGTCAGACAATATGTCAGTAGTCTGGTACATCAACAAACAAGGAGGAACCAAATCCTACCCCCTGTGTCGAGAGGCCATGAGAATTTGGCACTGGGCGATAGCTTCCGATCGCTTTCTTATAGCAATGCACATCCCAGGCAGTTCCAACGTGACAGGTTGAGCTGTTGCATTCTCCTACACAAGTGATCTCTTAATCCCAAAGTGACGGCAGACATTTTCAGCCGATGGGGCCAGCCCTGCTGCGACATCTTTGCCTCCCCTTCAAACAACAAATGCAGTAGCTACTTTGCCCTCTTTCACCCAGAAGGGGAGTCCCCAAGAGATGCTGTGACTCACAATTGGCCCACGGGTATCCTCTATGCTCATCCCCCAATTCCCTTGATACCTCTATTTTTAAAGAAAGCCATTCAGTTGAGATGCAAGCTGATACTCATTGCCCCATTCTAGCCTCGTCAAGTGTGATTCCCCTTCCTCCAGCCTCATCTGTTACAGCCTCCATGGATCCTGGGCACTCGTCTAGACTTAATTTGCCACCCCCAAGGGTTGACTCACCTGAATCTGTCCACTCTCAAGCTGATGGCATGGTTTCTCCACTTCTGTTAGTCACCAGGCAGGAAGTCCTTTCCTCACCTGTTCGTGATATCATTCTGGCCTCCCATAAATCATCCACCAGAAAACTTTACAGAGATAAATGGAAAAGGTTTTCACTTCAGTCTAAAGGATGGATGCTAGATCCCTTCTCAGCCCTGGTTTCTGTCATCCTTCAGTACCTTTCTGAGTTCTTTGGTAACGGAACATCAGCCTCTGCCATATGGGTCCATTTAGCAGCAATTTCCAATTTTCATAACAGAGTACAGGGCATTCCAATTATGTCCATTCACCTGTGCAAAACCTTTCTCAAAGGAGTGTTTCACAGCAGACCTCCAATTAGGTGTCCCTTAAAGACGTGGAATCTCCCCTTAGTACTGCAGTCTCTCTCTCAACCCCCTTTTGAGCCTGCTGCAAAGTGTGATCTCAAATTTCTCTCATGGAAATCTCTCTTTTTGGTAGCTGTCACTTCAGCTAGATGGATCTCAGAATTATAGGCCTTATGCATTAAGAGACCGTACCTAATATTTCATAAAGACAGAGTATCTCTACGTACTAATCCATCCTTTCTCCCCAAAGTGGTTTCTGATTTTTCTGTGAACCAGTCCATCGAGCTCTTAGTGTTTTTCCTGAACTATTCCAATAAAGCAGAATACTATTGCCTACACTCCTTGGATGTGCATAGGCAACTACGTTTTTACCTAGACGGGACTAACTCTATCCGCAAGACAAACCAACTTTTCATTTCCTTCTCTGGTCCAAGGATGGGACATGTCGTGTCAAAAGTCAGTTTACCAAAGTGGCTCAGAGATTGTATTTCCTTTTCATATTCACGTACAAATGAGCCTAAATCTCACAATATCAAAGCACATTCAACTAGAGCACTAGCTACAGATCCTTGCCAAGCGTAGCGACCCAGAGCCTTAGGAAGCCCCATTGGGTGGCCTGTGCTCTTCTGAGACCTCAATAGAAGCCCCCACTGATGAGGTTCCCAGGAAGAGAATTTGTAAGAGGAAGCATCTAGACTCCCCACAGGAGTCCCTGACATCTGATACTGACTTGGATGAATCAGAAGGGTCCCCACAGTCACCCTCTGAGGATATCTCATTTGCTGAGATATTAGAAATCCTTAGGTAAAGGGGTGACTGGCAGTCCACCAACCCTACTGAAGATGAGTTGGTTCTCCTGAAGGCTTTCGGGTCTCAGCCCTCCACCTCTTGGGTGTCTCCTCCCTTTGATGAGCTTATGCAGCTGGTCTCACAAAGGGTGTGGGAGTCACCGGATACCATGGAGCCTGTCCCTAGGAGGCCTAATAAATTTATCTCTGCTCCCCAGGCAAATCTTTTCTGAACAAAGGTGTGCCAGTTGATGCCATGGTGGTGGTAGCAGCCACCAAAAAGGAAATTTCAGAAACTTCCTCTTCTATCCATCCTACTAACAGAGATTCTAGGATCATGGATTGATATGGGAAGCGCACTTACAGTTCAGCAATCTTTGCACTCCATTGCCTCAACTATCTAACCCATTTTACTAGACTGCAAAGAGATCTCCTTAAAGAACTGGGAGATACTCTTCAGGGTACAGTAGCTGCAGCAGCTTCAGATAAAGTTGCCTCCCAGCTTGCTACCCTCAACTCCATAGTTAACTCTTCCTTGCGCCTCATTTCGTATGCAGCTGATGGAATGAGCAGAGCAGTGAGTACAGGAATTGCTCTTTGGAGACACTCCTGGATACACTTGTGTTCCTTCACAGAGCCCTTCAAGTTATCCTTTGTTAATACCCCTTCTGATGGCTCGTCCATTTTCAAGCCCAACGTTAAGGAAACTTTGATAAGGTGTGAGCAGGACGGAAAGATTCTGTCTGCCGTCGGAGTCCGTTTTTCCACCCCTACCAAACCCTAACCCAAGGGTCAAAGGGGAGGGAAGATGTGGTTCCGAAAAGCCCAAGGAGCCTTTCAGGACACACGTGGTGATCCCCCCTCTGGGGGCGGAGGAGGGGTCAATAATGGAAGACGCCACCCTCGCTGCAGAGGGGGTCTGCAAAACCAGGGCGACAGAGATCACTTCTTTGGCAAGCCCTACCAGCACTCCTGAAAGAAGACCCAACTGTCCTACTCTGGAGGCAGTCAGGGGTCATTTATCTTTGTATCCAGATGCCTGGCTCAAAATTACAAACAACTGGGTACAAAGTGTCATTTCCAGAGGATATTTCATTCCTTTCACCACAGCCCCTCAACTGACAAGAAAAATCCTGGATGTTCCACCTAGTTACAGGAAACAGGCAACAGTAACAGTCCAAACGTTGCTAAGAAAAAGAGTCATCCAACCAGTCCCAGCAGACCAGATAGGATCCAGAACTTACTGAATATTCTTTTTAGTTCCAAAAAAGATGGGACTGGTGACCTATATTGGACCTTAGCAGACTAAACAGATCTGTCAAGGAAGAGAAGTTTCAGATGGTCACACTTCAGTCAATACTTCCCTTTTTAGAGAAAGACAATGGTATGTGCTTGATAGATCTCCAAGATGTGTACTACTACATAAAAATAGCCAGACCATCCAGGGATCATCTGCACTTCCAGCTGGGAGCCAGTCATTACCAGCTTCGAGCCCTGCCCTTTGGTCTCACTACAGCCCTCAGAGTGTTCACCAAATGTATGGCAGTGGTCACGGCTCACCTGAGATGTTTAGGATTCCGGGTGTTTCTGTACCTAGACGATTGGCTCCTCACTGCCACCACCAGGCATCAACTCATTCAAGCTAGGGACACCACTCTTTCACTCTGCAGTCAGCTGGGCATTACGATAAACTCAGGGAAATCTGCCTTGTCACCATCACAACATACCGTTTTTATCGGAGCAGAATTGGACACAACCACCACCACGCTGAGACTTCTAGTAGAAAGAGTCTTACTACTCTGTCAGCAGGTCCGCTATCTGATATCCAAAAACAAGGCTCCAGCATCAGAAGTACTAAAATTGTTAGGCATGATGGCAGCTGCAGTTTTGGCCATACCGCTGGATCGCATGGACATGCGGATTCTGCAATGGCTGTTGTTCACTCAGTGTTCTTACCAAGAGCTCCCAATGTCTCACCTTATAATGATCATGAACTCATGCAAAAAGGATCTTCAGTGATGGTTGACCTCTCTTCATGTCACGATAGGTCATCCTTTTGTTTTACCCCCACCAGCGGCCACAGTGACCATGGACGCTTCCCTGATGGGGGAGGGGGGCTTTTTCAGGGAAGAACAGCCCAAGGCATATGGACCAATCAAGAGACACGTCTGCATATCAATGTCCTAGAGATGAGAGCAGTACTTTTAGGGTTGCACTACTTCCAGGACTCTGTTCCTCTGGGTACAGTTGCGATTCAGACAGACAACATGTCAGTGGTATGGTACTTGAACAAACAAGGAGGAGACAGATCCTATCCCCTTTGTCGCGAGGCCCTAAGAGTGTGGCAGTAGGCTATATCCAACCAGCACTTTCTGTTAGCAATGCACATTCCGGTGAAATCCATCGTGATAGCAGACAAGTTGAGCAGAGCAATTTTGTTGCCTCACAAGTGGTCCCTCAAGAAAGAAATAACGGACAGGATATTCTGGTGGGGCCAGCCTTGCTGCAACCTTTTCGCCAGCTGCATGAACACGAAATGCAGAAGCTACTTTGGGCTGATTTCCCCCTCTGGGAGAAGCCCCAAGGGATGCACTATTACATGATTGGCCTCTGGGTCTCCTCTATGCATTCCCACCAATCCCATTGATACCCAAGATACTACAGAAAGCAAAAGCCCTGGGAAGTACCATCATTCTAATAGCTCCTCATTGGCCTTGTCAGATTTGTTTCCCCTTCCTTCGACTTCATCTTTTGGAAGCCCCATGGATTCTGGACCCAGTTCCGGACCTCCTGATGCACTCGTCAGGGGAACTTCATCCCTCTCTTCAGTCCCTGAAACTGACAGCTTGGCTACTCCAATTCCCATCATAGGCAGGTTCCATAACCTTTCTAATGAGATGCAGCAAATTCTAATATACTCTCATAAATCCTCTACGAGGAAGCTATATCTTAGCAAATGGAAAAATTTCCTATATGCGCCTCAAAAAAACAAAATTGATCCCTATCAAGCCCCCATGGCCTCCATTTTAGAGTTCTTGACTATGATTTTCAACAAAGGAGCTGCAGCAGCAACAGTTCATGTTCACCCAGCTGCCATTTCTAATTTTCACCTTGGATTTGAAGGATTGAACATTATGTCACACATACTATCCAAAGCCTTTCTCAAAAGGACCTTTAATCTCAGACCACTTGTGAAATCTCCCTATACCCCATGGAATCTAAATTTTATGCTTTCTTGCATTATTCTCCCTCCATTCAAACCAGCTTCCTCATGTGACCTCAGATTTTTGTCATGGAAGACTCTCTTTTTAATAGCGATCACTTCTGCCCGCAGAGTGTCAGAGCTTCAAGCCTTGTCCATTAAGCCTCCTTATTTGATTTTCCATGCTGACAGAGTATCACTTCAAACTAACCATTCTTTTTTGCCTAAAGTTTGTACTGAAGCTAATCTTAATCAAATTATTGATTTGACAGTTTTCTCCCACAACCACCCTAACAATTTAGAATGTATGCTCCATAAACTTGATGTTCGTAGACAGCTCAGATTTTACTTGGATAGAACAAAAGATTTTAGAAAATCTGAACAGCTTTTCGTTTCTTTCTCCAACTCCAGAAAAGGTATGCCAGTGGCTAAAACAACTCTGTCGAAGTGGTTATCTGATTTTATCACATTTGCTTATTCAGCTGCTAATATGCCCTTACAACATAAAATTAAGGCTCACTCCACCAGAGCAGTGTCTACATCCTCTGCCTTTTCTGCCAGACTTCCTATAGATAACATTTGTGCAGCAGCCACTAGGTCAAGTCCTTGTACCTTTATCACTCATTACAAAGTTGACAGGACCTCCTTTGGGTCTATTGTCCTGAAGAACATACTCCCGTGAGCCACCCAAGATAGATGGTGCTTGGGATGCTACCCATCTGTAAGAATGAATGGCGAGATAAAACAACTTCACATAAAAAAGTTATGTACATACCATAATGTTCCATGTGAGTTGTTCATCTCACCGTCATACTTACTTCCCACCCTCCTACCCCCTCCAGGGTGTTTTCGAAGACCGAGATATTGGATTCTTCCTGGTTGCTCAACCCTTCTATAGCTTTCTTTTATGGGGAGTTAGAATGACATATGGTATTATATGCAGCAAACAAGATCTGAGGTAACTCTAGGTGAATCATGGGATAGGGACTTGGCCTCCAGCTATCTGAAGACCTTGAGCTTTGTGGTAGGCCAACTTGGAGCTGAAAGAATGAAGGTGAAATTAACAACTCACATGGAACATTATGGTAAGTACTTCTCCATTTGAAGAAGATTTACAACAGCTTGAAGAGATACACAATGACATGTATGAGAGGTAATTAAAAAACACAGGCATTGGGAAATCATGAAAAAATATGTTCCCAATAAATCTTCCTAACATTTTTTTTTACAGTAATTGCAGTGATTTTCTGAACAGAACAGATCTTTTATAATCCCATTGTGAGAGTTATTGCCATCATCCTTTCATGCATGCCCCCATGCAGTGACACTACCACAGAGATTTTTTGTTTTTTTCATATGTAAGAAAATCACAGTTATCAAAAATAGACAAGTTTGTCTTTTAATATAGATATTGTTTTAGACTATGTAAGTGTGCAGTATTTTATATTGAAATCGATACTGTATCTGTCTGCGAAATTCTGTAATATCTTATATCATTGTTTGAAACAGGTCTGACTTATTTTACAAAAATGGCGTCCATACTTCTTTCCAAGGGTACTTTACATTTCCGATTACTAGATATGCATTTGCTGCAGCTTGTTATCTGAATTTTTTAACTGATAATTATCTTTGTTTCATTGCTGAGGCCATCGGTGTAGTTGATTTTAAGTAATTATCCTGGAAGATGCTGTTTTCTAGTTCCAGTTACGCTGGCTTGAAAATTTTTTGAACTGCAGGCTTTAATGTGTAAGGAATTATATGTTGCCTTCCAGGAGGAGAGGGTGTCATTGAAAACAAATGATCTGATGTTGTTAATGTTCATTCATTCCTTACTGAAGAGCTCAGCCACTGTACCAAGCTCGCATCAGCCAAAAAACTCTCATGCTAAGATTACCCATAGTGCCTCTCTCCCCATTACCCCAGATCTCGTTTGCCGCGTACTGACTAGGATGTGTCAAGCCTTTCACTCTCAGCTAAGTGGTTTTTACTTGTTGTTATAACTTTGTTTTATTGTTGAATCTTTGTTGTTTGTACTACATTACCTCTCGCTACCCCTTTTTTGATAAAGTGCCTTGTTGTTCCTCCCCTTTACCATTTTCTCTGGTATTCCTTCCTACCATCGTTGGTAGCTCCCGCCCTTACCCTCTGAGGTATTCTCGGGATACCATTGTTTGTGCTCTTTTCTTCCTCCTCTCTCTCTTTATATATTTAAAAAAGTGTGTGTTTTGATTGCTGTATCGTTATATTCCTTTGTAGGTTTTGTTGTTGATATTATGGGATTTGCAGGTGTAGTGGCCTTGTTTTTGTGTGGTTATGGCGGACAAGAAAGGGACCACTGGGTTCAAAGCTTGCGACCAGTGTGCCTGTAAAATGCCGAATTCGGACACGCATTCCTCTTGTGTTTATTGCTAGAATGTGCCTCATCTGATTGTTCAGCCACTTTGTGATATTTCTGTGGGCTTTAGTACTCATACACTCGATGAGAGACGCAACAAACTCATTCTTAAAGGACTACTCAGATCTCCTTTCTCAGAGGCTCTTTCTGCATCGGAGGGTTCACCCCCTCCCTGGAAAGATCATAAAAAGAGGAGCCATTCAGTTCCCTCTTCTCCTAAAGATCCAGAAACTAAGTCTTTAGAACCTAGACCTAAAGTACCAAAATTGTCTTCAGTTCTCCCGGCTCCAGGGCTCAAAACCCCTTCCTCGGTGCTGACGGTGGAACTGACCCTGATTATGACTGCTAAACTGCCTCCTTCTACATCGGCACTGGGACTTCAGTCCCCTACTTTGGTGCTGGCTACTGAACTGAAGTCTGCTAAGACTGTTTCGGTACTGACTGCCACAACTCCGATTTCCACGGTACTGACCATGACTACATCTGTCCAGATTCGCCCTTCGACCCAAGCAATAGAATCTCCAATTTTGGTCACGTCCCCCCCCTCCCCCACTGCATTTTCTACAGGTCCATCAACCTTGGTTTCAAAGGGAGAGCCCATACCACAGACCAGATACTCCCTGTTGACAGATCCATTCTCAGGACAGCCGTATAGCCCCTTTTTGGAATGTCCAGACTCCCCGTTGGGGATATCCACCAGATCCTCCAGGAGCCTATCAGAACTAGACATGTTCAGACTTGTGGATCAACTCTTGACAGCTAGGGGGTTGACTTCCCTTAGTAAATCCACTATTCTATTTGGAGCAGATGAGTTCTCCCCATAGACTCCATTTTATACTCCTCCTTCGACCTCTCTGGATCCAAAGTCCTCAGCTCTGATGCCTTTTCCGGTTCCAGCTGTTACAGTTCTTACGGCATCCTCACCAGTGACACAGATTATCTCCCTATGGATGTCAACTCCTTCGGAGCTGAGCCATCCTCGGGGTTGTGACTGGCCCATCGGCATCGAGGGTCCTAACCCAGCACTGATTTTTTTCTACTGCACTGTGTGCTACGACCCTGATGACCTCAGCAGCTCCGAGTCCCCTCAAGGTTCCTCTCCTCATTGCGGGTCTGTTGGAGCGGGATGTGACCCTTGTTCCAAGGTTGTTCCTCTCAGTTTCAGGCTCCCATCCCACTTCAGGCAGACCTGCCTTTCAAGCAATGGAAAGGGTGTTGGCCTCTGCAGGTACTCAGCTGGCCCCACAGGCATTGGAACACCATATGTACATTCCTCCTAGGCCTCCATTGACACAGTCTGCCACTTCATGACACCGGGTATGGGAGCTGCAAGATACCCTTGAACAGGGTACCCTCTCTCCCGGGTCCTCTTCGGAAGCCCCTGCCAAGGAGGTTCTGAGGAAGAGAACGTGCAAGAGGAAGCACGCAGACTCCCCAAAAGAGTCTCTCACAGAAGACATGGACTATGATGAAGGGGAAGGGTCCCCAAAATCTCCTCCTGAAGATGTCTCCTTTGGAAACATCCTTGAAATTTTGAAACAGCGAGGAGATTGGATGTCCTCAAACCCATCCCCCGAGGAGTCTGTGTTCTTGCAGGCCTTCCATGCCTGGCAATCTACCGCCTGGCTGACCCCACCTGCTGACGAGCTTGTCTGGCTCGTCATGCAGCTCACCTGGAAAAAGCCCGACTCCATTGAGCCTATCCTCTGGAGACTGGATAAATTATTATGTCCCCCCGAAGATAGCCATCATTGGTCTAAAGAATTGCCTGTGGACACTATGGTGGTGGCGTCGGCAATGAAGAAAGAGCTCGCTGAGGAGAGCCACACTGTTCGGTACTAGGCTATTGGCCCTATGGCCCTATATAAGCCTAGCCAAACGGTACCCTGGCTTTTGCCACCCAAGAAAATTATTTTCCTGTGCCCCTGTCAAGCAGAGCCACAGAAGTGATCCCCGGGGTGAATTTCCTATCTCCCATACAATCATCAAGATTTTTCTTGAAGAATGCTAATGAGGAGGTTTGTTTGATACAGATAGGTAGTTTGTTCCAGAATATGGGAAGTCTCTGGGACAGGAACAAGGAGTCCCGAGGGTTGGACAGACTAGGGAAGCAGACGTTCACCTCTTTGACCTTTACCATTTGGTCGTTGAATTATCTGGCACATTTCACTAAGCTCCAGAGAGATCTCATCACTGAACTCTCCGGAACACTAGTAGGAGCTGTATTTGATGAGGTCTGGGATAAGGTGGCCTCGCACTCGCAACCCTAGAATCCATCTCTAACTCATCCATGAGTTTGGTCTCCCATGCAACCGAAGGAGTGGCAAGATCGGAGGGTGCAGGCGTTGTCATGAGACATCACGCCTGGATGCACCTCTGTGACTTTGTGGACCCTTTCAAGGGTTCCTTCCTCGACGCTCCAGTCGAGCCTTCCTCCCTTTTCAGATCTAAAGTGAAAGACACACTAGCCAGTTGTAAGCAGGACGGTATGACCTTGTTTGCTGTAGGTGTCTGTTTTTCCAATCCCCAATGATACTTCTCTAGGAATCAGTGGAGCGGAAAAATGTGGCACAAGAAGTCCCAGGGTCCTTTCCGTGACATACGTGGTGAGCATACCCAAAGGGGCAGAGGAGGTAACTCTTCCAGGAGACATCCCTTTCAGGGCAGGGGGGATCTGTGTAATTAGGGTTCTAGAGGTTCTTTCTCTGGCCAGCCTTACCAGCACTCCTTAAGAGCAGGCTGATTGCTTTTCTCTGGAAGCAGTCAGGGGACGTTTCTCGGTGCACCAACACTCCTGGTAAAATATCACCTCAGACTCCTAGATGCAGCAGATTATTATCAGAGATTATCACATCCCCTTTAATCTTCACCCCAAATCTCCAAAACATATTCCCGATGTACAACCCAGTCAAAGGGAATCTGCAGCTCAAGAGGTTTTAAAGCTGCTTCAGAAAAGAGTCATCCAAATAGTCCCACTAGACCAGATAGGATCCAGGTACTACTCCAGGTTATTTTTAGTGCCAAAAAAGACAGGAGACTGGAGATCCATTTTGGACCTCAGTATTTTAAACAAGTTTGTCAAGCAGACAAAGTACCGGATGGTCATGGTTCAGTCTATCCTTCCTTTCCTGGAAAAAGACAATTGGATGTGCTCTGTAGATCTTCGGGATGTGTATTACCACATATAGATGGACAAGTGATCCAGAAGATTCCTGCGCTTCCCCCTGGGAGCCAATCATTACCAGTTTCATGCACTGCCCTTGGCCTCTCTACAGCCCCCAGAGTGTTTATCAAATGCATGGCAATGGTAGCAGCTCACTAGAGACTACAGCGATTCCGGGTGTTTCCATATTTGGACGATTGTCTCCTCACCACTCCCACCAAGCGTCTACTGATAATGGCACAACAGTACACTCTGCTACAGGCACAGCATTTAGGTATTTCCATAAATATGGAGAAGAGTCAGCTGACCATGGCCTAGTCCTTGGAATTCATAGGGGCAATGCTGAAAACGCTATCTTGCATGGTATCCCTTCCTCATCACAGTGTGGAAAGACTTGCTTCTCAGATCCGGGCGATACTCCCCCAAGATAAGGTGCCCAGTCGGGCAGTCCTTCAAATCTTGGGGTTAATGGCTTCAACAATAACAACTGTCCCGCTAGCAAGACTACATATGAGAATACTTCAGTGGCTCCTATTAACACAATGGTCAATGTTAAATCACCCATTGTCTTTCCAAATTCGTTTAATGGATCTATGCAAGAAGGACTTACTTTGGTGGATGCAGCCAGACATATCTCTATGGAGCCGACCCTTTTCGCCCCTGCAGCCCAAGGCCACAGTGACCACGGATGCTTCCCTGACTGGGTGGGGGGGCATTTTCAGAGACAGACAGTCCAAGGCACTTGGTCATCAGCAGAGACAATTTACATATCAATGTCCTGGAACTAAGGGCGGTTCTTCTAGCATTGCAAGCATTCCATCATGCCCTTCCGTCGGGGACTGTTGCTATCCAGACAGACAACATGTCAGTGGTCTAGTACATCAACAAACAAGGGGGAACAAAATCCTATCCTCTGTGCCAGGAAGCCATGAGAATTTGACAATGGGTGATAGTTTCCAACCACTTTCTAATAGCAATGCACATTCCCGGGGATTCCAACGTGATTGCAGACAAACTGAGCAGGTGCATTCTCCTACCTCACGAGTGGTCCTTCAATCCTGCAGTAGCATCAATGATTTTCGATTGCTGGGACCAGCCTTGCTGCGACTTGTTTGCCTCACCCATAAATCACAAGTGCAGAAGCTACTTTGCCCTAATCCCACCTCAGGGAGAACCCCCGACGGACGTGCTCACACACGATTGACTCACGGGACTGCTCTTTGCTTTTCCTCTGTTACCATTGATCCCACATTTCTTGAAGAAAGCAATTTGGTTGAGAAGCAAAGTAATCCTCATTGCCCCTTATTGGCCTCAACAAGTTTGGTTCCCCTTCCTATGGCCTTATCTAGTATACAAACCATGGATTCTGGATCCAACTCCGAAATTACTGTCACACCCTCAAGGGATGATCTACCTGAACCTGTCCAGCCTCAAACTGACAGCTTGGTTCCTCCACTTCCAATAATTGCCAGGCAGAAGAACCTTTCCTCACCTGTCCACAACATTCTTCTGGCTTCTCATAAGCCTTCCACCAGAAAATTGTATTGTGATAAATGGAAGAGATTTAGTTTATGGGCTCATGATAATAATATCAATCCTGGTTCAGCCTCAGCTCCTGATGTACTTCATTATCTCCCTGGCCTATTACAATCTGGAGTAGCAGCTTCTACGATTCGGGTTCACCTGGCTGCTATTTCCAATTTTCACTATGGCTTCAGGGACACCTCCTTTATTTCTCATCGCTTCTGTAAAACCTTTCTGAAAAGGGTTTCTCACATCAGACCCCCCCCCCCCATTAGAGAACCCATTGAACCTTGGACTCTCACTCTCATGTTGAAGGTGCTAACTAAAACTTCATTTGATCCTGCAGCCAATTGTGACATGAAATTTCTCTCATGCATGTAGGATGTCTGAACTTCAGACCTTGTGTGTCAAACGGTCAGACTTAATTTTTCATAAGGACAGAGTATCACTTCGGACTAATCCTTCCTTCCTGCCCAAAGTAATTTCAGAGTTAACCATTTTCAAATAAAGGGGAGTACTGTCTCCACTTACTGGATGTACACAGGCAATTATGGTTCTACCTGGACAGAACAAAATCCTTTAGGAAATCCAACCAGGTTTTTAACTTTTATTCTGGGACTAAAACAGGAGAGTCAGTTTCCAAGATTACTTTGTCCAAATGGCTAAGAGATTCCATATGTTTTGCTTACCATCATAGTAAATTGCCCCTACCTAACAAAATTAGAGTGCATTCAACCAGATCTGTGGCAACTTCGGTGGCCTTTCACTCTAGAGCTACCATGGACGATATTTGTGCAGCAGCAACGTGGGCCTCTCCACATACCTTTATTAATCATTACAAATTGGATTTGGTCTGCAGGGGAGAGCTGCTTTTGGCTCAGTAGTGCTCAGGAATATTATTCCATAAGGCCTCCCAGAAAACTAGGTAGCTAGGGACTCTGTCCCATCAGTAAGGAATGAGGGAAGATTAACAACATTAGTTAAAGAAGTTATGTCTTACCATAACGTTCCATCTGTGTTGTTCATCTTCATTCATTCATTACGTCCCTCCCACCATCCCCCTCCAGTAGGCTCCTGGAGGTTTTTGGATATGGTCCTTTATCTGGTTTAGGGTATTCTGAGCAGAAAAAGCCTCCACTTTTACATTCTTGTGCAAACTCGATCTGAGGTAATGGGGAGAGAGGCACTATGGGTAATCTTAGCATGAGAGTTTTTTGGCTGACGTAACCTTGGTACAGTGGTTGAGTCGTAACCGAGGATCATTTCCGAGCCCATCTGTAATGTATGAATGAAGATGAACAACACAGATGGAACATTATGGTAAGACATAACTTCTTTATTCTTTCATAGATAACGTAGTTTATATATTTGTTTTGAATTAGTGCAGCCAACTTCCTGTTTTCTTCCTGAAGCAAGAAAACAAATGGGAATGTTGCCATGGCTGTGACACAGGAGGAAGAATTCCTGAGAGCAACCAAACTGGCCCAGGTTTAATTAGCTGTTCAGGCACTGCAGGAGCATACTGTGGAGACAGTAGCAACTGTATAACTATTGTTATGGTCGAGGATTAACTTCTAAGATGGAAGCATAGGAACTACAAACAGGTCCTGCTGGTGTACATTGTGGTTTAGTGTATGTGGAAGTGCATTGTAACCATACTAAGATGGAGAAGGAAAAAGTACATCACATGCTGTCTGAACCAGAATGCAAACGAATTGCTGAAAAACCCTTAAAGACAAAGACTTGGCCAAAGTTCAGGGGCACAGTAATAAAAATGTGCTTCAAGTAGGACTCAAACTAAGGCTGTCCACATCACAGTTCTAGCTGCTCTACCACTAAGCCATTAAAGCAGCCAAGTCCTTTTTGTGGAACAGCATCTCTGCCTTTCAAACGTGATCTGATGTAGTCAGTTTTCATTTTATCCTCACATATGGGTTAAGACCTGATACCTCAGATTCGACTCGGCCATTGCAAAGCTCGTGACAACCAAACAAGCTCTCAAACACCCTACCCTACTCAAAGTAACTCTCTCCCAATTACCTTACATCTGGTTTGCTGCTTCACGAAGACGTGGTCCTTCCAACTAGCTCTTGAGCAGTTAAGTAAAAATGTTCAGTCTTTTGACAGACTTTCTCTCAAACTTAATATTTAAATAACTAAGCATCTTATCTTTCTCTTTTTTCTTGTAATGTTACCTTCTGATTAGTACGAGGTACTTGTAAACTTCTATCATTAGTAGCCCCTTCTCCCTACTTCTTCTTGAATACTATTGTTAGAACTTCCCTTTTTTTAATCATCTCTATTTAGATCTAAAAAAAAAAAAAGTTTCTCTTTCTTGCTTTGTAGTTGCTGTTAAAAATATGGCAGACAAATTGGATAAGCCGTCTGGCTTCAAGAAATGTTCCAAGTGCAGTCACAAGGTACCATTAAGTGACTTTCACAGTTTGTTTATATTGTCTGGGACCACTTCATTTACAGGAAGAGTGTGACATTTGCAAAGCGTTCAACCACTGGCCTCTTGCTGAGCACTTATATAAATTAATCCTTAAAGGTATATTGCCTTCCTATTTTGGGGAGGCCATTCCTGGCTCTGACAAACAGCTCAAAAACAAACATTCATCTAAGTCTGAACAGTTTAGCCCACCTTCCTCCCTGTCCTTCAGAAGTTCAGACAATGGAAGTAAAAGGTCTTCTTCTGCCCCGAAGTTGCCATCGGAGCATTCACCGAAAGTGGCTAAACTGTCGGATCCTAAGACCTTCTTAGATCTGACAACTTCCAGGACTCCCCCATTGGATGTGAACGCTTCAGATCCAAGCCTCTCCTCTTCGAAGGATAGGTTGGATTGGTTGTTATTGGATCCTATGGGGAACCCACTCAAGCCCATTTAGACCATACCTAGGACTCTGTATTCTCCTTCCATCGACCCAGTGCCATCCAGGATTCCTTTTCCTTTCCTGGGAGACCTGAGTCGCCTTTGGCTTCTTCGATTTGCTCTGCCAGAAGTGTCACACTCCTGAATGGAAGCTAAATTGCTCTTCTTTGAAAGCAATCTGGGGTCAGCTTTGCCTGCACCTGAGAACCTGGCTAAATATAACAAATGACAAGTAAGTGCAGACGATTATGTATAGAGGATAATACATACCCTTTTCTCGTCCTCTGCCGCAAAACAAAAAAACTCCCCGATGTACCACTCAGTCAAAGGGAACAAGCAGCTATACAGATACAAAGGCTGCTAGACAAAAGTCATCCAAGAAGTTCCCCCAGACCAGAGAGGATTTCCTTTTGGTACCAAAAAAAAACAGGGGACTGGAGGCCAACTTTGGATCTCAGCAGATTGAACAAGTCAGTTCAGCGGAGCAAGTTCTGGATGGTCATGGTTCAGTCCATTCTTCCATTTTTGGAAAAGGATGATTGGATGTGCTTGATAGACCTTCAGGATGCGTACTACCATATAAAGATGTGCAGGTGATCCAGAAGTCATTTATGCTTCTAGCTGGGTGCCAGTCACTAGCATTTCAGAGTACTGCCATTTGGCCTCACAACAGCCCCCAGAGTGTTCACCAAATGTATGGCAGTAATAGCGGCTCGAGACAACAAGGATTCCGGGTCTTTCCATATTTAGACACTGGCTCATAACTGCCCGACCAGGCATCTACTTCTAGAAACAAGGGACATGGTTCTTTGAACATGTTCTTCACTAGGTATTACAGTAAATTATGAACAATCACACCTAGAGCCATCTCAAGAATTGGACTTCATAGGAGCAAAGGTAAACCCAAACGAGATGGTAGCACGGCTTCCACCATCAAGAGTGATGACCATAAGAGATCAAGTCAGGAAGTTACTACACATTTCAAAGGTATCTGCTCGGACAATATTTCAGACTTTAGGTTCTATGGCAGCAGCAATAATACTAGTTCCGCTAGCGAGATTCCACATGAGAATCTGACAGTGGATGCTCACAGTCCTGTGGTCTATCCTTCACCAACCTATGTCAGCCTCAATAAGAATCACGAACATTTGCAAGAAGGATCTTTCATGGTGGGTTCAATCAGATCAACTCATACATGGGTGTCCCTTTGTCCCTCCTCTCCTCAAGGCCCCAGTAACCATGGATGCTTCCCAGATAGGGTGGGAGAGCATTATCTGGGAAGAACAGTCCAAGGCACATGGTCTACACATGGTCCACACAAGATGCACATAAATGTCCTTGAGATGAGAGTGGTGCTGCTAGCATTGCAAGCCTTTCAGAATGCTCTTCCTCTGGAGACAATTGAGATTCAATCAGAAAACATGTCTGTAGTCTGGTACATCAACAAACAAGGGGCAACCAGATCATATCCCTTATGTTGAGAAGTGCTCTGAGTGTGCTAGTGAGTGATCTCATCCAACCGTTTTCTGGTAGCAATGCACATTCTGGGAAAGTCAAACATGATAGCAGACAAGTTGAGCAGATCCATTATTATGCCTCACGAGTGGTCCCTCAATCAGAAAGTGGTGGAAGAGATATTCCATCAGTGGGGCCAGCCTTGCTGCAACCTCTTTGCATCCCCTCTGAACAAAAAATGCAGCAGCTACTTTGCCTTGATCCCTCCAATGGGGTATGTTATATGCCTTTCCTCCAACCCCATTAATCTCCAAATTTCTTCAGAAAGCAAACAGGTTGAAGAGAGAAGTAATCCTCATTGCCCAATATTGGCCTCATCAAATCTAGTTTCCATTTCTTTTGCCCCACTTACACAAGAGACCATGGATTCTGGATCCAATTCCAGACCTTCTGTCACACCTGACAGGAATGCCTCATCTGAACATTCACAGTCTCAAGCTGACAGCTTGATATCTCCAGTTATGTTGATAGCCAGAAAACCTATGCTCTCTTCACCAGTGTGTCATATTCTATTATCCCCTCATAAGCCATCTACACAAAAGTTGTATAACAGTAAATGGAAGAGATTTGTACATTGGACTCAACAGAATAACGTAGATCCCTTTTCTGCTACAGTTCACACTGTTCTAGAGTTTTTAGCTCAACTGTTTAAGGAAAGTAGCTTACTCTACCATTAAAGTGCAGTTGGCTGCAATTTCCAATTTACACATTGGATTTGATGGTTCCTACCTCGCTTCACATAAGTTATGCAAAGCCTTCTTGAGTGGAACTCTCTT
This sequence comes from Protopterus annectens, assembly GCF_019279795.1. Classification (NCBI taxonomy): domain Eukaryota; kingdom Metazoa; phylum Chordata; order Ceratodontiformes; family Protopteridae; genus Protopterus; species Protopterus annectens. Next base: position 915,090,940 of record NC_056733.1, read on the forward strand.
GCTTAAGCTCCCTTATAAAGATCCTTCACTACCTTGGGACTTGAATTTAGTGTTACAAAAAATCATACAGCCCCCTTTTGAACCAGTGGCTACCTGTCCACTCAAATTTCTCTCCTGGAAAACCATATTCTTGGTAGCCAGTAAGTTTGCAAGAAAAATATCTGAGATTCAGGCTCTGTCATCTCAACCGCCATACAGGGTTACTTTACGTACTAACCCATCTTTCTTGCCGAAAATAGTTTCAGAAAATATGATCAGCCTGTCTATTGATCTTCCAGTTTTCTTCCCAAACTTCACCAATAAAGGTGAATATTTGTTACATTTATTAGATGTTCATAGACAGTTACATTTTTACCTTCATAGAATAAAAGATATAAGAAATGGGAGTCAGTTATTTGTCTCCTTTTCAGAGACTAGATTGGGCCTTCCAGTGACCAAGGTTACTCTAGATAAATGGATTACAGGCTGCATATCTTTTATTTACAAAAAAACGGGATTTAGAGCTGCTGAAATTGGTTCTAGCTCACTCCACTAGGGCCATGGCCACCTCCTCAGTTTTTCAGTCCAGAGCATCCATGGATAATATTTGTGCAGCAGCCACCTGGCCTACACCTCATACCTTCATTACTCATTACAAATTAGATTTGGTCTCTAGGGGTAGGGCCTCCTTTGGTTCAATGGTAATGAAGAATATCCTTCCATAGGGCCACCCAGGAAGAAAGGTAGCTGGGGACTCTGTCCCATATGTGAGGATGAAATGAAAGTTGACATCAGATAAAATAGTTTTGTACTCACCATAACATTCCATGTGTGTTCTTTATTTTCATTTTTATTTATTTTTTTATTTTATTTATTTACATTTGTTTACCAGGAGGGTCCGACTGGACATAGCTGTCCATTTTCAGCGGAGGCCATGGAGAAAAGCTCCATAGCATTTAGTAAGATACAGTAAATATGAAGTTAAAAAAGACAAAAGTGGTACGGACAATACAATTTAGCCAATATAATAGCAAAATTTGATAAGAATAATAAAAATATAAAAATTATATAAACACAGTCAATTTAGTAGAGGTTATGCAGAAATTATAAGAATAAAATACTAAGCTGTCTTAGAGGAGGAATTAGCATGCTTAATTCCGCACAACCCACCTGCCATCCCCCTGTTCCTTTTCCTTAGCCTTTAGCAGAGTGAGTAGACCAATATTTTGTTGATTGGCTAACCCTGTACACCAGAAATGGTGTTTCTCTTGTCAAATGTGTTTCTATATTCTATTCTATTAATTTTCTATTATATTCAGCAAACAAGATCTGAGGTAACTGGGAGAGAGGATTTGTAGGTAGGGTAGGGAGCTTGAGAACTTTTTTGGTTGCCACAAGCTTTGCAATGGCCAAGTCGGATCTGAGGGATTGGATCTAAACCAATATATGAGGAAAAAATGAAAATAGACAACACAGGTGGAACGTTATGGTGAGTACCTAACTATTTTATTTACAGAGTTAAATGAGAACACAGGAAGTGTCTCAACACATCGCACTGACCAAGGTACGGGAACACATTCCTTCCCCATCATCTCAGTGTAACACGGCAAAGATAAGAAAGGAAAGATTGCATCGTTATGTTGTTTGAGCCAAGACAATGACTGACAGACCATATTCGAAGTAAAGAAGATTATGCTTTTGGCTTTGCAGACAACAGCTTACTCCAATTCCATGAGCACAGCAGTAAATTAGTATGCATTTTAAGTAACCCCTAGACCCTTCACTCTACTGCTAAGGTATGGGAGCAGCTAAGAAATAGCAACAGTGCTGGAGTATCACCTTTCTGTCATAGACACATGATTCACAGGCAGATGAGAACAGAGGAAGTTTTTTGTTGGTGATGTGCTAAGATGCAATTCCACTGTTATTTTATGACTGCCTCTGTGAGCACAGCATTGTAGACCCTGCTTTGGCAGAGTGCCTGTGGCTAGTGAGAGCAATGAGGTTTAGGAAATAAAGCACCTAGCATGATAGGATGATGACCCATTGGACAATTTGCTCTTAACCGCACTAGTTAGGTTCATAGTTCATAGTTTAGTACTAAGCTAACTACCCTTGCGAGCCATTTTTTTAAGCCTAGCCAATTATCCCTTGTGAGATTCAAGCCCTGCACCTTGTGTTTGTAAGGCAAACACCTTAGCCATTAAGCCACCCTCCCAACCCCCCCCCCCCCACTCAGCAGCTTCCCTGCATGCTGTAAAGTTTGGAGTGTGCTCACATTCTTGCACTGGCAGAGTCCACTTTGGATCAGTCGTACCACAAAAGGTATGTGGAGATCATCCCAGGGGAGGAGGTGATTGCCAACCCTGGCAGGTTTGCTAGGAAAGGCTTCCATCTCTGTCTCCTATTGCTTCCATATACTGTCCAAAACTTACTTTCTCTTCCATTCTGCCTTTTCAGGCAAGATCAGTCATCCGTAATTATCTACCTAGCCAAGATCAGTCATCCATAATTATCTACCTAGCCAAGATCAGTCATCCGTAATTATCTACCTAGCCAAGGTCAGTCATCCGTAATTATCTACCTAGCTAAGATCAGTCATCCATAATTATCTACCTAGCCAATCAAAACAATATTAAGTTAACAGTGCTCAGTGCTAGAAGCCTTAAGAAGCCCTTCTTATAGGCATTCCTAGCCATGGAAAATGTATGCATTGTTACTGAAACATGGTTTCAGAACAGCAATAGCACCCTGCAGTACAGAGATTCAGTGCCGACCACTCCTTTATACTCAAAGCTGAATTCAGAGGTGTAGCTGGAGGGTATCTGCATTCCTGTTTCACCTCCAGACTCATACTACAGTACAGTGGCCTTGAGCAACTCATCATTTCACAATAATACTCGGTACTATGTTGTTGCAACTACTGTACACCTTCCATGACCTCAGCAAACCACAAGGCATTATCTAAGCAGCGACATCATACTACAGTACAGTGGCCTTGAGCAACTCATCATTTCACAATAATACTTAGTACTATGTTGTTGCAACTACTGTACACCTTCCATGACCTCAACAAACCACAAGGCATTATCTAAGCAGTGACATCATACTACAGTACAGTGGCCTCGAGCAACTCATCATTTCACAATAATACTCAGTACTATGTTGTTGCAACTACTGTACACCTTCCATGACCTCAGCAAACCACAAGGCATTTTCTAAGCAGTGACATCATACTACAGTACAGTGGCCTTGAGCAACTCATCATTTCACAATAATACTCGGTACTATGTTGTTGCAACTACTGTTCACCTTCCATGACCTCAGCAAACCACAAGGCATTATCTAAGCAGTGACATCATACTACAGTACAGTGGCCTTGAGCAACTCATCATTTCACAATAATACTCGGTACTATGTTGTTGCAACTACTTTACACCTTCCATGACCTCAGCAAACCACAAGGCATTATCTAAGCAGTGACATCATACTACAGTACAGTGGCCTTGAGCAACTCATCATTTCACAATAATACTTGGTACTATGTTGTTGCAACTACTGTACACCTTCCATGACCTCAGCTAAGCAGTGACATCATACTACAGTACAGTGGCCTTGAGCAACTCATCATTTCACAATAATACTCTGTACTATGTTGTTGCAACTACTGTACACCTTCCATGACCTCAGCAAACCACAAGGCATTATCTAAGCAGTGACATCATACTACAGTACAGTAGCCTTGAGCAACTCATCATTTCACAATAATACTCGGTACTATGTTGTTGCAACTACTGTACACCTTCCATGACCTCAGCAAACCACAAGGCATTATCTAAGCAGTGACATCCCTCACTGTAGTGCTCAACACTCATCTTGGGCTGCACTACAATTAATTGGGGAACATGTACTACCACAAATAAGTATGAACAAAGATTCCAGGATGTACCAGTTAGTCCAAACCCCAATGAGGGCCTCAAAAATATTGGACCTGGTTCTCCCCACACTAGACCCCTGTGCTCACCATGTATGTTTAACAAATTACTGGTGAAATATGATCACTGTGCAGTAACACTACCTTAAGTACAAGACCCAGTTTACCATGCAACAGTTCCATCCCCTGAGGTAACTCCAAGGCAAATCTACCCCAGCTAATTGCTGATCTGGTGAAATTCAAACAACCTGTTTTCTATTTATGCTTTATGGCGGGGTTAGTCCTCCTAGGCCAGTGGCCTGCTTTCAGGAGAGACCCGAGGTGATATTTATTCTGACTACTGAGAAATTTGGACAGGGCACCAGGAACTTCCCCTGCTCTTGCTAGTCAGGGGATGGTTTTGTGTGTTACACATCCTGACTTCCTGTTTCCTGTCCAGGCACAGAGGCAGCCAGGAGGAACCGGGAGAAAACATGGCTGATAACGAAGTGAAATTTGCTGAAAATGTAGTTGAAATAGTAGAATTGCTACCAGAACTTTTTTTTCTAATTCTGTTCATGTTCTGCTCATAAGTAGAGGGTCTGTGTAGGCTAGTCCTCTGTGGGGGGAGGGACCTCCTTTCACTGAATAATAGAGTGCTTTTATTAGCTGAATGAGGAAACAAAAAGGATTATTTGCCATCACAGATGTCTGATGGTCAGCACTTCAGGAGCAAAATTGATAAAGAAAAATGGAGAAGAACTTTACACTGCAGGGATGTCCACAGAGCTCTCAGATACTGTATAGAAAGATCCAAACTCTTTAGATAAAATGATCAGTTGCTCGTATCTTTATAGGAAAGGAAAACAAGACAGTCCAATAACCAAATTAATTCTTAATAAGTGGATAGTTGATTACATTGCTTTTGTCATAAATAGCACAACACCTTGATTGGAGAGATTTGGGACAATCTTCCACATTTGTGGCTGCTACTCTAGCCTATCAGAACAAAATTGGGTGCATGTCAACAGAACAAAGTGATAGTAAACTTTATTGTGATTCAGATCAACAAATGCAATGTATCACTGGATGAAATTTGATGGAATTTTGTGCTTCAGGCTCGTGTGCATTGAAAAACAAACTTGGACCAAACCAGAAAAGGAGGGGGAGTATCAATATTCGTCAAAGATACCCACACCTCCAGGTTGGTGGCACAGCACGAAGCATCAGAGACTATCCATGTGCAACTAACAGTGGGTAAAACTGCCTTCCAGTTTATAGCCTGCTACAGACCACCCTCCCAAACCCAGGAACCCCACTCGGCCTTCCTGAGAACAGTGGAAAATATGAAGGTCTCTCCAAACACCATTATATTGGGCGACTTCAACTACCCAAACATAGACTGGGAGCATTACTCTAGCTCCAACACCCTAGCTCAAAGGTTCCTAGAATTTATAAACTCAAATGCTATGGAACAACTTGTTACCACTCCCACAAGAGGGGAAAACATACTGGACCTGATCATCACCAACATGGGGACTCTATGCTCCAGACCAGAAGTGTATCCCTCACTGGTAAGATCAGACCATAAACTAATCTCACTGGATATTCACATCCTGACCCCACCCCCTGCCCAGAAAACCACAGTGAAAAACTTCTCTAAAGCAAATTTCACACTACTCAAAACTGAGGTGGAATCCTTCAAAGCCCCCGAGCCTGTGGAAAATATGGCCCAGACTGCAAAATCCTTTATAAACGCATTCTATGAACACCTTCAGGAATGCATGGATCATGCAATCCCAAATAAAACCAAGACCCAATCCTCCAAAGGCAGACGTCCTGTCTGGTGGACCCCAGCCATAAACAAACTATACAATAGAAGGAGGAAGCTACTACTTGATAGAGCAAAATCCCAAAAAGGGAAGGCATCTCTGATCAGTGTTAGCAAAAAACTACGGGCACTCATAAAATTGTCTAAGGCCAGCTTCGAGAGAAAAATTGCACAGGACACTAAGGATAATCACAAGGCTTTCTTTAGTTATGTTAGGAACCTGGGTGGGAATTCCCAGATATGCTCAGAATTAGTCCAAAATGACAAAAAATACACCGAACCAACAGACATTGCCAACATCCTAGTTGACAGGTTCAGTGCAAACTTCACCCCCCCCCCACCAAAAGGGCAAATATCTATCCCAGCAGAGTGCTGCCCCCCTGACATCTCAGATGTTCAGATAAGAGCCGCCCACTCCAAAGCAAAAAACACAGCATCAATGGGACCAGACAGTGTCCCGGGCTGCATCCTACATGAACTCCAAGAAGAGCTAAACCCAAACATAAAACTACTGTTCAATCTCAGCCTTACCACAGGATATGTACCCAAAGAGTGGCTACAGCAACAGTGGTCCCTCTCCACAAAGGTGGTACCTCAACGGATCCTGGAAACTATCGCCCCATAAGCCTGACTAGCTTGGTCTGCAAAGCTATGGAAAGGATCATCATGGACCTCATAAAAAAGATATTGGGGACCTACAGACACTGGATCCTACCCAGTTCGGCTTTGTTAAGGGCAGATCCTGCCTCTTAAACCTGGTTGATTTCTTTGAAACAATCACCAAGGCCATTGATGAGGGGAAGGTGGTCCACACAGCCTACCTGGACCTCGCAAAAGCCTTCGATACAATACCCCACTCGGGCATTATAGATAAGCTCACCAGCTTAAATATAAACCCCTATGTCACTAGATGGGTTGCAAACTGGCTCAAGGATAGAACCCACATGGTTAGAATTGCTAGAGCCATGTCAGACTCCAATCCAGTTACAAGTGGCATCCCACAAGGCTCAGTCCTGGGACCTCTCCTGTTCGGTATATATTTCTCGGAGGTACAGGCCAACACAGAAGGACTGTGGCTGACCAAGTTCACAGATGACTGCAAACTGGGCATTATAATCGACTCTCCAGCTGACACAAGCATCCTCCAAAAGGGCCTCATAGAAACAGACAACCAGTGCCAGAACCATGGCCTCAAGCTAAATGCCAAAAAGTGTATAGTCATCCCCTTTGGCAAAAACAAAGTGCCCACAAATTACCACATAGGTGGTAATCCATTAAGTACGGAAGAAGTAATTAGGGACCTGGGGACCCAAGTTGATAGCAATCTCTCATTTGACAACCACGTGGCCAAAGTGGTTAGAAAAACATTTCATATAGCCCACCTAATCATCATCGTGCCTCTTTACTCATCCCTCATCAGGCCCATAATTGAGTACAATGCCCCTTTTGGGATGTACCTTACCAGACACCTGCAGCAACTGGAAAGACCCCAAAAGTACCTCACCAAGAGGATCAAAGGGCTCAAACAGATGCCATATGCTGCCTGGTTAAAGAAACTCCAGCTCTACTCAGTGGCATACCGCCTGCTCAGAGGCGATCTGTGCCTGATGTATAAAGCCATGTCCAACCCGGAATTAATGGACATGCTGCACCTCAGAAAATCCAAATCCCATCGAGCTACGCTCGAGAGACTTGAACCTCAGCACTGAAATAAATAGGACATGCTGGAGGGACAGATTCATAACCCAGAGGCCCCCTTCACTCTGGAATAAAATCCCAGTCCAGGTTAGGCAGAGTCCCTCATTGACTCTCTTCAAGAGGAATCTTGATGAGTGGGTGGGAGATCGTAGGTTTACCCCGGGTATCACTTCTGTGTTACTGTTAGACAGAGGCACAGTATACTAACCTCGAAAAAGGGCACAGCAAAATTAATTTAAAATGGGTGGTGAATGGCTAGGCTTATAAATGCCCTATGGCAGATAGCCTAGTATGAACCTATGAACAAGAGGGTGAAGGAAACATATAATGGAAGAAATTCTAGGCAGTACAGATATAAGTGCACATATAGATAACTTGCCCAGCACCATTTTTAAGATAAGATAGCAGCGTAGCATAAGTCACGGTTCCCGTGCTTGTGCAAGTAATAATTTAGTTCGGACTGCATAACTTATTTAAATAGAATAATTTAATTCTGTGACAGTAAAGACAATCATACTGCACTTATGGTGGTCTCACAAACTGAGGGGGTGTTGACATTGTTAGGTTAGTTGTTAACAGTCTGATCACTTGGGAAAGAAGCCATTCCTGAACCTTGATGTTCTGAACCTGATGCTTCTGTATCATTTCCCTGAAGACAGGAGGTGGAACAGTCCATGTGAGGGATGATACTTGTCCCTTATCAGTTTCACAACCCTGCATAGCATCCATATCATTTCCCTGAAGACAGGAGGTGGAACAGTCCATGTGAGGGATGATACTTGTCCCTTATCAGTTTTACAACCCTGCCATAGCATCCATATCATTTCCCTGAAGACAGGAGGTGGAACAGTCCATGTGAGGGATGATACTTGTCCCTTATCAGTTTCACAACCCTGCCATAGCATCCATATCATTTCCCTGAAGACAGGAGGTGGAACAGTCCATGTGAGGGATGATACTTGTCCCTTATCAGTTTCACAACCCTGCATAGCATCCATATCATTTCCCTGAAGACAGGAGGTGGAACAGTCCATGTGAGGGATGATACTTGTCCCTTATCAGTTTCACAATCCTGCCATAGCATCCATATCATTTCCCTGAAGACAGGAGGTGGAACAGTCCATGTGAGGGATGATACTTGTCCCTTATCAGTTTCACAACCCTGCATAGCATCCATATCATTTCCCTGAAGACAGGAGGTGGAACAGTCCATGTGAGGGATGATACTTGTCCCTTATCAGTTTCACAACCCTGCATAGCATCCATATCATTTCCCTGAAGACAGGAGGTGGAACAGTCCATGTGAGGGATGATACTTGTCCTTATCAGTTTCACAACCCCTGCATAGCATCCATATCATTTCCCTGAAGACAGGAGGTGGAACAGTCCATGTGAGGGATGATACTTGTCCTTATCAGTTTCACAACCCTGCCATAGCATACAATAACGGAGGCATTATAGATAAGCTCACCAGCTTAAATATAAACCCCTATGTCACTAGATGGGTTGCAAACTGGCTCAAGGACAGAACCCACATGGTTAGAATTGCTGGAGCCATGTCAGACTCCAAACCAGTTACAAGTGGCATCCCACAAGGCTCAGTCCTGGGACCTCTCCTGTTCGGTATATATTTCTCGGAGGTACAGGCCAACATGGAAGGACTGTGGCTGACCAAGTTCGCAGATGACTGCAAACTGGGCGCTATAATCGACTCTCCAGCCAACACAAGCATCCTCCAAAAGGGCCTCATAGAAACAGACAACTGGTGCCAGAGCCATGGCCTCAAGCTAAATGCCAAAAAGTGTATAGTCATCCCCTTTGGCAAAAACAAAGTGCCCACAAATTACCACATAGGTGGTAATCCATTGGCACGGAAGAAGTAATTAGGGACCTGGGGACCCAAGTTGATAACAATCTCTCATTTGACAACCATGTGGCCAAAGTGGTTAGAAAAACATTTTATATAGCCCACCTAATCATGAAGGGATTCACATCTAGATCATGCCTCTTTACTCATCCCTCATCAGGCCCATAATTGAGTACAATGCCCCTTCTGGGATGTACCTTACCAGACACCTGCAGCAACTGGAAAGACCCCAAAAGTACCTCACCAAGAGGATCAAAGGGCTCAGACAGATGCCATATGCTGCCCGGTTAAAGAAACTCCAGCTCTACTCAGTGGCATACCGCCTGCTCAGAGGCGATCTGTGCCTGACGTATAAAGCCATGTCCAACCCAGAATTAATGGATATGCTGCACCTCAGAAAATCCAAATCCCATCGAGCTACGCGCTCGAGAGACTTGAACCTCAGCACTGAAATAAATAGGACATGCTGGAGGGACATATTCATAACCCAGAGGCCCCCTTCACTCTGGAATAAAATCCCAGTCCAGGTTAGGCAGAGTCCCTCATTGGCTCTCTTCAAGAGGAATCTTGATGAGTGGATGGGGGATCGTAGGTTTACCCCGGGTATCACTTCTGTGTCACTGTTAGACAGAGGCACAGTATACTAACCTCGAAAAAGGGCATAACAAAATTAATTTAAAATGGGTGGCGAATGGCTAGGCTTATAAATGCCCTAGGGCAGATAGCCTAGTATGAACCTATGAACCTATGAACAAGAGGGTGAAGGAAACATATAATGGAAGAAATTCTAGACAGTACAGATATAAGTACACATATAGATAACTTACCCACCACCATTTTTAAGATAAGATAGCAGCGTAGCATAATTCACACTTCCCGTGCTTGTGCAAGTAATAATTTAGTTCGGACTGCATAACTTATTTAAATAGAATAATTTAATTCTGTGACAGTAAAGACAATCATATTGCACTTATGGTGGTCTCACAAACTGAGGGAGTGTTGACATTGTTAGGTTAGTTGTTAACAGTCTGATCACTTGGGAAAGAAGCTATTCCTGAATCTTGGTGTTCTGAACCTGATGCTTCTGTATCATTTCCCTGAAGACAGGAGGTGGAACAGTCCATGTGAGGGATGATACTTGTCCCTTATCAGTTTCACAACCCTGCCATAGCATCCATAAGACGGACTTAGTACACAAACTTGTGGGACCCCTGTGATCGAGGTGGTGCTTCGTGAGTGGTTCTTGCCAACTCAAACGGTTTGGGGCCTGTCTGTCAGAAAGTCAACGATCCAGTTGCAGAGTGTATTTTCTGTGCCTAGTTGACTTAGTTTAGACAACAGCTGCCGTGGTATTACAATGCTAAAGGCTGAGCTGAAGCCTATGAACAGAATACATACGTAGCATTTTTTGTCTTGAAGATGGTTCAAGGTGTGATGTAGTGCCAGGGATAGTGTCTGCGTTGGAACAATTTGGACTGTAAGCAAACTGTAAAGGATCAAAAGATGCAGGAAGACATGTGACATATGCTCTTTGATCATCCTTGCAAAGCATTTCATCATCACCGGTGTGAGTGCGATGGGTCGGTAGTCATTTAATGTGACTGGGGGGGGTGACTTCTTTGTCAGAAGAATGATGATGGCAGACTTGAAGCATTTTAGCACACTAGCCTGTCTGAGAGATGTGTTGAAGATGTCAGGGAAGACAGGTGAAGATCTACACAGTCCTTGAGTAGATGACCCAGAATCATGTCAGGACCTGCTGCCTTACGTGGGTGGACTTTTCTTAGGTTCTTTCAGACTGCCATAACCAGGAAAATACTACATCAGCATTACCAGAAAACATGCAAAAATCTACCATATTTAAAAAAAATAAACATTTTGCAGGGGTCAAATCCCATGCATCCTTATGTCCACATGGCTACACTCTTACACCCCTTTACTTAAATATACTAACTTCATAGTCAGTCATGGAGAAAGGGTGAAGGTCACTATGGTGCAACATTGTTCCTGCTCCCTTTTGCAACATTGTTATTGCACCCTTTCTGCAGCATTCCACTTCGAAAATGAGGACATTCAGAGTACAGCAACAGTCCAACATCCACAGCAAATACAATCTCTACACCACCACCACCTGTGACCACATATATTCTAATAATCATTGTAATTAGTATTGCTGTATGTGGTACAACAAAAAAGGATTTGGTGAATGTGGCCACAGTAAAAGCGACATTATCCCAATAAAAGTTATTTCTGCACTCCTACAAGAGATAGTGTAAACTAAACTCCTGTTTATGGAGCCTGTAGAGTACATGGTTTGGTACTTCTCCAAATCATGTGATTTTCTTCTGCAAGAATCTCTACAGCATACTTCCATAACTGCAGATGCGATGAATTACAGGAACAGGTGCTGTCTTTTTTGTCTGATTCAACATGTGGGTTGTCGGATCCTGCTTTGAATCCAAGAGTTCTGACTCCTTCTGTACTCACAATTCCCCTGTCCTACCTGAATTACTTCAGATCTTATTTGCCACCTGACTAAACCAGATGTGTGGACCAAGAGCTCCATCATTTTTCATGATAAATGAAAGTATTTTCCTCCCTTTTAGGAATTTTTCATACTAGTTATTAGTTTAGAGTAGTGTTAGCCTAGATTGGTGTGATTTTCAATTTTTTTGTGTGTGTCCTTATGCATATATAATCTATATATCTATATCTGTATATTTGTGTGTATGTATGTATATATATATATATATATATATATATATATATATATATACATACAAACACACACACACAGTATTATGATATGTAGTTAGTAAACTAGTTGCTTAGATTACTTGTTTTTAAAATTATATACATCGTTGTTATTTCTTGTTCCAGTGTCATCAGTTTTAAAAGCTGCTCCTCCTGTAAACACAAAATACCCCCTCAAGACCCGCACTCAGTGTGCTACTGTTTGTGGCCTCCTGTAAACATAAAATACCCCCCTCAAGACCCACACTCAGTGTGTTACTGTTTGTGGCCTCCTGTAAACATAAAATACCCCCTCAAGACCCGCACTCAGTGTGTTACTGTTTGTGGCCTCCTGTAAACATAAAATACCCCCCCTCAAGACCCGCACTCAGTGTGTTACTGTTTGTGGCCTCCTGTAAACATAAAATACCCCCTCAAGACCCGCACTCAGTGTGTTACTGTTTGTGCCCTCCTGTAAACATAAAATACCCCCTCAAGACCCGCACTCAGTGTGTTACTGTTTGTGGCCTCCTGTAAACATAAAATACCCCCTCAAGACCCGCACTCAGTATGCTACTGTTTGCGGCCTCCTGTAAACATAAAATACCCCCTCAAGACCCACACTCAGTGTGCTACAAGCCCTCCATGGGGTAAAAGAATATAGTTATTTTAAAAGGTTTACTTCCCTCTCAGACAGGATCCAAAATTACTTCAGACCCGAAGGGATCTACCTCTTACCCTTCCTCCAAAAAAAAGCAAGACAAGGAAAGGGAAAAATCAAAGGAAAAAGAGAGAAAAGGGTAGAGACAAGCCAATTGAAAAGTCTAAGGAAAACAGACCCGAGGATTACTAAGACACATCTAAGAAAAGGTCTCCCAACCTCAAGCTATTGTGGGTCTGGCGCCTAAGCTTCTGAGACAGCAGAATACAGACTCCCTCCATGAAGACTTATTTTTCACTGGGACCAATCAACCCCAGGCTTCAATCACCAATTGTGCAGAAATTACCATCAAAGCCTGCTTTGCTAGCCTCATCCTTGAGATCTGGCTGATCTACTTAGAGCCTCACCAAGTTTGATGTTGACCAAATGACGAAGAAGTTTTTGAAGGCCCAGATTCAGTTGGGTGCCCTCCCGGCTCTGTCCTTGAGGAAAGGACTGGGATCAGTACCTTCCACCCTGAATGTCTAGCTTCAAAACCATCTCTGTTTTTGGAGGCAGTGTATGTCGGATCCAACTTTCCTGCAGTACCAGCTTCTGAGTTGATACCCTGGAGACTTCAGCTTTGACATCTTCCCTCACTTGCTAGACTGTGATGCACTCGGGTCAAGTGGAGACCTGGAGCCAGACTATCGATGTCGGAAACAGTGGAGTTGACCCCAAGGTTTTCAAAGCCATCCCTACTGCTTGGGGTTTCGGCATTAGACAGCTCAGTTCTACGATCCTCCTTGGGCCTTCAGCCCCTGTAATCACAAAGGCTTCTGATTCTTCAAACCTAGGTGGCTGTTCTTTGGTTCCATTGGCTGAGTCAACTTTTGAGGCTGTGGCAAGGGCCTTGGCTGGAGCAAGAAAGCTGGTATATGCTCAGAGTTCAGATCCATCCAGACTCACTCTGATGATGGCTTCTACTTCTTCACATTCTGGTAGGCAGGAACAGATGGATCCCTTAGGCTTTGAGACTACTCAGCATTCAAGTCCCATGTCCGATTCTGATTTGTCCCCCTCAGGAATCCCAAGGCACATTCCCCGAAAGATGACTTGTAAGAGGAAGCATATTGACTATTGACTCCCCTCCTGTGTCTGTCACTGAAGACACTGACTTAGATGATGAAGAAGGTTCCCCTAGGTTCCATCCAAAGACATCACCTTTGGAGACATCCTCAAATGAATGAAACAGGGAGGGGGGGTCCAGTGAAACTCCTTTTTCTGAAGAGTCAGTGTTTCTCAAAGCTTTTGGGCCCAGTCCTTCAATATCTTTGGTGGTCCCTTCTCCCAAGGCATTAGTCAGCCTCATTACCAAGAAAGGCTAGAAGGAGCCTGATGTGGCAAAGCCCATTCCAAATAAAACCAGATAGAATTTTAGTTTAGCTGGGATAAGGGTCTCCCTGTAGATGCCATGGTGATATAAGCAGCCAATAAAAATGAACTGTCCTAAGAGAGTTTCTCTGTCCATCTCCCTAACATAGAGTCTAGAGCATTGGACAGACTGCGTAAACCGACTCTATGCTTCAGCCACTTTTTCTGTTCATGCACTGAACTACACGGCTCATCTGACATGTTGACAGAGGGATTTGATTAAGGAAATCTCAAATTCCCTGGTGGGTAACTTATTGTTGGTTATCCAAAAAACTTTGGATACCCAGTTGTGTACCCTAGAGTCATCATTAAAGGTTGCCATGAGACTGCTATCTAATGCAGCAGATGGTGCAACGTCTTCATTAAAGGTCACCATGAGACTGCTATCTAATGCAGCAGATGGTGCAACGTCATCATTAAAGGTCGCCATGAGACTGCTATCTAATGCAGCAGATCGTGCAACGTCATCATTAAAGGTCACCATGAGACTGCTATCTAATGCAGCAGATGGTGGAACATGAGCAGCCAGTACAGGTATTGCTGTACGATGTCATGCCTGCATATGAATATGTGACTGCAAAAAGCATTGAGACATCCTTCATGAATACCCCCTACAATGGCTCCACTTTATTTGGACCAAAAGTCAAGAATACGCTTACCAGGAGTGAGCAGGATGGTAAAACATTGTCTGCAATTGGAATCCATTTTTAACTCCTCAGAGATCCTTCTCCAGAGTCAAAGAGGGGAAAGGAAAATGTGGTTCAGAAAATCTCAAGGTTTTCAACAGGACTTTTCTGGGGATAGGTCTCCCTGAAGCAGAGGCAATTCTATGGGACACCGCCCATGAGTCAGAGGCGGTCCACAAAACCAAGGTTTTCATAGGCTGTTCACTGAGAAACCTTATCAGTGTCTCTGAACGCTTGCCAAACTGCTGCATTCTGGAGGCAGTCTTGGACACTTCTCCTGGCAAAATATAACTTTCCATTCTTGGCTGCTAAGGATTATTACCAGAGGTTATACAATACCCTTTTGGAAACCTCAAAAACAAAACAAATGATTCCCGATACTCCACCCAATCAGTTGAAATCCACAGCAACAGAACTTTCAAAGTTGCTGGACAAAAGAGTTATCCACCAATTCCCCTAAGACCAACTAGGATCCAGAGTTTATTCAAGGTTCTTTTTAGTTCCACAAAACACGGGGGACCTAAAACCAATTTTGAATCTCAGCAGTCTGAATCAGTTTGTAAAACAGACAAAATTTTGGACAGTCACAGTACAGTCCATTCTACTTCTGCTGAGTAAGGACAGTTGGATGTGCTCTATCAATCTCCAGAATGTCTACTACCATATCAAGATCCAGAGGCAATCCAGGAAATTCCTCCATTTCTGGCTGGGAGCCAGTCATTATCAATTCAGAGCTCTGCTGTTCGGTCTCACCACAGCCCCCTGGGTGTTCACCAAGATAATGGCAGCTGTGACAGCCTATTTCAGGCTACAAAAGATCCAAATATTCCCCTGTCTAGATGACTGACTTCTAAGTGCTACCTACAGGGATCTACTTTTTTCACGTCACTCAATCCTGTTATAGCTGACAATGCATCTGGACATTTCTATAAGCACCAACAAAAGCAAGCTACCTCCTAAGTACATAGAATTCATAGATTGACACTTGGGCACTGTACATTAGACAGCAAATCTTCCCTCACCACAGGTCAACTCAATTAGATCCCTAGCTGTCCAGATGATAAATCCCCCAGACCCCAGGCTCAACTGGTATTACACCTCCTAGGTCTGAACGCCTCCTCAATAGTCTTGGTTCCTTTAGCCAGATATCACAAGAGAGTCCTACAGTGGATGCTCACTGTGCAGTAGTCTCAAAAACCTCAACCCCTTCACTTCAGAGTATGAATCATGCAGGTCTGCAGGGATCACATTCTGTGGTGGATCTCATGTGATTCAATAACTCAGGGCAGACCCTTCTGTCCTCCAATACCCAGAACCACAGTGACCACGAACACCTCCCTTCTTGAGCATGGGCATTTTGAAGGGAGAACAGTCCAAGGAAACATGGTCTGTGATAAAGGTCAAACATCACATCAGTGTTTTGGAGTTAAGAACAGTCCTTTTTATGTTGCAGGCACTGCAGGATCATCTACCCAAGGATGTGAATGCCATACACTCAGACAACATGTCAGAGGTTTGGTACATTAGCAAACTAAGTGGAACCTGATCATACCATATTTGCTGAGAATCCATGACAATCTGGGAGGGGGCAATATCTTCAAACCACTTTCTAGCAACAAAACACATACCTGGGACATTCAACATTCTTGCAGACAAACTGAGCAGAACTATTCTAGTGACTCATGAGTGGTCTCTCAACGAAACAGTGACAATGTAGATTTTCAGCCACTAGGGCCAGTCACCAAGTCCTTGGCCCCCAGGTCTCCTTTACATCTCACCACCTATCCCTCTTATCACCAAGTTCATTCAGAAAGCAATGGAGTGTAAGACCAGGGTAATCCTCATTGACCCCTTCTGGCCTTGGTAGGTATGGTTCCCCTTTCTTTAGCCTGATCTAGTTCACCTGCCATGGGTTCTATATCCATTCCTGGATCTGCTGACACACCCATTGGGGCTACCTCCACTGGACCTCAAAACCTTAAAGCTAACCACTTGATTTCTCTAATTCTAACATTAGCCATAGATGCCAGGCTTTCTTCACCAGTAGTCCATATCATATTTTCCTCAAAAGGAAACTCAAGAAAAAGACTTACAAGAGCAAATGGAAGTGCTTTTCCATCTGGACCTCTTATAGTGGACTAGATCCCTTTTTAGCACCTCTTCCAAAATTTTTGGAATTTCTTTCAGAACGTTTCATGGCTGGGTCAAGTTATTCCACAATTAAAATACAATTAGCATCCATTTCAAACTTCCACATAAGGTTCAACAATGCTTCCATTGCCTCCCTCAAAGTATCCAAAACCTTTCTGGGAGGAACCTTTTTATTGAGATCCCCAGTTCATGATGCAGTCCTTCCCTGGGATATCACCATCTTACTTCAGTATCTGAACCAAAAACCTATCAAACCAGCAATATCCATAAATATGAAGTTTCTTTCATGGAAAACTATTTTTTTTGGTTGCCATTCCATCTGCTAAATGAGCGTCAGAACTACAGGCACTCTCGTGCAAGGCTTCATTCCCTGTCTTCCATAAAGACATAGTGCCACTGAGAACTAGCCCTTCATTCCTTCATAAAGTAGCTTCTGAGTCTAACTTGAGCCAACCGATCAATTTCCAGTTTTCTTCCCCAATTTTACAAATAAAGGAGAACATACTTTAAATGCTTTAGATGTCCATAGACATGTTAGGCTCTACCTCCATTATACTAAGACTATCAGAAAATTGGATCAACTGTTTATATCCTTTTCCAAGAAAAAGCTGGGACGATCAATGTCTAAGGTAACTCTCTCAAGATGGTTAGAAGATTGCATTTCATTTGTCTACAGTTCACAAGGTATGTCCTTATAATCTAAGCCTAATGCACACTCTGCCAGAGCAACGGCAGCCTGAATGGGATTTGCAAGACGAGTGGCAATTAGTGACATATGAGCCACAGCAACTTGGTCCTCAACTCATACCTTATATCTCACTACAAGTTAGATGTGCAGTCCAGTATTTGCAAATTTTTTGGCGCTGCCTTACTCGGGAATGTCCTTCCTTAGACCACCCGGGTCCCTGTCAGGTGGCTTGGGAATATGTCCCACAATCAGACGAAAAAAAATACAGTATCAGATATAAAAGTTATGTACTTACCATAACACTAGATCTGTGTTCTCTTCTTTTAGACTTGTTCAACTGCCCTTACTGCTTTCCAGTACCATATTGTCATTGTTTACATCTAGGGGTTGGCCAAATCTCCTTTGGACCCTGTCTGATCTCTTGTATCTCTTACACTATATAGTGTTTATTATATTTTATTTCTTATCCTGTTTTATACATATATATGTATATCCAGATATATAATCTGACTTTCTATGGCAGTCAGCAAACTTGATCTGAGGTAATTCAGGCAAAGCTTTGGTATAAGGGGCCGAGGTCGGATCCAGACGGATCTGACACCCCACATGTTGAACCAGATGAAGAGAAGACAACGCAGATCTATTGTTCTGGAAAGCACATAACTTTCTCTTCCTTGCTATAAGACAGGCTTCCATCCTGTAAGCCTCCTGCTACTATGTCCTTAGTGGATCTCACACCATTTACACATTTTGATACCTAGGCTACCTTGTTGTTTACTAATAACTTTTATAATAAACTGTTATTAGCACTTTTGCCAAATATAGAATTGCAGTCTATGTACCTTCTTGAATTTCGGCAACCAAAAAATGACAAGGTTAGGTATGTGGTATACTCTATTTTATAGTCCGCTACCCTTAAAATAGCCAGTTCACAAGAGTGCAATCAATCACCCCCAAGGACATCTGACTGCTGAAAATATCTCCCAAAGACTGGCAGCTGTCTCTGGCTTAAATCTACACTATGTATATGATTTCTCACAATACTGACCTCGTTATTCATACATGTTACAGTTTTGGTAAGCATAATAAACAGCTGGACTATCATAGATTTCCTACTGGTCTGAGTCTACATCTGTTGGTAGAGTTATGAGGTACATGATGACATTATTGGTGGAAACAGCCATGGATGAATCCCTGCAATTCTGCTGCTATAGAGGTATAGGCAAAGGTGCAGCCTTTAGTGGACTCCCCAGGTTCCTAGTGGGAAAATAAGGATGTAATGCAACCTGATAGATTCCCAAGTTCCATATACTAAGTTCAGTGGGGGGCAGGATGCAGTCATTGGTGGATCCCAGAGGTCCTTCTGGAGAGCTGAGTACAGGAATATAGCCATGATTGTGCAGTGTGCAGTGCAGGCATTGTACTGATGTTTTTATGTGCCATTATTTTACTAAGTACATACAATAAGGTCTGTTTGTCTGTAGCTAAAGGAATGCTGCAAGATAAGCAGTCCAAGGTTGAGAACTTATAACAATATTTAACTACTGCTGCTGTCTAAAGGGAGGAGATTGAAATTAGCTAAATAATATGGTAGGCCTTACCCCCTAGATTAGAACAGAAGAACAAACTATGACTATTGCTTACTGACACTGCAAGGGAACACCAGGTGGCTGTTGATCTTTCAGAATGAGAGCAAGAGACATTGGGCAGACTTGGGGAGGGGGGGTTAGGAGATTTATGTGCATGGCAGCATGTTAAGGTTCCCCCAACTCTGAGTTGGAAGGTCATGCATTGTTGTACACAGGAGGGCTCCTTGTAGAATTCTGGGCTGTGTGTGTTGGGGGGGGTGAGGGTTACTGTATGTGTATCACACACTGAAGAACCGCTTCTTTTTTAGTTAATTTTATGAGCAGTACTTGGGACAGCCAGGTAACCATTGGCTGCCATCCGTACCACTGCCTCTCTATGTGCTCTTTCTATAGGGCAAAGTTTGAGGCAGCATAGAGAACAGGAGTGACAATGCATGTCTGAGAGCACTTGTAACTTAACCTGCATTTCCCGTCTCCCACAGTGTGGGTACACTGAGAACGGAGTGCTTATAAATGTATGTTGTCATATTCATCAGTTGGGGTGATCAACTGCACCTTAATAATAATCATCAGACTACAACTTAACACTGCTTACTGGGAAATAACTATATCATTCACCAGAAGATGTGAGCCCCAACCACTGAGTTGTTAATCAAAATAATGTTTCTAGTGGAGTGGCTGGATGCCTTGCCCCCAAAGTTATCATGCCAGCTACAATGTTGCTAGTGGCGTGGTTGGATGCCCTGCCCCCAAACTATCATGCCAGCTACAATGTTGCTAGTGGAGTGGTTGGATGTCCTGCCACCAAACTATCATGCTGGCTAGAATGTTGTTAGTTGTGTGGTTGGATGCCCTACTCCCAAACTATCATCACAGGTACAATGTTGCTAGTGCTGTGGTTGAATGCCCTGCCCCCAAACTCTCATGCCAGTTACAATGTTGCTAGTGGCGTGGTTAGATGCCCTGCCCCCAAACTCTCATGCCAGTTACAATGTTGCTAGTGGCGTGGTTGGATGCCCTGTCCCCAAACTATCATGCCAGCTACAATGTTGCTAGTGGCATGGTTGGATGTCCTGCCCTCAAACTATCGTGCCAGCTGTACATGCTAAGAAATTCTAGGCACTTTGGGGGCAGGGAATGAGAATTATTGTTCGTGCGAGTATAGTGTAAGATTCTGGTCTGTGATGGGCATACCTCTCAACTGTACAGATTTTCGCAGAATTTACACATAATTGGCACATATTTTTGGCCTGTTTCTCTTTCTCCCTGGAAAATCACTACGATGATCTCAGAATTGTAGTCACTAAATAATGACATACATTTGAGTTTCAGACTTGTAATCCTACAGAAAATGTATATTAAAACAAATCCTGTTACTCTAGCAACTCTCTAAGTTTATAAGAGCAATAGTCCCTATTTGTACCCCCGTGTTGTCAAGCTTTGTCCACAGTTTGTGTATTAAGAGATTGAGAGGTATGGTGATGGGTGAAGTATTACTTGGCAGAACAGTGCATGTTGACACATGCTGGTCCATAGGAGGTAGTGGACAGTGATGCAGTCACAAACCTCCATTCTGCACTCACAGTCTCATAGTGTTTTACCCCCCCCCCCCCCACGTTTAGAAAGAATGCCTTTATCTCTAGAAATTTTGTTTCTGCAGTTAATAGGTAGCTATGTAATTTTTAGCTGTTTTCCCACACAACTACAGAATGTGTTTTAGACGTGTAATCCTCTCTGTGAGCATTTACTGATCCATGAACAGGGATTAAATTAGCCAGCTGTAAACATCCCCTTGCCTGAATACGTCATATTGATTCTAAGAGATGCTAAAAAGTAGGTACCGAGATGAGTGTGTGATGTATGGCCAATGCACCCATGGCAAGTAGGTGTAAGGATTATAGCAAGCAGCAACACAGGTAGATGTGTTCCAAAAAGGGGCGGGGGGATGGGTGTGTAGATGAGGCTGCTGTGCACTGAGTGATTTTGGTCTGTCATGTGGAGGGGAATTTGAATTGTCATATGTGAGAGTGCACAGATTCAGGTCTGTGAGAGAACCGAATGGGGACTGCCACAAAGAGTGGATGTTAAGGATTCAGCAGCATAAAAACCTGATGGCCTCATAAGGCCTTGCAGATGTGCAAGTCTGTATTAAATTTGTACAGCACCATCCATAGAGAAAGAGGCACCTTCTCAGCTGTTTCTTGCCTGACAGTACAGCTTGCTGATGAATGAGAAGTGGGAAGGAGTTCTTTGTTCGCTTCCCCATTCTGGTCCCTCTCCAGGCACTCTGATGCCATTGATTAAGCATGTGGAAACATTCCTGCTCCAGCACTTCCTTTGTGAGATCCAGGTTGCCAGGCTGCAACAGCAGTAAAGGAAGGCAGGGAGGCTTTAGTTTGCTGTGTTTCACAGGAGTATGTACCATGACTCTCATGGGGTCATCTCTAAGCAGCCTCTGCTCTGCAAATAAAACAGAGCACTTTGCTGAACAGAATATAAACTAAGCAGTTGTTCACTTTTTTCCATTCATTTCAGTTAGATTGGGCTTCATGCGGCAGCTTGTTTAGAAACTTTTTTTTCAGAAGGAAGATGATGAGCTTCCTGCTTATAATATCAGTAATTATAAAGAAGGCATGAATAATTATAGGTGTCTCCACAGTCTGTGCCTAATAGAAGCAGTTTTTAGCATAATTTCCAGGCTTTCTGCTTTAAGAATGACTGTTACCTGATTATACAAGCCCCATCTGCAAGGGCAGTGTTTCAGAAAGGAGACTGCCCTCCTTTCTGGTCTCTGTGTGCGGCTGCTGATGGAGTTAGCCAGATGTCACCAGAGAGGACAGAAAGTCTTTTCTCAAGAATAAGACAGTGTCACAGAGCTGTACAAAATCTGTTGGGGGAGGGAGCCACAAAGGTAACAGGCAATTTCTAGTTATTCAGCTCTGCTAGTGTTAGCAGCTTTTCTCTTTAAGAATACTTTGTCACTCAACTAGCATTTTCTTTTCTTTGACTTTCCATATATTACAGACGGGGTCAGTGGTTTATTGACACAAGTGTACAGCTTCTTGCATTTTCTAAGACCCATGATGTTAGATGTGAACTGTTGTAAATCTTATGAAATGGGTAGGCTACATTTTCCTTTTGGTGGGAAAAAAAGAGCTGTGACTAAAAATTTGCTGTAAAGTTAGACTGTCTGTTCTTCTCCACATGTATAATTCACTGTTTGTTTATTGAATGGTCCGATTCAGAGAGGCGCACTCATTCAGTTTTACTTACATAGGTAACCTAGAGCAAAGGAAGGAAGACAATATAATACAGAGCAATGCACTGAAAGAGTTACAAATCCGTACTACACAGAGAGCATATAGTCTGTGTGTTCATGGAGAGCGCATGTGTCTATTTAGTGATGTAGCATAGGTTCGAGACTGGACTCAGTCCACTGGAGAGCTAGGTGGTAGAGAAGGATAGGGGGTCTGAGTCCAATGATAGGGTTGACTCACTGGTGGAAAGCTGGGCAGGTATTCAGTTGGGATTCATTTTAGGGGCCAAAGATCACTAATACTGTGTCTAACTTTGAGGGGTTACAAGACAGCATTCTTCTGTGAAGATCCTTGGAGATGGTTGTGAGGGAGTTTGCAGCCGTCTGTTCTGGAATGTTTAAAATTGCTGGTGTGATCAAAGAATGCTAAATGCCATCTAATAATGTTCTTCTTCTACCCATCACTCAGAGTACCTTCATATCCTCACACTGCTCTCTTTAAGCCACATAATAATTTTAATAAAGTAGTTCATTTACACTTAGTCCATCAACTCTTAATTCAGATGCATCCCGTCAGCTCCAAAGAGTTGAATTTGTGGTCCAGGTTTAGCGATAAGCCAACAAATCCAATGACTAAAAATAGTGGTGATGATGAAGGCTATCATTTGGTGGGGGTCTAATATAAAAAAAATAATAAGACAGAAAAAGCGTAAGTAATAAAAAAGTCGCATATAATGTGCAGGTGAAACAGCAAAAATGCTTACAGTTGTAATAAACAAAGGCATGCTATGCACATAAAACTACATTAAAGAAAATTGAGCAGCTATTATGTCCCATGTTAAGCTAATAAGGTACTCTAATTGTACAGCAACATACCGACTACCCTTTGATTTTGTTCTGTTTCCTGTGTGTGATTATTACTGTAGTTTATTGTTTAGTATAGCTTATTTGGCTTATTGTTTGGCTGCTTTATCTGCTGAAACATTCATCTCATAAACATTTTAAGCATGATGCAGACTTCTCAACCTATTAACGCAAGCATTTTGCACAAAACCAAAAAAAATGAGGGTGGGACAAAAGCCCAAAATCAGGGACATTTCTTAAATATTGTTCGTATAAACTTAGAAAGTTGCTGGAATAACAGGTTTTGTGTTAGCATGCATTTTCCGAAGGATATGAAGTTCGAATCTCAAATGTCTGTCATTATTCAGTGGCTTTGGTACTCAGTTAGTTGCCAGGAAACATGAAATTGTATGCGAAACACATTAAAACATGAGTCAAAAATCTGGACATTCTACAAACGTCTTGACAGTCTAGAGGAATGCTGTGGTGTAATACCTCTGTTTCATTCGTCCTTTTACTTTTTGTGTGGTTCTTAATTCTTTTAATTCTTTTTTCAGCAACTGTTTATTCTTTTTGCTCCTGTGCTTTGTGAACCTTTTGGTCACTGAAGTATTTTATCTCCTCGATTATCTCTTAAGAAAGACATGAGGCTCAGTGTGACTCACTTTGTTAATAAAATAAAATATCTGTTTATAATTACTATTCTGTTAAAAAGCAACCATGTTATAGTGTTATTTTGACCTCATAATCATATCTGTAATAGCATGAACTATTTATTTCTGTGCTCAGAATGAACTGCGTTCACATTTAAAAATAATTTCACATTGACATTTGGAAGAAACTCAACTCGTTGTCAGAGTTTTATTAAGGAAAAGAAAACAGTTGGAGAAAAAAACATGAAAAGACTCTAATTTCGCCATTCAGAAATCAAACATCTCAAGATCAAAACAGATTCCAGGGTAGGGGATACAAGCTGGGATTCTAAGAGAACAGAGCAGCAGTGCAACACCCCCTTCAGGCTGCACTGATATGTTGAAATGCACTGTTAGACCGTCTTGCAATTCACAGTCATGCACATTCACACAAGGGCAATAGCTTATTCATGGTGGATGTGCACAAAAGTGAATTGTATAACAGAGCAGTCTTTCACGACTCAGCTAAGCTCCCCACCAGCCTGCACTGAGTCCTACAGGACCACACATAGGCACAGTCCTCCCACCCCCACACAGTGCAGACATAGACTCAGAGACACACACACACACACACACACACACACACACACACACACACACACATACACACACACACACACACACACACACACACACACACACACACACACACACACACACACACACATCAACTGACATCTGCTGAACCTACCTAGACACTACTGGACTAAGTAGAGCTGAACCATGCTGTCAAAATAGCATTTAATGTGCCTCAGTTAAAAACTTCACACTGCACTTCATTTAAAATAAAATATCATCTTAATACAATGGTTAGGCGCTTTCGTCCCTGAACATTGAGACTTCTTCAGAAGAAGTTTATTTTTACTAATTTATTTCCAATCTCCCTGGTAGCCTGATTGCACAGTCTTATTGGAAAAAAACAACTGTTCATTTAAAACTGTTCATTTTAAGTGAATATTTTATTGGAGTTTTACTAATTGGACTATATTATGTGCTTGGTTCTGGTGTATTTTTATTTAAACTCCTCAGTTGTGGTTTGGAAAAATCAGACACTACGTGAGACTGTTTCTGCTTTCAAAGTTATACGTGGTTGAACGGTCACATGCTGTGTAAAGGAAGCAATGCAGAAAGGAAGTTCTCCATTGTTATTTTTTTTATTTTTTTTTTAATTAAAAAAAAAAAAGAAAAGAAAAGAAACTGGGAGACTTTCAATGCACGAGAGAGACAGGACAGAGAAAATAAAAGGATAATCAGGTACGCTTTTCTAGTTTTGCATACTGTACATGAATATCCTTTTATTTTTCTCTGTTCTGACTCTCTCGTGGTTTGAAGTCTCCGGTTTTGTACGTTTATTTATTTATTTTTTTTAATAAAAGATATGTAGAATTTTTATTGCATATACTAGTGGAAGAAAGTCTGGGCGACCAGACCTTTTTCCACTGGTATATGTTCAATTTACAATGGGCACGTTGGTTGGGCTGACCAATCAGCAACTTTGTTTTTGAATGTTAATGGCCACTCATTGTATAATATTGCAATAGCGAATGGATGGCAAACTGACAACAGGAGGACATACTCAGGACTGCAGCACCCAACCCTCCTTAAATTACAGCACAGTATCAGCAATCCATCTAAATGCTGTGGGAGTAGAGCTTTTTAATTTTTTAGCACAATAGTGATACCATTTGCTAAACAACAGTTGCATACTTAAAACAGACTTAGAATGAGCAGCACTAAACGTCTATTCCATTGAAGCTCTCACTTCCTTATAAAATATACTTGATACTCAGTTTCTTGTAAAATGCACTTGACACAACCATACCTCTTAACCTTGTAGCACAAGAAATCTGGACAAAGCCAAAATTAATGGGGAGACAAAGGCCCAAAACTAGGGGCACATTTTAAATATTGCTTGTATAATTTTAGAAAGTTACTAGAATAAAAGGTTATATGTTACCATGCATTTTCTGAAGGATATGAAGACTGAAACTTAAATGGCTGCCATTATATAATGAATTCAGTCTTCACTGGTTTGCCAGAAAACTATGTTTTATGAGGAACAGACCTAAAATCCGGACAGTGGAGAGCTAGGCATTCAACTCATTGAAACTGAAGATTTTTTTAACATTTTGGTGGTTGGGGTAAAGGATTTAGGTTCTTGCTTCCTGTACCTAAGGTACAGGGCTTGAGCCTGAATAATTAACCACAAGTTACCCCTATTTGGGGCATTACACACACACACACACACACACACACACACACACACACACACACCTTATTTGAAGCTTTCTTTCGTAGAAGCATCAGAAATCCATTTACATGTATTCTGTGGTAGCAGTACTACATAAAGGGAATGTTAAATTCCATACACGGAAAAGAAGAACGGTCTGTGCGACAATGCACACTCAGACATTAACAGGTGTGTGTGACTGGATTCAGGAAGAATGCTGCTCAAAAAAACATGTATTTTGTAATTTTAAAAAGTCGTTCTTCATCAAGCAGGCCCCCTCCCAGCCTTTTGGAAGAAGCCTGAATAGAAAAACCCTTTAATTGGTGGAAGGTTATTGGGAGGATGAAAGGATATGAACAACTCTCTTGGAGAGCTTAGGATTCCTGGCCATCACTGGAAATGGAGAAGCCATGCTGTTAGCTTAAGGGAGTGAATGTCTGGGAGGGGTAATCCTGAAGGATGAAAAGTCAGACAGCGCTGGGAGAAGTATACAGGGAAGGAGAAGCAGGTGTGGTCAAAGGAAGGTGAACCACACTTGAGGGGGCCAAAATAAGGCAATGAGGATGACAGCCATGCTGCAGTGGGCTGCCTTTTGAAGAAACTTGATTATCAAAGGCTTTGGGGGATAGATATAAAGAAGACCTGACGGCCAGGCATGCAGGAGAGTGTCCTTGGGTGGCTAGTCAGGGCATAAAAGCTGCTGCACTTTTTGCTGGATGGGGAAGCAAGTAAGTCCCATCAGGAGGGTACCCCTGTGGCTTAAAATCTGCACAGCTATGTCCAGGCTCAGGAACCACCTATGAGGCAGAAGAATGTTCCTGTTCAAACTGTCTACCAGGATGTTGGATTTAAACCAAAGAAAGAACATTGCCTATTGTCAAACCCTTATGGCCTCTCAACACAGGGTAAAGGATTAACTCCTCCTTGCCTGTTCAGATACCATACTGCTGACATGCTGCTGATTTTGATGGTAATCACACCCTTGAGGAGAAGGTCCTGAAAGCCCTGCAATGCTAGGACTGCCCTCATCTCCAAGATAGTGATGTGAAGATTGGCCTCCTACTGTTACCATATGCCTTTACAATCTTTCCTTCAAAATGCCCTACCCCCACCCCAGAAGGGAAGTGTCCATAGTCATCATGGCCTTGGGATGGGAAAGAACAAAAGGTGAACCCGCTGTGACCAGCAGAGATTCCAACCGTCACAGAATGTGGTGATGACAAACATTTATTACTACCACTGGAAAGTCCATATGATTTGTTAGATATGACCACTGAACTGCAAGAGTCCACTGTAACACCCTCATTTGTAACTTTGTTTAAGGTCTCAGACAAATAGAGGGAGCTATGTGCCCAAGGAGATGAAGAACTCAAGGTTTGTGAACCTGCAGGATGTGAGAAGATTGAAGATGAAGAGAATTCAGTGTTGATAATGGTAGTTTTGTTGTTTAAATGACCTTATCCAAATAGCAACTGATAAATTCTAGCACTTGAACCAGTCCCTGGCCAAAATTTTTGTAACTGCCCAAGGACAGACACAGCTGTAGCAAGGAATCTTGGACCCTGATTAGGGATGCTTTCATGTAGGCAGGCAGGAGCCAATTTCCCAGGTAGGGGCAAACCTAGAAACCCTGCAGCCTGAGTTAGGCTGCAACTACTGCCATGCATTTGGGAATACCTGGGGAGTTGTAGTGAGACAAAAAGGCAGAACCCTAAACTCATAATGTGCAAGTGCATAAACCTCCTGAAATGCCTCACTATCTTTATGTGATGGCAGGCATCCTTGAGTTCCACCCTGCACATCCAGTCATCATTCATTAGGAGAGGCAGAAAGCACCCTGGCCATAGGGAATTTGGTTTGTTTAACAATTCAGTTCAGCTTGTTGAGATCCAGAATGGGTCTGACCTCCTTGTTTTTCTTCAGTAATAAAAAAGAAAGTGGAATAGACCTTGGTCTGGTGGGATCTCTTGGATGATTTAACTGACAGGTAGTTTCTGAATTTCCACTGCTGCATCCTTTCTCTGGTGGGGTGGTACATTTAGAAGGGATTTTTTGGGAGTATTTAGGAATGAACAAAAAAAAGGAGTTGTATAGCCTCTGGACACAGCTCTAAACACCCATGCATCTGATGTGATGACCTCTCATGCTTATGGGTGGAGAGCCAAGCAGCCTTCGACTGCCTCTAAAAAAGCCAAGCAGCCTTCGACTGCCTCTAAAAAAGCCAAGCAGCCTTCGACTGCCTCTAAAAAAGCTCTGTTTTTTGTTCTTTACACTCATTTCCTCTGTTGCTTTTTTTCAGGAAGCCCAATATTTCTTTGTCTATATAATGTTTTTTGTTAAGCTGTTCTAATAAAGAAGATAAATTATTTTTTGTAGCTTTTGACAGTATTTCTTGTCGAGTATTTTTCTTTGCTCTAATTTCTGTCGTAATCTTTTTGAATATCCTCTATCTGGAAATCCCAGGTTTCTTGTGTAATAATAACAGTGCATACGTACTTCCTTATTCTCAATAGTATACTTTATCATCTCTGTGGCTTTTTTTTGGCCTAACAGTTTTTGTGTTTTTTGTGGACTACTTCTTCATTCTATAGCTTGGGGCCATCCTCACTGCTATGTGGTGATGGTTAGAATATATAAGATTGAGGGTGTGTGGGCTTTAGATGAGCATGGCCCTCACGTATGACCGAGCAGTGCTTATTTGTGTCACTGAGGAGGAATTTAGTGCAAAAGTATTCTCAATCAGTTGTGATTGAGCAATATGTCTGTGAATGAACATGTGTCAGTCGATCATATACAGATTGATAGATCGTATTCCATTTGTGGTATAAGAAGTTTTTGGGCAAAGAGTTAATTAGCAGTTGGAGGGAGAACTCTTGAAACAGCATTACAGACTGTAAGCTGTTTTCCAGTTTTTATTTGAAGTTCTTTTATAAGTTTTTGAAATATGAGAGAGAGAGACATTTGTAGATCTGTGCATTGTTGACTTACTAGCTTAGCAGGGTCTATATTACATTATCGAAATTTCAAAACTTCGAATCTGATATGGTCAACACCATATCATCAAAGTCTTGAAACATCGAAAATGTAATAAAACACAACACCCTACAAAAACAAACCATTTAAACTCTCTAAGCAGGGGGGCAAGCCCCCCTGCACCCCCCACACCCCCGCTACTTAAATATACCAACTCTGAAATCGCACTACAGTGCAGAAAAGGGAAATCTTCCCTTTCTGCTTTGTACGGAGTTCTCCGTTAAAAGATTCCAAGTTTTAAGACTTTGCTCATATGGTGTCGACCATATCAGATTCGAAGTTTTGATATTTCGATCTTCTGATATAGACCCAGCTTAGCAGGGTGATTGTTTTCCAAGTCATGGGAGCAGTTTGTGATCTGGATTCCACTGCAGATACCTCAATGTTAGTTGTTTTTTTCTTGGCATTTTCTACTGAGTAACCATCCATCTGTTTTCTAAACTACTTGTCATGGTGAGGGTCACAATACTAGTAAGATGAGTAGAGCAGACCAGCCCTCCCTATCCACAGCAACAGTTCTTTTCTCATCCTGGAAGATCCCCGGGTGTTTCCAAGCAGCTGAGAGATGTAATCTCTCTATTATGTCTGAGTACCTTGTCTCAGTAGGCTATGCTTTGTACACTTCCTGAGCAAGGTTCCCAAACTATCTTAGTTGATATCTTTTTACCTGGAGGAACTGTGTCTGAACTGCAGTATCCTCCTGGATAGCTGTACTCCTCACTGTATGACAGAGACTGATCCAGCAACCCTCAGAAGGGCACCCATTTCCACCATTTATAGGTTCATAGGTTCATAAGTAGGTACTAGGCTATCTGCCCGAGGGCATTTATAAGCTTAGCCAGAGTGTGTCGGCTTTCGCCACCCCATTGATTAATTAACTGATCCTTTGTCAAGCAGAGCCAATGAAGTGATCCTAGGGGTGTATTTTCTGTTACCCATCCACTCGTCAAGGTTTCTCTTGAAGAGTGTTAGTGAGGGGCTCTGCCTGATGTAATTTGGAATTTTGTTCCAAAGCATAGGGAGTCTCTGTGACAGGAATCTATCCCTCCAACATGTTTTATTTATTATTGTGGCGAGGTTTAGCTCACTAGAGCGTGTGGCTCGCAGTGACTTGGATTTCTTTAGGTGGAGCATTTCCATCAATTCTGAGTTGGACATGGCTTTGTAAGTCAGGCAGAGATCACCTCTGAGTAAGCAATATGCCACTGAGTACAGACAGAGTTTTTTCAGTCGGGCTGCATAGGACATATGTTTGAGGCCAGTAATCCTCTTGGTGAGGTACTTTTGTGGTCTTTCCGGCTGTTGGAAGTGTCTTGTGAGGTACATCCCAAATGGGGCATTGTACTCTATGATGGGTCTAATGAGTGAAGAGTAGAGGGGCACTATAACCTCTTTATTTCTAGATGCGAACCCTTTAGTAATTAGATGGGCCACATAGAAAGATTTTCTAACTATTTTGGCAATATGATTGTCAAAGGAGAGATTACTATCTACCTGGGTCCCCAGATCTCTTATTACCTTTTCTATATTAAGGGGGCTGCCACCTATGTCGTAATTCATGGGTGTTTTGTTTTTCCCAAACGGGATGATTATGCATTTTTTGGCATTTAGCTTGAGGCCATGACTTTGACACCAGGTGCCCATCTCAGTAAGGCCCTTTTGGAGGATGTCCGTGTCAGCCGGAGAGTCATGTATGGCTCCCAGTTTGCAGTCATCAGCAAACTTGGTTAGCCATAGTCCTCCTGTGTTTGCCTGTACTTCTGAGAAGTATATGCCAAACAGTAGGTGTCCCAGGACTGAGCCTTGCGGGACACCACTTGTGACTGGTTTAGAGTCGGACCTGGAGCCCACTATTCTTACAGTGTGAGTTCTGTCTGTAAGCCAGTTGGCAACCCATCTCGTGACATAGGGGTGTATGTTCAGGCTGGTGAGTTTTTCTGTAATACCCAAGTGGGGAATGGTGTTGAAAGCCTTGGCGAGGTCAAGGTAGGCTGTGTGAACCACCTTTCCCCTGTCTATGGCCTTGGTGATTGTCTCGAAGAAGTCAACCAGGTTTAGTAGGCATGATCTGCCCTTAACAAAGCTGAACTGGGTCAAGTGTTTGGAGGTTCCCAATGTCTTTGTTAATGAGTTCCATGATGATGCACTCCATAGCCTTGCAGACCAGGCTAGTCAGGATTATGGAGCGATAGTTACCAGGGTCAGTTGTGGCCCCTCCTTTGTGTAGAGGAATAACCGTTGCTGTTGCTATGCGCCATTCTATAGGCACATAGCCTGTGGAGAGGCTGAGGTTGAATAGCGTGTTTAGGTGGGGGGTTAGTTCATTTTATACTTCATGCAAGACGCAGCCTGGGACACCATCTGGTCCCATTGACGCTGTATTTTTGGCTTTTGAAAAGGCTGTTTTCACCTGTGCGTCTGTGATTTTTGGGACACTACACTTTTCCGGTATTGTTATGGGCCCTTTTGGAAGTGAGAGGAGAGGGGGGTGAAGTTTGCACTGAATCTATCTGCCAGGATGTTGGCAATATCAGTAGGTTCAGTATATTTTGTGCTATTTTGCATTAGTTCAGTGCATATCTGTGAGTTGCCACTTAGATCCTTAACATAGCTAAAGAAGGCTTTGTGGTTCTCTTTTGAATCCTTGGCTATTTTTCTTTCGAAGTTAGCCTTGGATGATTTCATGAGGGACCTTAGTTTCTTACTGATACTGATCAGGGATGTCTTTCCTTCTTGGGATTTGCTTTTTTTCTGAACTAGTTTCCTCCTTGTATTGTATAACCTGTTTATTGCAGGGGTCCACCAAACTGGTTTCCTTCTCTTAGAGGAGTGAGTCTTGGTTTTGCTAGGGATCCATGCATCCTTGTAGGTGCTCATAGAGTGCATTTGTAAAGGTTTCTGCATCTTTAGCATGGGGGCTATGAAACTTACCACCTCTGTCTTAAGTAAGGTGAAGTTTGCCTTAGAAAAGTTTTTTACTGTGGTTTCCTTAGTTGGGGGTGGTGGTGGGGTGTGGACATCCCGAGTGATTAGTTTATGGTCTGATATAACCAGTGACAGGTTATATTTGGAATCTTATCTTTTCAGTCATTTCCTAAAGCTTGTGACCATAGGTGAGAATGAGGACACTAACTGTCTGTTAAATTAAACGCTTTATCCTATGACTTAGCTCATGCTTCACCATTACAGTTCAGTACAGTGCCTGTAGTACTGCCACCACTGCAGCCATCCACTGGTCAGTTTCATGATTACTCTGTATCCTCACTCATTGACCAATACAACACCTGCAGTACTGCCGTCATTGCACATTTCCACTGGTCAATCTTTCAGTCTCACCCACCACTGGGTTATTTCTTCTAAATCTTGACCCAGGCTGTTTCTAAGATGTTGTGGAGTATGGGACCCTGAGGGGCATAATATCATTTAGTTACTGATATACTTTTGTTGCATGGTTCAGTACATAGTTATGCTTGTTCCAAAGAGTTCCCAAGGAGAAGAACTGATGTGTACAGAAAAAAGGTATACATGCAGTAGTTGGCAGTGGAGGGGGAAAAGCAAGACTCCACTGACTTTGGTGAAAATGAGTCTATCAGCTAAGTACCTATTGAATAAAGTACCTTCTGTTTATTGCAGAGAATCTTTGTAACTCACTGCACAAATGCTAATGTTTAACTGTATTAAAGACTTTGTAAAAATTCTGGAGCAGCTGGTGTCTTTGAAACAAGATTGGTCTGCAGAGAACAGATTGTTCTGGAGGGCAGAGCTGACTGCAGTGGGGTGGAGTCATCTCTGAGTAGCTTTGATACAACAGGCATAGTCTTACTCTTCAGTCTCCATGCTTGAAGTATAATTATCATGTCATGATGTGATGGAATACCATTTAGCAATAGTTTCATGTATATGTTATTCTTACAGTGAATGTAAACTTTGTTTATTGTACTCATCTTTGTGAGATCAGGTCATTGCTGAAAAGGGCCTTTGCACTAGCCCATCTACTCGGTTAAATAAACAAGTAAATAAATAACCCTTTACAATAACCACAGCTGCACTGCCCAGAGTTTCTTTCCAAATGTAATACTTAAAAACTGTAACACCCCCAACAACCATAATTGCACTGGGGAGAGAGGACATGCATGACTAATAACATATAAACAATATTATCCACAGTTATGTATTTCACCTTGTTTCTAATAACAAACTGCAAAGGTAGCAATGCCTCACAAAATGCAACTACAGTGGGGACAGTGACTATTTCTGTCTGTATGTATCCATGCCAAAAACTGTTCATAGTTATGTATAAAGCCTATTGACACTGGGTGATTAAGCTACTGGCCAATTGGTGTCCAGTTGCCCAGGTTGGCTTACCTAAGATAATTCTATTGAGTGAAAGCTAGATGTAAAACTAAAACAAAAAAAGCTGTCAAACATGAACTAAGAATTGCTACACTCATTACAGGTTCAGCGACATGATGCAGCTTAGAAGTGGATGACATGATGGTAAGGAAGGGGCTAGACATCCTCTGTATCCAGGAGACAAGATGGAAGGGCAGTGCAGCAAAGCCACTTGACTTGGGATTCAGAGTTTACTACTCAGGGAAGGACATGCTAGAAATGGTGTGAGAATTGTGGTCGTGAAGTGGCTTCAGAAGACAGTGAAGGCTGCTATCATAATTACTGATAGACTCATGGCAATCAGACTCCAGTGTAAGGATAGGGCACTATTCATAATCTCAGCCTGTGCCTCACAGTGGGGTTGTAAAAGTAAGGAAAAGAGTACATTCAGGCAGCAGGTGCAGGACCTACTAGATAAAATAGAACGGCATGAGTTGGTGTTGTTAATGAGGGACCTAAATGCACATATTGGGACAGGCAGAACATGATATGAGGACTCTCTGGATCCACATGGACAGGGCAACAGGAATGTAGCAATACTTTACAGAGGCATAGTAGGCTAATCTAATAGGGAGGCGGAAGCCAAATACACTCTGGCTAGGCTTATAAATGCCCTAGGGCAGATAGCCTGGTATCTACCTATGAGCCTATGAACCTATAAAGAAGGAGAGGCCATTCTAGATTTCTATCTGGCAAATAAATAAAGATATAGGTGATTTTCAAACCCTTGATCTGACCCAGTTTGGTTTTGTCAAGGGCAGGTCTTGTCTGTTAAATCTGGTGGACTTCTTCAAAAATATCATCAAAGCCACAGACAAATGCAAATTTGTGCATACAGCCTCTCTGGACTTAGCCAAGGCCTTTGACATAATCTGACATTCTGGCATCATTGATAAACTCACCCAGTTGAATATCAATACTTATGTTGTCAGGTGGGTTGCTAACTGGCTCATTGACAGATCACACACAGTCAAAGTTGGGGACTATACCTCAACCAGCAGACCTGTTACCAGTGGGATTCCACAGGGGTAAGTGCTGTGCCCCCCTACTGTTTGGAATATACTTCTCAGAAGTTCAAGCCAAAACAGAGGGGCTGTGGCTGACTAAGTTTGCTGATGACTGCAAATTAGTTGCAATCATTGAATCCCCAGAAGATGTCAATATACTTCAAGAGAGACTTGCACAGACCTGATCTGCAAAGCCATGAACAGATTATCATGGACCACATTAACAAGGACATTGACAACCTCCAAACACTTTGATTCCACACAGTTTAGCTTTGTTAAGGGGAGTTCATGTCTGTTAAATTTGGTCGACTTCTTTGAGACAGTCACCAAAGTCATGAATGAGGGAAAAATGGTGCACGCCACCTACCTTGACCTGGCCAAAGCCTTCGACATTATTCCCCACTTGGGCATAAGAGAAACTCTCTCAACTAGGCATCAATCCATATGTTATCAGATGGATAGCTAACTGGGTCACTACTAGAATTCACCTAGTCAAAATAGGGGAAGCCACCTCATTCAGTAGACCCGTAATGAGTGACGTACCCCTGGGTTCTGTCTTGTGGTCTTTTCTGAGGTGCAGGCCAAAACCAGTGGGCTATGGCTGACCAAGTTTTCAGATGACTGCAAGCTGGGTGCTGTCATCAGTTCTCCTAGTGATGTGGACATCCTCCAAGAGGGTCTCAACCAAACAAATGACTGGTGTCAGAAACATGGCCTCAAGTTGAATACATCATCATCCCCTTTGGGGAGATTGACGTCCTCACAAATTATCACATTAATAACAATGTCCTAAGCACGCAGTCAGAGGGCTTTGGGCACCCAAATTGATAGCAACCTGACATTTGACCACCATGTTGCTTCCATTGTATGGAAAGTTTTCTACATGGCCCACTTCATAAGTAAGGGTATCTCATCCAGGAACAAGGAGGTCATAACATCCCTCTATTCTTCCCTTATAAAGCACATTATTCAGTACAACACCCTGTTTGGCATGTACCTCACAAAGCACATGCAGCAGCTGGAGAGACCACAGAGGTTTCTCACCAGGAGAATCCAGGGCCTCAAAAATCTACCATACACAGTAGGCTAAAAACCCTGTCCCTCTACTCAGTTTCATACAGACTCCTCAGAGGTGACCTCTGTCTGGCATACAAGGTGATCTCAGACCCTGCCTTGATGGGACTACTGCATATCCGCAAGTCAAGCTCACCTCAAGTAACTCATATGTGCAGCCTCAGCCTGGTCTGTGACATCAATAGGATTTGTTGGCAGGACAGATTTGTGTCCCAGAGACTCCCCCATGTGTGGAATAGACTCCCTCTCCACATCAAACAGAGTACCTCTTTACCTCTTTTTAAGCACAACCTGTATAACTAGATGGATAACAGAAAATACATCCTTGGGATTCCACCTGTGTCCCTGCTGGACAGGGTCATCAGATGCTGACTTGTCTAAACATGGGCTAAACTCTTGGCTAGGCTTATAAGGGCCTCAAGGCCAATAGCATAGTAACTTTCTATGATCTTATATTCCTATGATCCTATGTAATTGGTGCCAAAGCCATAGACTCAAACTCAGTGCTAAAAAATGCATTATCATCCCCTTCGGTAAAAACAATTTCCCTGCTGACTATCATATAAATAATAATACACTAAGGACCAACTCAGTAGTGAGATACTTTGGAATGCAAGTTGACTGTGGCCTTAACTTTGACCACCATATGTCTACTGTGGTAAGGAAGTCATTCCATGTCACACACCTCATTAGCAAAGGCATTGCCTCAAGAGCAAAAGAGGTTATAACTCCCCCTGTACACTTCTCTCATCAGGCCAATAATTGGGTACAGTGCTCCCTTTGCTATGTACCTTACCAGGCACCTACGGCAACTTGAGAGATCTCAGAGATTTCTAACTAAGAAAATTCAGGGTCTCCAGCACATGACAGACATTGACAGACTGAAATTGCTGCCACTGTACTCAGTAGTGTGCAGAATACTTAGAGGAGATTTGTGCTTGGCCTAAAGATCAGTCTCTGATCCAGACCTAATGGAAATGCTGCACATCCGCAAGTCAAATGGGACACAAGCCATCCACTCTAGGGGCCTTGATCTGGCTTGCAACATAAATAGGACCTGTTCAAGAGATAAGTATGTCTCTCAGAGGTTGCCACTCCTCTGGAATAGGCTACCAATCCACATCAAACAGAGCCCCGCTATGACTCTGTTTAAGCGTAGTCTGAATGACTGTATGGAAAACCATAAATATCTGCTGGGGATTTCACCTATTACCTTCCTAGATATGGGCAGTCATTGTTAATTAAGACCTCGTGTTTAGGCAATATCCTTCCTGTAGTATTATAATGGGTATATGTGGCTGACCTTTGGGTAAATAGCCCAGTAACCTCCTATATGAACCTATTTTTATACTATTTTGTAGCCTTGCCATTATGGCCCAGGTTGTGGCTGAAAAACTTGTGCCTTAGATCAGCTCATCCACCCAATAAATGAGTAAATATATATATATATATATATATATATATATATATATATATATATATATATATATATATATATATATATATATTCCCATTAGGGAAACCACCGTAAAAAATGTCTCCAAAGTCAACTTCACGCGTCTTAAGACAGAAGTGGCAAACTTCAATACACCCATGCTGACGGACAATAGAGGTACTACTGCTGAATCCTATACAATTGCACTTTATAAGCACTTACACGAGTGCATGGATTGT
This sequence comes from Protopterus annectens, assembly GCF_019279795.1. Taxonomy (NCBI): domain Eukaryota; kingdom Metazoa; phylum Chordata; order Ceratodontiformes; family Protopteridae; genus Protopterus; species Protopterus annectens. The sequence continues at coordinate 915,128,350 of NC_056733.1, forward strand.
GCAATCCCTAACAGAACCAAGATGCTATCCTCCAAAAAAAGGAAGCCAATCAGGTGGTCCCCTGGCATAAACAAACTCTACAACAGAAGAAAGAAACTGTTGCAAAAAAGAGTAAAATCCCATGACTGGAGGAACTCCGTGGTTAGCCTCAGTAAAAAGCTGGGATCCCTCATAAAATCCTCCAAAGCTAGTTACGAAAACAAAATCACCACTGATTCTAAAGACAACCACAAAGCATTCTATAGCTATGTCAAGAATTTCAATGGCAACACTCAGATCTCCTCCGAGTTACTGCACAATGGCACTAAATATACAGAACCAACTGATATTTCCAACATCCTGGCAGATAGGTTCAGTGCTAACGTTATCCCTCTCTCATCCCCTAAAGGGCCCATCTCTATACCAAAAGAATGCAAAGTTCCTGTAATCACAGCTGCACAGGTAAAAAACACACTCTCCAAAGCCAAGAACACAGCATCCATGGGACCTGACAACATCCCAGGCTGTGTTCTACATGAACTACAGAACGAACTGGCACCCCACCTAAGTACCATGTTCAATCATAGCCTCACCTCAGGCTTTGTGCCCACTGAATGGCGCACAGCAACTATTATCCCACTCCACAAAGAGGGAGCCACCATGGACCCCGGGAACTACTGCCCCATTAGCCTGATGAGCCTGGTCTGCAAGGCTATGGAATGTATCATCATGGAACTTATAAACAATGACATTCGTAATCTCCAAACTCTGGACCCTACCCAGTTTGGGTTTGTAAAAGGCAGATCATGTCTCCTAAACCTGATAGACTTCTTTGAAGCGGTCACCAAAAGGTTTCTCATACAGGAAAAAAGAGGTCATTGTTCCCCTCTACTCTTCACTCATTAGACCCATTATAGAGTACAACGCCCCTTTTGGTATGTACCTCACAAGACATCTACAACAACTAGAAAGGCCACAGAAATACCTCACAAAGAGGATTACTGGCCTCAAACAGATGCCCTATGCAGACCGTCTCAAAAAACTCCAGATTTATTCTGTTGCATATCGCCTACTCAGAGGTGATCTCTGCCTAACATACAAAGCTATGTCAAACCCAGAGCTATTGGACATGCTCCACTTAAAGAAATCCCAATCCCTCTGAGCTACACGCTCTAGGGACCTAAACCTTGTCATCACAATAAACAGAACATGCTGGAGGGATAGATTCCTGTCCCAGAGACTTCCCATACTCTGAAAATAACTACCTATCTATATCAAACAAAGCTCTTCATTAGCACTCTTCAAGAAAAATCTTGATGATTGGATGGGAGATAGGAAATTCACCCCGGGGATCACTTCTGTGGCTCTGCTTGACAGGGGCACAGGAAAATAATTTTATTGGGTGGCAAAAGCCAGGGTACCATATGGCTAGTTATACCTATGAACCTATGAACCTATACATGCATGCATACATATATATGTACACAAATAAATACATAAATAAGCAAACAAGTGATATTAATATCAGCTAGTGAACAATAAATCATCACATTTTTTCCATGTCAGAAAAAAATGACTAAGTACTAAATGGTGTAACCCCACTTACATTGCCACACTACAAGAGCACAGTGCCACTTACTCACACACAAGGACACATGTGAAAGTAAAAATCCAAAGTGCATTACATGAAACCATTGATATGAAAGAAGACCATTTCTGAAATGAATGAAAGTATTTCATTTATTTTTTCAAATATGGTTGAAAGTCATAAAATATGTTTTAATTCTAAAAATTCAAGCTATCTAGAAAGTGTTAACCAAAACAATCTTCAGAGATCACGTTAATAGTAACTTGTAATTTGGGTTTACCCAACATCGGTTTTCCCAAGACCCCTACTGATATTTTACATTTTTCTCTGGGATGACCACTACTGGTCTTGTGCTTGTAAAAGTACTCACTCAGATGGTGCAAGACTCCCACATTAAATCAACACTGGTCTGCCCTCACTTCCTGTATTCTCACCCTCTCCATGCCACATTTCCCTCATTTCATACCAGAAAATATTTCATTGTATAGTATCAATAAGTTTCATCTCCAGCACTTTGAGCACTGAAACTTGTAGAATGAAGTCAGCTCAGTATCTAAAAAATTACCCACGGTTCCTAGCTGCTAAGGCTCCCTCTCCAGATCTCTTCAGTCATGACTCAGTTATATTGCATCAGTGGCTATACCACTTTTTCTGTAGCTAGACTGTTACCACCGTGGATATTCTCCTTTTTGTCGTCCCACACTTGGCAATTGAGGATCAGAAGAAAAATGCCAATTTTGACCTGTTTCAAGAAATTCTGGAACTCCTTGCAACAGTTTAGCGATGCTACTTAATACAGTTTTAAGAGATTTGTGAAACTGCAGCAAGGAGCTGCTTGCTAAAATTTATAAAACACACTGAAATGTCCTTGCCATTTAAGCAGCTGCATTCATGATTGGCAACTGAGGCTGTTTTAAAAGCTTTCAGTGTGCAGGGACAGATGTAGCCAATTGTGCTCACTTTAAAATTCTGACTGCATCCCTTAACTGCTTGCCTGAGGCCCTGTCCTTGTTACAACTCTTGAGTCATGATATACCGTTTTGCTTCTGTATTAATAAGTCATGTCAGGGTCAGTCCCTTTCTTATTTTCTAGCAGTTAGCAGTTTTTTTGTCTAGCTCTCCTTTCACCTTGCCTTTGGTACTTTTCACAACATGAATGCCTTGGGTTGGGAGGATGGCCTAATGGTTAAGGTGTTTGCCTTGCAAACACAAGGTGCAGGGTTCGAGTCTCACAAGGGATAATTGGCTAAGCTTAAAATGGCTCGCAAGGGCAGTTAGCTTAGTACTAACCTATGAACCTATAACATTGTTTAAGCATTTGGCTAAGTCACTGTAACAGTAAATCCAACAGTGAATAAGAGTCTTGTGGTATTTTATAGTTTCTAGTCACCAGCATAGTCTTTGCACCTCTAAGGCTTTAATGTTGTTGCAGTTTGTTCTGTCGTTACTGTCAGTCTGTTAATGACTTGGAGTCTTGTGGTAATTTGCAGTTAGCAGCTGTTGCTGTAGTTATGGATAACAAAGAAGACTGTGCTTTTTATATGTACTAGTCTGGGGCAAACTTTATAGAAATACAAAAATAGGTTAGAGCTCAAGAAACTACAAAATACTGCTATCTCTGATATAAAGGATGCACCCTGTGTCTCCAGGGCTGTTCCATCACCAGGACAAGAGAAAGGCTGTGACAGAGAAAGATGGTGCTCACAAGAAAACCAAACTGTTTGGAACTGCTGGACCTCCTAATACTGCTGGTGATGTTGTTTTAGTTAAACATCTTCCAGTCAAGGAGCAGCATATGGAAAGAGTAGCTCCCCTGAAAAGAACTTCACCATCCCAACCAGAGAGTGCAAATCCTTCATTTCTGAACTCTGCACCCCCTGTCACTCTTCCTTGTTTCAGTTGGCTCCAGGAACTCTGTTTCAGTGTTTCAGTCCAGCTGGACTATTATAAATGTGGAAGGCCTTCTTTGCAGTACAGAAGTTGTGGTCCCAGGTCTTTTCCTGCCAACATGGGGGCTCCAAAGTACTTTCTTTGCTGACTTTTTCCGAGCTCAGTCTTGACCTTTCTGCACTGGGATTGCTTTGAACCCCAGTTCTCTCAAGAGTGTCTGTTACCCTTGGTCATTAGAATTAACAGCATTGTCTGTTTTATACCTGGATTTCTCAGCCTCCTTAGTCTTGACATTGGCAGAGCTATTACAGTCAACAATTCTTCTTTGGGGCCACTGCCATAGTCAATGTCAGCAATCAGTTTCCCTGAAGATAGCCTTCTGTCAACTGACTTCTGAGTCAATGACCTCGGCCATGATGTTGATGACACTTTTGACCTTGGACTTTGTCACTGACCTGAAAGCTTTGGGGTCAGAGTTGTTACCTTTGCACTTAGGGTAGGCAGTCTTTGGCAGTGGTTCATTAGGGTTGACAACCTTGCTGTCAGGATCAGAGCCATTGCTGCGGTCGATTGTGATGAGGAAGACTTCCCTATATTGGCCTTCCACTATAACAATATAGGCAATGGCTTAGGGACCTTTAACCTCTCCTGTTACGGCAATCCCCTGGTGTTGATTCAGAACAGAGTCACTGAACCACCTCAGGAGGAGGACAGCATCATTTTAGGGAAGCAGACTTCACTCTCCTTGGACTTTTCCTTGTAATAAGGGGGTGTAAAGCTAAGTGAATGAGAAGCACTTGGACTCACTTTAGGAGTTTGCTACCCTGGATTTTGCCAATAATCAAAAGGCAGAATCCCCCATTCTTCTGCTTGAAGACCCCAAGTTTAGGAACATCCTGGATCTCATTAGGGCAAAGGCCACACCATCCAAATCTTCCTCCTCTGAATCAGAGTATGTGTCCCATCTGAGACATTCCAGTCCATCAGGTGTTTGCCTTGGGTGAGTCCACTAGCCCACAAAATGATTGGGTTTTTTTCTGACAACACATGGAACAATCCAAAAAACAACTACAATAATGAAACTCAGACATTCCATAAACTCAAGTAATAAGGAGCAAAAAAAAAAAAGAAATGGAAAAATTGCCTTAAAATCATATAAATATACTTAATCATAGTAAGTGCTTTTATCCCTCTAATTCCCTACTCCATCCAGGGTCCCTGAATAATCCCTGCCCTGACCCTAGTATAACTGACATGGAACTAAGCTCTCAATTCAACACATTCTTTACAGAATCCATAGCTATGCTAACCAAATCTTTCCCAAACAATAATCCATCCAATACTCCTTCCTCAACACCCAACAATCCTAATAACTGTCCACTCAATTTCCAGCTCAAACCTGTTTCAACCACTTTTATAAAAAGGCTCTTATCCAAACTAAAACCATGCTCCAATGCCCCTGACAACTTACCTTCCTCCTTCCTCAAATGTGCTGCTGAAGGTATTGCTCTCCCAATCACCATTCTAATTAATAGATCCTTAAAAGAGTCATATGTACCCAAACTTTGGCATTCAGCCTACATTCTACCTCTTCACAAGGGAGGCAAAAACACCAATATCTCCAATTTCTGCCCCATTGCCCTACTTTCGCCAATATCAAAAATTCTAGAAAAATGTGTCCGCCACCAACTTATGCCTTTCTTAACTCAGAACCAACTCCTAACACCCACCCAACACAGTTTCCGCCCTGGCCACAGCACCATTACTGCCTTACTATCCTTCTTAGAAGCAGTCAATCGAGCCCGAGATTCTGGACTACTAGTATCCACAGTATTGCTAGATCTCTCTAAAGCTTTTGACACCATCTCCCATAAACACCTTCTCTTTCATCTCTCCAGCCTTAATCTCTCCCCTGGTACTCTATCCTGGTTCTCCAGTTACCTATCAGACAGATTTCAAGCTGTCAGATGGAAGAACTCTACCTCCTCCTTCTTGCCAACACCCACCGGCATTCCGCAGGGGTCCATCCTCGGACCCATACTTTTCAACATCTTCATAAATAACCTTCACACTATCATCCCTGACACAACAGTCATCCAATACGCTGATGACTCCACCTTAGTCTGCACCTCCTCCAACCTTCCTGAACTACTGACTAAAACCCAAATAGCTTTCTCCACTACTGAGAACTGGATGCACCAAAACCATCTCTCTCTCAACTCTAATAAATCTAAAATACTTCTTTTCCCTCCCTCCAGTGCTTTCTCTTTTGACAAAAAATGCTTTCAAAGTCCTAAGCCAAACCAACACTGCTATAGAAGTGGTCCCTTCTGCAAAACTCCTCGGCATTACCATAGATGAAAACCTTAAATTCGATATCCACATACAACAAAACATAAAGAAAACCCACCAAAAGTTAGGTATGCTCTATAGGAATAACCGCTTTCTCTCCAATTCCTCTAGGCACACCTTAGCAACTACCTACCTTCTACCTTCTTTACTTTATGGAGCCCCTCTTCTAACTAACCTGTCTTCTTCTAACATCCAAACTTGAAACTTGCTATAATAAGATCTCTAAATTTGCAACTAAATCCAAAAACTCTACTCACCACTGCCTTTCCCTACAATCTCTGAACTGGCTAGAACTCTCTAACCACCTAGACTATCTCCAACTCACCTCCGCTCACAAATTAATATTCTACCCAGATAAATGCTCAGCCTTAACAAACATCCTTCCCCTATACATCCCAAATAGATCTCTGAGATCTGAACACCAAAATTTAATGTCTATCCACAAACCCGAATGTCCTGCAGGCCAGCTCCTTCTCTCTTTCTCTCTAGGCAAAACATGGAGCTTCCCTATACCTCCTTTACTTAGAACCATCCCAAACTCAGAATCCTTCGACCCAACGTTTCTCATACCTGTCGTCTAAACGGAAATGCTCCTGCTCTCACCCTACATAAATTCAAAGGAATTTCCCCTTTGAGCTCTCTATACTTCTTGCTCCACGCTACCCTCAAACTAATATTTTCTATTCTCCTAAAACAAAACTAAGCTAACATTCTCTGATTGAGCAATTTCTCTCTCTTGACTCCAAATATGTAAATATTGTAAATAGCATGTGACCTCAGATCCTTATAGTACAGACAGTTGAAACCTGCTGCCCTAAATGGAAATTCCTGTAAACTGTGTTCTCTATTATCTTTAATTGTGTTCTTGATGTACATTTTATGCATTGACTTTTCTTGACTGTATGAATTTTATATTTGTAACTTTACCTTCAACATTATGTAACCTTTATTGTATCATATTGCTTATGGAGCTTTTCTCCCCGGGCCTCCACTGAAAATGGGCACTTTCTGGCCCAGTGGACTTTCCCGGTAATCAAACTGAAAATAAATAAATAAATAATTTTTTTGAGACCATGAACATATATTAAAACAGATCTCTGACAGATCATTGAAACTGCAACCCACTGAATGTCAACTAATGAAACACACCTTGTCAATCAGCAGCCAATCAAAACAACCAAAATAAAAGAACAAAGAACAAAGCCCGTTTCCCCTGCACCCCAAAACCCTGCTAATTATATATATATATATATATATATATATATATATATATATATGTGTATATATATATATATATATATATATATATATATATATATATATATATATATATATATATATATATGGCTCCCTATCACATTGTCAAAAGTTCAAATCTCCGAAGATGATATGGCCGAGACCATATCGCCGAAGATTCGAATTGCTGACAAATGTGTATTAGGATCGCTCTACAGTGGGGAACCCAGGATTTGCCATTTTTCTCACTGTAGTGCGATCGAGGAGTTGGTATATTTAAGTTGTAGGGGGTGTGGGGGTGCAGGGGAGCTTGCCCCCCTGCAAAAACGTACAGGTAAGTTATTCTGCATTTTTATCACTTTTTTGGCAACTCAAACCTTCAGCGATATGATCTCAGCGATATCATTTTCAGAGATTTGAACTGTCGGTGAAGTGATAGTGATCCATGTAGATATATATATATATATATATACATGTATACACATACACTACGAGATTGCAGTACAGTGGGGAAAGGGCAAATTCCCAGTCCCTACTGTACCTTGATCCTGCACAAAACAATTGCCAGCATGTTTAATCAGATGATTTTTGATCAGTTGTGCTGGCATTTTTTGGGAGTTTGACAAATTGCAGTTCAATAACCTGTCAAGAAACCATTAAAACACACACATTTAAAAATTAATGTTTCACTCTTCAATTTTTAAGAAATGCTTTGAAATTCTTTACTTCATTAAACCTTTAGGGCCACAAACATTCAGTCTCAGTTGCAATCAAAATTCCCTCCAGTCTAATGCTTCCTTACAGATATTTAATTTCATGTAATCTAAGTCAGTCAAATTAAAGCCCCTAAGGGCACCACATACTTCAGAATGTCTAAATAAAATATTCATTTGTTTTTTGATTCAGCATGCGTGCACACACACACACACTCATATGTATCTACAGTGGATATAAAAAGTTTACACATCCGTTAAAATGCCAAGTTTTTGTGATATTAAAAAAATAAGACCACAATAAATAATTTCAAAACTTTTCCCAACTTTAATGCGACCTATAACCTGTACAATTCAATTAAAAACAAACAAATCTGTTAGGGGAAAAATATAAAAAATAAAAAAAATGTACAATAAGCTGGTTGCATAAGTGTACACACCCTTAAACTAATACTTTGTTGAAGCACCTTTTGATTTAATCACAGCATTCAGTCTTCTTGGGTAGGAGTCAATCAGCATGACACATCTTGACTTGACAATATTTGCCCACTCTTCCTTGCAAAAGCGCTCCAAATCTGTCAGATTGTGAGAGCATCTCTTGTGCACAGCCCTCTTCAGGTCACCCCACAGATTTACTATTGGATTTAGGTCTGGGCTCTGGCTGGGCCATTCCAAAACTTTAATTTTCTTCTGGTGAAGGCATTCTTTTGCTGATTTGGATGTATGCTTGGCATCATTATTGTGCTGAAAGGTGGAATCCCTCTTCATCTTCAGCTTTCTAGCAGACGCCTGAAGGATTTGGGCCAAAAGTTACTGGTATTTGAAAGTGTTCATAATTCCCTACACCTTGACTAAAGCCCCAGTTCTAGCTGAAGAAAAGCAACCCCAAAGCATAATACTGCCACCACCATGCTTCACCATGGGGTCGTGTTCTTTTGGTGATGCAAAGTGTTGTTTTTGTGCCAAACGTACCTTTTGGAATTGTGGCCAAAAAGTTCAGCCTTGGTGTCATCAGACCATTACACATTTTCTCACATGCTTTTGGGAGACGATGTATTGTTTTGCAAATTTTAGCCAGGCCTGGATGTTTCTCTGGGTAAGAAAGAGCTTCCATCTTGCAACCCTACCCCATAGCCTAGACATATGGAGAATATGGGAGATTGTTGACACATGTAGTACACAACCAGTACTTGCCAGAAATTCCTGCAGCTCCATCAGTGTTGCTATAGGTCTCTTGGCAGCTTCCCTGACCAGTTTTCGTCTTGTCTTTTCATCAATTTTGGAGGGACATCCAGATCTTTGCAATGTCAGTGTTGTCCCATATTTTCTTCACTTTTTGACAACTGCCTTTACTGTGTTGCATGGTATATCCAATGCTGTGGAAATTTTTTGTACCCTTCTCCTGATTGATACCTTTCAACAGTGAGATCCATTTGATGCTTTGTAAGCTGTCTGTGAACCATGGTTTTTGCTGTAGCAGGCGACTGAGTAAATGTCAGGAAAATCCTACTAGGACAGCTGAACTATGTTTGGGGTTAATCAGAGTCTCTTTAATTGATGGCAGGTGTGTACCCAAGAAGACTGAATGCTGTAATTAAATCAAAAGGTTCTTCAACAAAGTATTAGTTTAAGGGTTTGCACACACAACAAAGTATTAGTTTAAGGGTGTGCACACACAACAAAGTATTAGTTTAAGGGTGTGCACACTTATGCAACCGGCTTACTGTACATTTTTTTTTTATTATTTTTTTCCCCTAACAATTTGTTTGTTTTTCAATTGAATTGTACAGGTTATAGGTTACATTAAAGGTGGAAAACTTTTGAAATGATTTATTGTGGTCTCGTTTTTTTATATCACAAAAGCTTGCCATTTTATCAGGGGTGTGTAAACTTTTTGTATCCACTGTATATGTAATCTGTCTATATATCTATTATGTTTGTTGTGAATCATTATCTGTGTGCAGTCATTGTCGACATATTTGTACTGACCATACATCCCACACCTCGGCATGCCTCTGCTACTAAATGCAGCCATTGTTTTCTTTTTATAAATCCTTTAGGTTTCTCCTTTTAATATATAAATGTTGGGCTTTCCTTAACAATATTAGAAATTCCTGGAAAGATTTTAAGAATTATCCAGTTAATGTTTATGTACATACATCTAAATAATACTGCTCAAATCATAAATATGTGTAACAGACTATAACCGTTCACACCCCTCTTCTCACACCTCACAGATTGCTTGATGTATGTAACAGACTATAACCGTTCACACCCCTCTTCTCACACCTCACAGATTGCTTGATGTGGAACTTAACACAAGATTTGTGATGATAAATAGTTAACAGTAGCTGAAATGCTTGTATTTATTTATTTATTTATTAATTTATTTACATTTATTAATTTGTGACATTACTGACTTTCCAACAAAGTATATGCTGCATAAGATGTAGTGACTTATGACAGGCTTTAACAAAGGAATAGGATGTACCTCTGACAACCCTAGCAGTGACAACTTAGTAAATCAGGTGATAAGATCTCTGTCAACAGCCTCTACATCCATATGACAGAAAATCCCAACACATTTTGTGGCTTGTGCATCCACTATCCTTGCTGGCATATGTCCATGTTATGATTTTCCACGCAGTGCTGCAGGCATTTCAGAGCTGCAAGCCCTTCAGTGGAACTCTTCATTACCTTTCATAGGGACAGTAACCTTAAGAACAGGTCTTGGATTTATTCCTAAAAGCAGTTTCTGTCTCAGAATTTAGTGAGATGATTTGCCAGTCTTATGATGTAAGAGCAGAGTATCTCCCCACACTGGCAATAACTTGTGTTTAATTAGTGGCTTGGATGCAAAAAAGGCCAACCAGGAATGAGGGACCCTTGAGTGGCCAAAGCCCATCTCCCTTTTTCTTGAGGGGGTGGAGAGAGAGCTACATCCCTGCCACAAAGGCTGTTGAGAAATGCTGGTAGTGCTACAGGCAAGAACATTTCTCGACGAAACAGCTGTGTCCCTCAACTTCCCAGAGAAACAGAAACTTGTCCACTTGGGAATTTGGACTAAACTCTGAATGCTTGGAGGGAGGCATATGACTTAGCCAAAGCTAAAAAAGTCTCTCCTGCATACAGTGTGGTAGTGCAGATTTCTTGGCATTCAGTTGATGAGATACCCGAGGGCATGGAGTGTGGGTACAAAAAATATTATAATAAATTTGAATCAGATGATAACTTAAGTATTATTTTATCCTACTCATAGTAATACCTAGGGAGAGTTGCAAATGGCTAAAAAGTAAAAGTTGTGCAAATACATGTGCTAGCTGCTTAGTTGCTTAGCAGTTCAAATACTTTCTAAGCTGTTAATGAGGAACAGAAGGATATGCTTAATATTAATAAGCATCTAGCTGAGATATAAATATATATGCTTAAAATAATGAGGCATCCATAATCTGTCAGTTGCATCAGCAGTTGGTGAATCTATTCTTCATTTATATCACCTCCACTGTTAGTCCTATATGTGGACATGTGAATAAGTTCTAAAATTTATATTGGGGAGTATTTATAAAGACTGTACGGAGTGGCATACAACTCGTGTGTAAATGGTTTTTTGCATGCAGCCCAGGCACTGGAGCAATTCTCAGAATGTGTTTGCTATAACGTAGAATCTCCCACACAGGGATCACCTCTGCAATAGACTAAGACCTGCACAGCACATGGAGTAAGAACAGTATCCCTTGTTCTCCCTCCTGCTTTCTAGGCATTAACGTGTGATGCTGAACCACTCGTGCATTTTGTAGGCATTTATGTATGACAATGAACCTCTGGTGTGCATTTTGTAGGCATTAATGTATGTGTTGGGCCTCATGTGTGCATTCTGTAGACAATGTATGCCACTTGACCTCATGCGTGCGTTTTGTAGACATTAATGTATTCTGCAGAACCTTGCTTGTGCATTTTGTAGGCATTAATGTATGGTGCTGAAACTCATGTGTGTGTTTTGCAGGCATTATTGTATGCCGTTGAACCTCGCTTGTGCATTTTATGGGCATTAAATGTATGACGCTGAACCTCACGTGTGTGTTTTGTAGGCATTAATGTATGCCACTGAACCTTACATGTGCATTTCTTAGATATTAATGTATGATGCTGAATAATATATGTGCACTTGTGTATTTCTGTAGCTTTCAGAATGCTACACTGGTGACATCATTTGAAAGCTGTTGCTGGTGTAAATCTAAGAGATTCTGGCAAGTCTTTTGGTTAATTACATTTGTTAGGGGGGCTGCCACCCCCTTAACCCCACCCTCCAAATGTGCATTTTAATAAAAGAAACAGAGTTTGGTTTTTGGCTTTTAACTAGAACTAATAAAATGATCTATCTATCAGTTTCTCTGTTTAACAAAAAAGTATTCCCTTTTACTGCAGTGCCCCTGAAGCTCAGTGTAACTTTGATAGCCGTACAGTACAGGAACCAGCATTACAAAGAGCATTAGATCTTGTATAATGATGTCACTTGGTGTTCTGGAACTGCAGTTACACAAGGTCTGGTGTTCTTCATAATCAGCATTTTGTCCATCCCAGTGCAAAGGACCCTTCATACCTGGTGGTTAGCTTTACCATACACTGTCATGTACTTGCCATACCCTATATGATCACATTAAACAAAACAATCTGCTTTGCAATGTAATAGTACCCACATCTATGTTTTTACATGACATCCCCCAACCACTGCAGACACAGAACTATGCCAATACATTTGTAATATCACTGAAGAAAGGATATCCCATAGAAGGCTAAGGCTTCTCATATGAACTAGCACATGCATGTCAGTGCACATTTGTCTGCACTGCAGCTGTATCTTGGTGACATGCTGCTGTGATGTGTGTACGCATTAGGTACGTGAAACACACACATAGAGGCTGACTGCACACCAGGGCACATACTGTACTATATAATATGCTATAGCAAACAAAGCATAACGTGTATTATTGTTGCAACATCAGGTATAGGACACCTTGGCAGTGCAGTAGCGGACAAAGTAACACCAGGTACATACAGTCAGTAATCCTGATACTGAGATATGCGACAGACAGGTGAGCTGGCAGAAGATATATATCACAGATATTTCAGACACACTGCAACTATTCAGGCAGTGCAGAGAATGGAGCAATAGTTTCCCCTTCCACTGCTATTCCATGGGTAGGATCAGGGATGATTCATAAACCATCCCTGGCCATTGCTGGTAGGCTGCTGTCAATGGTTTGCTGAGGATAGTGACATACGTTGTTGCAACAGTATGTTCAGTTGCACACTGCAGAGCTATGGGCTGTGTTTTACCATCCATTTGTTACAACTTTTGCTTGTTAGCCATTGATATTTTTGCTTAGCTATGCAGTGCTAAGCTGCACATCACATGTACTGGCTAATCAAATATACCAGCAGCATTTTAAATGATATAGTTATGACCTGTACAACAGAAACTTTTTACAATGTGTCATTGGTACTCTGCAGCTCACAGGTTTGTGAACTGCACAATATGGTCCAGGTAGTCATTTGTAGATCTATTCTGTATGTGGACTATTCCGGGCATACAGTAGCATATGAGGATATTCTGGGGAGTTGTCCCATGTTTGTGAATTAAGTAGAGCTGAGGTAAGTGGTTTGTACTGTTTACCATTTATACCAGCCCTGCACAATACATATTTATGAATCCTGCTCACAGTTTTAATCTCCTGCTTGCTGTTTGTAAAGTTTTGCTATTATTATGCATTTTTCAACACTGAAACTGTGCAGCATATGGCTCTTGAAAACAAAAATAACTAAACTAATATGTAATGCATTGTGCTCCAATTTTGGGAAAAGTCATCTTTGTTAACATACCATGTTAGGTAGTCCAATCTCACCTTCATTTTTACATATGGGTTTGGAGCTGATCCTCGGCTCTGACTCGGCTGAATTTCAAGCTTGAAGACTTCTGGTTGGCTCGTGGCTAAGCAGGTATCTCATGGTTCACCAGTGCAATCCCCAGATCTCGTTTGCCACGAAGACGAGTTCGGATGAGCTTCTCTTGGCTCTGGCTAAGTTTTTTCAAATTTTCATTATTCTAATATCTTTGCATAGTTATTGAATATATACATTATAGGACTTTATCTTTATTGACTTGTGGTTGTTGTGTGACCTTATTAGTGGTATCCTGTGTACCAGTAGTTAGGCTAAATTGCGCTTTACCTAAACCGTTAGTTTTGGCGGTTTCGCCTTTTTTCCTGTTATTTACAGTTAGGATTTACCTAAATTGCCTTGTGGCCTTGTGTGACTAGTATAGTAGTCTCCTGTATTTCAGTAGTTAGACTCACTTACTTTTTTCTTGTCTAGAGAATTAGTTTGGCGAGTTCGCTGTTTTTAATCAGTAGGGGCTCCTATTGATTATTTCCTGTCAAGCGATTATTGTTGACTGGTGGTCTTTAGCGGGGACCCGCTAAAGTCTTAATTTCTTACAGTTGTTAATTTGCTACCCTTGAGCGCGTGTGTGTGTTGTGCCTTCTTGATCTGTTTGAATTAGAAGACCCAGTTCTTCACAGGGCTAGGCCCATTTAACTAAGAGGACCTAGTCCTCGTGTTGCTTCCACTGTATTTTATTTAAAATATTCTCCTGTGTGACTGAATCTGTTGAGTGTTTAGTGGAAAATCTAGGTTTCTATCTTACACCAGGCTAGGCCCGTTTAACTTAGAGGACCTAGTCCTCGTGTAATTCGTCTGCAGGGCTAGGCCCATTTTAGTTAGAGGACCTAGTCCTCAGTCATTTTCTTTCTCTTTCTTTTTCCCTCTGATTGCTTGTGGGTTGCAATGTCTAAGAATAGCAAGGAGCACAAACCCACTGCATTTAAAAATTGTATGAAGTGCTCCCAGAAAATGTCTTTGGCCGATGGCCACAGTAGCTGTGTCTACTGCTTGGGAGCCATCCATTTGCAAGAATCATGTTTGTTCTGTCATGCTTTATCTACTAGAGTGTTGCAGGAGAGAAAGAACAAACTGATACTCAGGGGTCTTCTGAAGCCATCCTTCGAGGAAGCTTTGTCTGGTTCTTCGTCTTCTTTGTCTAAGTCAAGATCTGACTCAAAATCTAAAGGTTCAAAAAGGCCTTCTCCGGCACCAGCTAGTGTTTCGGAGCCACCTGCCAAATTAATAAAACCTGCCTCCTCGATTCCTCAGTCTTTGGAGCCGAAGGAGAGCACTGTGGTTTCGGAGTCGGTCACAGATACTTTGGTGCCGACTACCGAACCCTTGCAAATAGTTAACTCTGCTTCTCTGAGCCGGTCTGTAGCGTCCCTACCAATCTCTCTGATGGTCAAATCTCCAGTGCCTGCTAGGTCAAGATCCCCAACCTTATCTTCCAGGTCTTCCAGGAGTCTTTCCGAAGATTATGTGGAGAGGGTAGTACTGAGACTCCTCAAGTCATCTGCCCTGCCTAAATTTTTGTTGGCTCTGACCCAATCAGCTCCAGAGCCACTCAAACCAGTCTTGTCTCCATCCATGATTCCTCCTCTGAGCGATGTTGGTTTTTTGGAGCCGGAGTGCTTGTTACTAACGGAGGAACCCTCAGTTCCGGCTCCCCTTGCTGTTTCATTGGAGCCGAGTTCGGCTCCGACACGTTCTGCTCCGTCCGTCGTGTTCTGGAACCGAAGCTCTTCTGTCAGCGCCGAGGGGGAGGTTTTGAATCGATCTTTGTTGGTTCTGAGCCTTCCTCTCGGTGAGTCTGCCAGGTTGAGCTCGGACCCTGCATCTATCTGGGAGCTGAAGGCTCTGGCTCCAGCACAGTCCTTTTTCTCTTCAGAGCGGGGACGGTCTTCGGAGCCAGAGAGATCTGCTTTTGAGGTGATGAGGAGTGTGCTGTCACAATCTACAGTCCCTGCCAGTGGTACAAGCACTCTTCCCCCCCAAGGTTCCCACTTCATTCTCCGTCCCTACTCTCTCTGGAGACAGCAGAGAACCACAGCCTCAGGAGCCACTGACTGGTGGCCCCCACTCTTCTAGGGCATCCACAGAAGATCCTTTTGAGGAGCTCCCGTGGAAGAGAGTATGCAAGAGGAATCATATTGACTCCCAGGATGAGTGTCTGACATCGGACACTGACCTCAATGAGTCGGAGGGGTCCCCTAAGTCATCCTCTGATGATGTCTCCTTTGTGGACATTCTAGAGATCCTTAAGCAGAGGTGTGACTGGCCCACTGTCAACCCTTCTGATGAGGAGTCAGTGTACCTGAAGGCTTTTGGGTCTCAACCCTCTGCCTCTTGGGTGTCTCCACCTTTCAATGAGCTAATGGATATGGTTAGTCGGAAGGTGTGGGATACTCCCGATGCCATGGAGCCAGTACCTAGAAGACCAAATAAGTTCCTGTCTGCCCCTCCTGGAAAAGAATTCTTGTCTAAGGGTGTTCCATAGATGCCATGGTGGTGGCGGCAGCCACGAAGAAGGAGTTGGCGGAGACTTCTTCCTCTGTACATCCTCCAAACAAGGAGTCTCGACAGATGGGCAGATTTGGGAAGTGTGTATTTAGTTCAGTGGCCTTTACACTTCGATCCCTGAACTATCTTACCCATTTCACAAGGTTGCAGAGGGATCTCTTCAAGGAGTTAGGAGATTCCATACAGGGTGCTTGTCCTGAGGGGGTCCCGGATAGGATCTCTGCTCAGTTGTCCACCCTAAATTCCGTAGTTAACTCCTCCATGTGGCTCATATCTCATGCGGCTGATGGAGCGAGCAGAGCAGCAGGTTCAGGAGTTACCCTTAGGTGCCACTCCTGGATACGCTTGTGTAATTTTGCGGAGCCATTTAAGTCCACCTTCACCAATGCCCCATTTGATGGTTCCTCCTTGTTTGGTTCCAAGGTGAAAGATACACTCACTCGATGTGAACAGGAAGGAAAGACTCTCTCTGCCTTAGGAGTCCATTTTACTGTCCCCTCTCGACCATACCCCAAAGGTCAAAGGGGAGGTAAGATGTGGTTCAAAAAGTCCCAGAGGGCCTTTCCAAAACACAGAGTGAATCCTCCTTCAGAGGCAGAGGAGGAGGAAATGGTAGATGTCACCCTAGAGGCAGGGGGGGTCCACAATATCAGCAAGGCCGTGGTTCCTTTCGAGGGCGGCCTTATCAGTGCACCTGATGTGGGGCCCGACTGCGTTTCTCTGGGGCCAGCTGGGGGTCGCATCTCTTTGTATCCAGAAGCCTGGCTAAATTTAACCCAAGACAAGTGGGTGCAAAGAGTTGTTACCAGAGGATATATCATACCCTTTTCCCTTCCATCATTTGTTCCAAAGAAGATCCCAGATGTTCCATCCAATCACAGGGATCAGGCAACTGTGGAGATCAACAAGTTGCTCTCAAAAAGAGTCATCCAGCCCGTGCCAGCAGACCAGATAGGATACAAAACTTACTCCAGGTTCTTTTTAGTCCCAAAATGAACCAGAGACTGGAGGCCAGTATTGGACCTCAGCAGATTAAATGAATCCATGAAAAAGGACAAGTTTTGGATGGTAACACTGCAGTCAATACTCCCATTGTTAGGGAAAAACTATTGGATGTGCTCTGTAGATCTCCAAGACGCTTACTACCATATAAAAATGGACAAAGCATCAAGGCGGTATCTGAACTTCCGGCTGGGAGCCAGCCATTATCAATTTTGTGCTCTGCCCTTTGGTCTCACCACAGCCTCCAAGGTGTTCACCAAATGCATGGCAGTAGTGACAGCTCATCTGAGACGTCAGGGATTCCAGGTGTTTCCGTATTTAGACGACTGGCTCCTGACCTCCCCCACCAGGCATCTACTTCTTCAAAATGGGGACATCACCATCCAGCTTTGTGCTCAACTAGGGATCTCTATAAATTGGGAAAAATCTGCATTACTGCCCTCGCAATCTGTGATTTCTATAGGTGCAGAGGTAGACACAGCGGATATGACAGTTCATCTTCCCGGATATGACAGTTCATCTTCCCACCGAAAGAGCACAAAACCTCAGCTGACAAATTCAGTGACTTCTCCCACTTCGGAAGGTCAAAGCAAAGTGGATTCTTCAACTTCTTGGAACGATGGCCTCAACCATTCTGTTAATACCTCTAGTCAGGTTGCATATGAGAATCCTTCAATGGCTCCTGTTCTCCCAGTGGTCGTTCCAATATCTGCCACTGAATCACTCTATTCTGCTGACAGAATCATGCAAAAAGGACCTTCATTGGTGGATAGCCCACAACAATTTGTTCACGGGAGCTCCCTTTGTGCCTGCCGAACCCGTTGCAACTGTGAGCATGGATGCCTGCTACGTCGGGTGGGGGGGCATTATCTGGGCAGGACGGTCCTTGGCTCATGGCAAGAACATAAGGCTCTTCTGCATATCAACGTTCTGGAGATGAGAGCGGTGCTTCTGGCATTGCAAGCACTTCAGGACCTTCTTCCTCCAGGGACGATTGCGATACAATCGGGCAACATGTCGTTTGTGTGGTATATCAACAAACAAGGTGGTACCAGATCTTACCCACTCTGTCAAGAGGCCATGCGAGTTTGGGAATGGGCGATTTCTTACCAGCACTTTCTGGTAGCAATGCACATTCCGGGGACAACCAGCATGATAGCTGACAAGCTGAGCCGGGAAATCCTGCTGCCCCATGAGTGGTCTCTGAAAGGGGAAATAGTGGAACAGATTTTCCTAAAATGGGGACAACCTTGCTGCGACCTTTTTGCCAGTCCAGTCAATGCCAAGTGCAGCAGTTATTTTTCCCTAATTTTCCCTCCAGGGGAAGCACCCAGAGACGCTCTAGTACACAATTGGCCCACAGGACTTCTCTATGCCTTCCCTCCTTTTCCTCTTGTCCCCAATGTGATACAGAAAGCCAACCAACTTGGAAGAAGTTGATCCTCATTGCTCCTTACTGGCCTCATCAGGTCTGGTTTCCCTTCCTCGAGCCTCTTCTCCTGGATGATCCTTGGATCCTAGACCCAGTTCCAGATCTATTGACCCACATGTTGGGTTCCCTACACCCCTCTCTCCATACCCTCAAATTGACAGCTTGGCTGATCCAGTTCCATCTCTAGTCAGGCTTCATGATGTTTCATCAACAGTGTCCCATATTCTTTTATCCTCACACAAACCATCAACCAGAAGGCTGTATGACAGTAAGTGGAAAAGGTTTTCTATTTGGGCACAGAAAATGAATGTGGATCCTTACACCGCTCCCGTTCCCGTAATTCTGGAATTCCTTTCAGAGCTTTTTCAGCAGGGATCTGCCACAGCCACCATCAAAGTACAATTGGTGGCTATTTCACATTTTTATTTGGGATCTCCAAATGTTAACCTTATGTCATATAAATTATGTAAAACCTTCTTGAGAGGAGCCACCTTGCTGAGACCACCTTTACAGGAACCTGTGGCTTCTTGGGACTTAAATTTTGTGTTGTCCAAACTAACATCCCCTCCTTTTGAACCATCTCATTCAGCCTCCTTAAAGTATTTGTCTTGGAAGACTGTGTTTTTGGTAGCTATTACATCAGCCAGACGTTTTTCTGAGCTACATGCCCTGTCTATTAAACCACCTTATTTAGTTTTTCATAAAGACAGGGTTTCTTTACGTACCAATCCTTCGTTTGTCCCCAAAGTTTGTTCTTCTGCCACATTGAACCAGTCCATTGAACTCCCAATCGTCTTTCCCATTCATAGCAATGCAGCGGAATACCGTTTTCACCAGTTGGATGTTCACAGACAGCTGCGTTTCTATTTGCAACGGACCAAAGAATTTTGGAAGTCAGAACAGTTGTTTGTTTCCTTTTCTGATTCCAGTTTGGGTTTGCCAGTTTCTAAGGTGACATTGTCTAACTGGATTTCGAGTTGCATAGCTTTCATCTACAGCTCGGAGGACAGACCCTTACCCCACAGGATCAAGGCTCACTCTTCCAGGTGTCTGTATACCTCTGCAGCCTTCCAAGCCAGGGTACCAATTGATCATATCTGTGCAGCAGCTACGTGGGCTACCCCTCACACCTTTATTACTCATTATAAGTTGGATTTGGCTTCTAGGGGTAGAGCATCCTTTGGCTCCACAGTGCTCAGGAGTATCTTCCAATGAGCCACCCAAGAATAAGGCATTAGGGATGCTGTCCCATATGTAAAAATGAAGGTGAGATTGGACTACCTAACATAAAGAAGTTATGTACTCACCATAATGTTCCATGTTGGTAGTCCATCTCACCCTTCATTTTTACCAACCCACCCTCCTGCCCCCATCCTGGAAGATCTGGAGGTAATATTATAAATTTCTTTGTTGGCGACCCTTCAGTATTGGTTTGTTGGTTAAGGGTTTCTTTCTATCTTTTTCTATCACTAGTGAGCAGCAAACAAGATCTGGGGATTGCACTGGTGCACCATGGGATACCTGCGTAGCCACGAGCCAACCAGAAGTCTTCGAGCTTGAAAATCGGCCGAGTTGGAGCTGAGGATTGGCTCCGAACCCATATGTAAAAATGAAAGGTGAGATGGACTACCAACATGGAATGTTACGGTGAGTACATAACTTCTTTTTTCTGACATAAGAAAGGTATTTTAACAGAGTTTTATTAAACAGCTTTCTACACTATTAAGCACCAGTTTCATGCCAGAGCATAAACAGCAGGCATTACAGAAGGGCATTGAGAAGATAAAATATGTTTAAAAGCTGTAAAACACTTCAGGCTGACACATTTCCTTTTTGTGTTGCCAGTGCATATTGTATTACAGCTTCTTGCAGGAATAAAACTACCTTGACCTCTATCCATTGCCTTTCAAGTAGCACTAAGTATGTTACATCTTTCAAAGCTGTAAAACACTTTGTTCTCCTGCACTTTTTTGTGCAACAATTAGCACATCAGGACAACTAACGCTCCATATAGTACAAAGAATTAGGACTACGTCAGTCTGACTGAACTTCTATGTTATGTGTTCTTAATATGGGTATCAGGATTCACCTTTGACCTTTGACTGCTCTTCACTCTGCTCTCAAGGTGAATTTCCTGACACCCGTATCTCAGACATATTACAAGTTAGTCATGTTTGAAGACCTGAACATAGTCCTCTGTATTTACAGTACCCTAAGTATGCAATGTATATCCATATTAAAGAGTTTGCAATACCCTGTTTTTGCAGCAAAGTAAAGCTGAGACCTCCATGGCTAGGAACATACCATTACCAGTTACATTTTTATAGTCTGCTGTTTCTGTTGCAGAAGATAATTTTTTTGTGCTTTTTAGTTGTTGAGGATGGCACCTTGCAGTATCTGTTACACATGATGTCATGTGCATGAGGCGAAGAAGTAGAATGAGTCTGTATTTTAAGCTGCACACAGCTCAACAGCTGTAGCAGTAAGCACTGACTGCAGCCACAGGAGGTAATACTTCCTGTAAAAATACATTGCCAACTAGATTTTATAAGTAACCTGGTTTAATGTGACATTAATTATTGGAGATGTTACAGAATTAGAACTACAACGTAAATAGTTCATATCTGACAATTATATATATATATATATATATATATATATATATATATATATATATGGATCTAGGACACTTGCTCGAAAAAGCAAGTGCCCGAATCCATATATACCGATCACAGTTTAACGAAAGTGCTTTAATCGAAAAAGCGCTTCTGTTAAACTGTGGAAAAAAAAAACAAAACCACTAATTAAATGTTTTTGCAGGGGGGACAACAATTTCGGGTATGTGTGAGCGCGAATTTGACTTTCGGTGAAAGTTAAATTTGTGCAAGTGTCCAGGTCCCATATATATATATATATATATATATATATATAGATATATATATATATATTTTTTTTTTAACTTAGAATGATGTGTCAGTGTATGCAAGATCTTGGCCAGCATCCCAAATATCATCATTCCAGAGGGGGCAAATCTCAAACTAAAACATCAATAATATAACAGACTTTGCTTAACAGAATAAATTGTAACTTCATCATTTGCAATACAGCTAGAAATAAAATGTAATGATGAATAAAATATGTGGGGAGGTGTCATTTGTCTTTTACACAAGAACACATTTCAGGTATTTTCCATTAGACATACTTCATATAAACAATCTTACATTTTGAAATTTTATTTCACTTCTCATTTAGTAGCTGGTTATGGGTCTGAGAAGATGGAGCTCTGTTACCTAACTAGTTGCAACAACATCAGGAAAAACAGAAACTACTCAGAAAATATGAAACTCAGTTTGCAGTACTGCAGATTCACATCAGAGATAACCTACTTGTAAGAATATTCCTGAAGATGTTGCTTTAATGAATTTGACTCATCCAGTATATCTGCAGGATGTTTGAGTTTGAGGAGTCATAGATCTTCCTGTTTCCTGAACTGCTGTTTCCTTAAACTCATAGGAGGTTACTAGGCTATCAACTCGGAGATCATTTTAAGCGTAGCCATTTCATCCCAATGTAATACCATAGATACTCTAGTCAATACCCAGGATTGTATTTAGTAATGACTTCCCATGTCCAGGAGGGTTGTGAGTGCTACCCTTCAGTAAGAATTTATGGTGCCCCATCCTCTTGTCCAGGGGCCTTTTGAACAGTGTCATAGAGGTGCTCTGCTTCACATGAATTGTCAGCCTGTTCCAAAGCCACGGCAGTCACTGGGAGACAAATCTGTCCCTCCAGCATGTCCTATTCTCATCACAGGCCATATTTAGGTCCCTGTGACCGGTAGCTCTAGTCCCATTTGATTTACGGATGTGCAGCAAGTTCATTAGGTTTGGGTTGGAGATTTCTGTGTAGCCCAGACATAAGTCTCCCCTAAGAAGTCTATACAATACTGAGTATAGTAACAGGAACTTTAGTCGGTCTGTGTAAGGCATGTGCTGGAGACCCTTGATCTTCTTAGTTAGAAACCTCTGAGGTCTCTCCAATTGCTGCAGGTGCTTTGTACAGTACATGCTGAAAGGGGCTTTATACTCAGTTAAGGGCCTGATTAGTGATGAGTATAGAAGGGTTATAACCTCCTTTGCTCCAGAGGTGATGCCTGGGTACATAGGGTATTGTTGTTAATTTGATAGTGTGAAGGGACATTGTTTTTACTGAAGGGAGTGATGATGCATTTCTTTGCATTCAGTTTGAGACTGTGACTATGACACCAGTCAATGGTCTGCGTATGATCCTCCTGAAGTATACTGACATCATTTGAGGATTCAGTAATTGCACCCAGTTTGCAGTCATCTGCAGACTTGGTCAGCCACATCCCCTTAGTTTTGGCTTGAACTTCTGAGAAGTATATATCAGGCAGTGGAGGGCCCAGCACTGACCCTTGTGGCATCCTGCTGGTGACAGGTCTGCGGACTGATGTGGAGTCACCCACTTTGATAGTGTGTGACCGGTTAGTCAGCCAGTTGGACCTGGTCACATTTTCAAAGAACTCCACCAGGTTTAACAGGCAGAATCTGCTCTTGACAAAGCCAAATTTGCTAGGATCCAGGTTTTGGAGGTTGCCTATGTCTTTATTTATAAGGTCCATGATGATACATTCTATGTATTTAGAGATGAGGCTGGTCTGACTTATGGGTCTATAATTCCCTGGGTCTGTTGCTAAGCCTCCTTTATAGAGGGGAATAACTGTTGCTGTTTGTAATGCCCGTGCACTGCCCCAGCAATCAAGGAACCTCAATCCTCACCACTTAACACCAGTAAGGGGCATCCATATAGGCAATGGATAATAAATACACACACAGTAAAGTACAATTTCCTTTAAGAGCACATAGATATTGCAGTCAGTCTGGGGCTGGTTTCTCCCTTTCTCTCCAGATCCCCAATAAGACTCCCCACTGGCACAGCTATAGGGTCCAGATCTCAGCCTAGTGGGCAAGCTAAAACCTCCAGCACCCTTTCTGTCCAACCAGTGCTTCGTGTCCCTGCCCAAGTAGCTTACGCACACACTTTGAGATAAAAGTTATATAGAACCACACAGACACTCCTGGGGGAGGTTCTCCAGCTGTGCCCTTTTTACCCAGACTATACGGTAATACCACTTGCCACCACCCACTAATATTTATCAGCTACTAAAAGGCTCTTATGAAAGGGTGTCCAATTATACTGTGCAATATTATTATCCAAATGGTAAGTGCAACTGAATAGTTGAGGCTTATTTGGAATGACTTGGACAGTATCACTATATACATGCAATGTACTCTAGAGCTTAAATTATTTCTACACAAAAAATCCACAGTTGAAAGGTTTAAAAATATTTAATAATAAATAATAAAAACACAAGACAATACTTCTTACTACACAGTGCTAGTCAAGAGTTCAGAGATCACAGAGAAATACTTAAAATAATACAGTAGAAAAGTTCTGACATCAATACAGAAAAAAATAATCTTCCTAGTTCCTAGCTGTATCTAAGAGAAAACACCATTCTAAAATAAACTTACATATAGTACATAGGTAGAGTGATGGTGAGTTGGTTGTTCTCATGACAAATGCTAAATGCCCCCATTCTTTCTGTCCTTAAATTGATAACACAGTACCACTGATTAATTTCAGATTACAGCATTTCTTTCTGGTTCCCAGGCTAACAGAACTCAGAGGTTACTAGCCCTTTTGATCTTGCAGCTGGTCAGGAAGCCAGAGCAATAAAAGAAATTATACATGTCAATTCTAGCCATTAACTCTGGCCTCAAAACAATAGACAGAATGCCTCCCTCTAGACATCTCGGCTCCGAGTTTTAGATCAAAGAATTTCACAATGCTTGACTTATCAGCTTTCTAAAAGCAGAGTGTACTGTTGTTACATTTTTGCAGTTCAACATCCAATACAGTCTTTTCACATTTAAGAGGACTAGCCTGTGGCTTACATTAATATTTAAAAATGACAGAATTATCCACAAATACTATCTAGCTAGGCTGGCAGCCTTCACCTATCTTCACATATCTCCTCCCCCCCCAGGAAACTCAAGCTATCCACGAGAAACTTTGCTTGAGATGGTTAGGTCTGAGTATACCTTACTCCATTCTCTGTCTTGAGAGCCCATCTGCGTCGGCATTGCTAATCCCACAGCGGTGCTGCACTGACATAACATATGCTTGCAACCCTAGGCTCCATCTTAGCAACTTGGCATTTTGCTGGCTGGCTCTGTTTAACCATGTTAGGGGATTGTGATCTGTAACTACAGTGAATTTTCTTCCATACAGATAAGGCTGAAGTTTCTGCAGTGCCCACACTATGGCTAGACATTCCTTTTTTTACAGCCGTATAGCACTCCTCCCTGGGTTGGAGCCTATGACGGATAAACCACTGGGTGCTCTTCTCCCTCTGATGAAATCTGGTTAAGTGCAGCCCCCACCCCATGGTTTGAAGCATCCACCTCCACAACAAATTCTTTGCTATAATCTGGACTGGCTAACACAGGGCGGCATCCCAAAGCTTGCTTAAGCTCCTGGAATGCCTGCTCACATGCTGGGGTCCACACTACCTTATCTGGCCTGTTCTTCCTTGTCAGGTCTGTGAGGGGAACGGCTATGGTACTATAACTGTGGATGAACTTTCTGTAGTACCCTGCCGTCCCTAAGAATGCCCTCACCTGCTTTTTGGTAACAGGTGCCAGCCATGTCTGAATGGCTTTTACTTTGGCAGGTTCTGGCCTGATCTTACCACTCCCCACTCTATGGCCCAGGTAGAAGACATCTGCCATACCCACCTGACATTTACTGGACTTACTGGTCAACCCTGCCCTCTGTAGTCTGCCCAGCACCTCCCTGACATGCTGAAGATGCTCTTGCCAATAATGGCTGTAGATAGCAATATCATCTAGGTAAGCAAGGACAAACCCTCCTGCTCCTGTTAGGATATGATCTACCAGCCTCTGGAAAGTTGCTGGGGCATTTTTCATCCCAAACAACATATTTGCTAACTCATAGAAGTCAAAAGGAGTCACAAAGGCTGACCTCTCTCTAGCACTGACACCTGCCAGTAACCCTTGGTAAGATCAATGGTACTTAGCCCCACCCAGCTGCTCTAGGGCCTCATCTGTCCCAGACATGGGGTAGGTATCTGACTCTGTGTAACTATTTAATTTCCTGTAGTCCACACAGAACCTAGTTCCTGCCATCCTTCTTTGGCAATAGCTCCACTGAGGAGGCCCAAGAAATGTTGGACTCTTGAATTACCCCTAGTTCCAACATTTCCTGTATCTCCTCCCTTAGAGTCTGTTTGACTGTCTCAGGCACCCTATAAGGGGCCTGCCTAATAGGCCTGTGGGGTCCTGGTATCCATCTGGCACTGCACCAGGTGGGTGCACCCTGGTTTCCCAGTGAACATGTCCCCAGACTCTTGTAACACTGCTCGGATTTCTTGAACCTGGGTAGGAGATAGCTGCTGGGCCATTGCTACCCCTTCCACTGAGTTGTCAGTCTGAGCCTCACTGAGGAGATCAGTCACCAGATCTCCCTCAGACTCCTCCTGCAACCCACTACAAATACTCAGCACAAGGGCCTCCCTATCATGGTAAGGTTTCATCATGTTAACATGGTACAATTTGTGCTCCTGCCTCCTGCCTAACAGTTCTACCATGAAGTTAACATCACCTACCTGCCTTACCATGTTGTAGGGTCCCTCTCAAGCTGCTTGCAGCTTGCTGTGTCTGACAGGAATGAGAACCATTACCTGCTGCCCTACAGCATACTCTCTAGGTCGAGCATACCTGCCATACCATACCTTTTTCTGTTGGGCTTCTGTCATGTTCTTCTTGGCCAAGCCTATGAGTTCCCTGAGCCTTGTCCTGAGGTTTAGGATATATGCCACAACAGACTCCTTGTGAGATTCACACTCACCTTCCCACTCATTACAAATTAAAGCTAGAGGTCTCCTCACCCTATGCCCATACAGCAACTCAGAGGGTGAAAAACCTGTAGATTCCTGGGGAACCTCTCTGTAAGCAAACAACAGATGGGGCAAATATTTATCCCACTCCATCTTAAACTGGTCTGCAAATGCCCATAGCATGGACTTGATTGTAGAGTTTAATGTCAACCAGACCATTAATCTGGGGGGGTGGTCTTTAAGTGTTTCACCCCACAGTACTTCCACAGACAAGCCAGCAAGTCTGACATGAAATTGGCACCTCTGTCAGTCAATAGTTCTTTTGGGAAACCTACCCTGCTGAAAATCTCTAACAAAGCATTTGCCACCTTTTCTGCCTCAATGGAAGACAGAGCCACTGCCTCAGTGTATCTTGTAGCATAATTTATAAGACTAGCATATACTTTTTCCCTGTGGAACTTGGGGTACTCAGTGGCCCCACAATATCCATAGCTACCCTCTGAAATGGCTCCTCAATCACAGGCAAAGGCATCAAAGGAGCTCTCACCTTGTCTCCTGCCTTGCCTACCTTTTGGCACTGCTCACAGGTCCTGCAGTACCCTGTTGCATCTCTGGAAAATCAAGGCCAATAGATGTTTTGCATAATATGTCGCTTTGTACGTTTTATGCTCATATGACCTGCAAAGGGAACATCATGGGCTATGGCTAAAAGTGTCAGATGGTAGGCTTTAGGCACTACCAACTGCTGTATCCTCTCACCTTCTAGCCCTCCGTCAGGAGTCCACTCTCTATACAGTAACCCTTTGTCCCAGTATACAGATTCCCCTTTTCCTTGAGAATCAGGTGCCTCTCTAGCTACCTGCCTCAGGCCTTGCAATGTAGGGTCTGAGAGCGGAGTCTTTCTCAACTCTCTCTTTTTAACCCTTCCAACTCCCCTTCCACAGGAAGTCTGGCATCCTCTGGCAGTGATGCCTCACTGTCAGCCCGGATACTACTACTCACCTCTACCTTTGCAGTCCCTCTGTCCAAGGGAACATCAGTACCCACAAGCAGCTGTGGCTCACATTCAGTCTCACTGCTACAGAGTAGCTCCATCCCTGAAGTAACCACCTCACTAGTCCTGGCTGCAAGTATATGGCTTGTCTGAGTCTCCCCCAGGCTACCAGATCCACATGCGTGTCTCGAAGCCTGACTGCATGTAACTGCATTAACACATAGTACTGCCTCATCAAAATCCTTCTCTATCAGGACATCTGCAGGATGGTAGTTCGGTACCCCTGTTGTCTCAAGACAACCTACTACTGGCATTTTGTCTTCCCCACTTACTGGCCCTCTCACCTTTTGTTCCCCACCTTGCCTCCATGGTCATCTGTATGCCACATGGCCCCACAGTTTGCATTCAAAACATTTAACCCTAGGTCCTGGATGTGTACCTGGGCTAGTGGCTTCCCCTGCTACTGGCAGATTCTGTTGGGGCAGTCTGGGCTGCCCACCATGGGTTCCTTCAGACCCATGAGCAGTACTGGGGGTCCCTTTCCTGTGCATGGATGCCCTGCTGGCTAGTTATAGGTCTCCCTTCTTCCCCAACTCATCTGAAGTAGCACATTGTCTATCAGCTAACCAGATCCTCATGTCCTTAGGCAAAGTGCTAAGGGCTTGTTCCCTCACCAAAAGGTCTGCCAGCCCTTCAAAAGTGGTGACTTAACATCCACTCACCCACCTATGAAAATAAGTGCTCAGTTCAGCAACATACTCACACACACTTTCATGTGCCTTGTATCTATGCTCACGATACTTTATCCTATACATTTCAGGTGTTAGTTTAAAAAATTCTAACAAACAGTTCTTAACAGCAGTATAATCAAAACAGTCAATGTCAGACATTTATGCAACACAGTTACAGCTTTACCATGGAGTAAGGGGGTCAGGAACTGTACCCAGTGCCTTTGGTCATCATCATACTGTTTACATACCCTCTCAAACATATGAATGAAGCTATCAAAATGATCCCACTCTGTAAACTGTGGAAGAAATGTACTGACCTTTTGTGCTTCTGGGATCCAGTTACTCCCTTCCCCATTACCTCCATGACTCTGGTGAAGAGTCAGCATCTCCTTTTCATGCTGCCTCTGCCTTTCCTTTTCCTCAGCTTCCAGGTGTAGCAGTTTTTCATTCTCCTCAGCCTGCAAATGTCACCATTTCTCATTGTCCTCACTCTCTACACACCTCAGTCTCTCAGCTGCTTCTCTTTCCAAATGCCTGGCCTCCACATCAAGTCTCTTTAACTCCAGATGGATCTTTAAGTCCTCTACAGAAAGGTTGAGCTGTCCATTCTCTGAGTGTGGTACATCTCCACTGCCAGTCTGATCATCCTCCTGGTTGCTGTTTTCTGATGCAGCTCTGACCATAGCTGCAGTCATGTCTGCCTTAGTCAGGTTTCCATGCACCATTTCCTTAGCATGGCAAATCTCAGCCAGGTGGCTCCTTGTCAGCTTTCCGTACTCCTCTGCTGACATGCTGCCTGCTCGCCCTGACCAACTAAGCTAACAGAAGAAATAAAACAATTGTGATGTGAACTCTGAGTATTCACTGTGTGGCTGATTTAGAGTACAAAAACACCTTCAGAGAACACTGTACACAAGCTACAGGAATTCACACTACCCACGCCACTACAAGCCAATTAGTATTTGCCAACCAATTAATATGTGGTGTGGATATCCCACCACTGCTAAATAATTAATATGTGATGCCCGTGCACTGGCCCTGCAATCAAGGAGCCTCAATCCTCACCATACACTGGCTCATAGAAAGAAATAATCAACACGTAAACATGGATTCCTAATGCACAAGAATAATAGTGGGGGGTATTTCCAATCCCATAAGATTCCCACGAACTATAGGGTCCGACTCTCTATGCAACAAACCCCATACCCTCCCCAACCATGCTTAGTGTCCCTCCAATGCTGACAACAACTTAAATCTATCAACCAACACATCCTCGGGAGTTTCCAATGCTCATACCAAATACGTAAACCACTGCACCCCAAATTCAGTCTCAACACTTATAAAGGTCCAGACCATTGCCACTTTCCAATGTAAGTTGCCCAAACACAAGGAAGGGGCTTTAATAACATCATAATACATCCAATGACACTTGAGTTTAATACTGCCAAAACCTCAGTTAAGTTAAAATATTACAATAACTAATTAAATTTCTAAACAGCACAGTTGAAAGTTTAAAATTATAAAAATAATAAAAATTACTGACACATCTACTAGTAAAAGTATACTAAGTCTAATAATCAGAGAAATCTGCAAATAAGAAAATAATTTAAAGAAGTGTGATTTTAAAAAAAATTCTAAAAGCCCTATCATTCATGAATAAGTATATGTTCATATAATAATAAATTCTTCATGTTCAGCTAAAATAATAAGTACCAGCCCTTCTTTCTTACAGTGAGATCAGACAAAGAAAGAAAAACAGTAATCTAGCCTTATCTGCCATAAAACAAAGGCAAAGCCCCTTAAAACATTTCGTCAATTTAGCCATAAAATTTCACAATCTATACATCTTTCTATACAGACTACTGTTTTTATACACAATCTTGACTTTCAGTTTAGAAACAAGTTATGGTTATTAATTTTAATACAAATTATCTTAAATTCAATTGCTAGGGCCTTCCTTCTTCATTTACGAGAATTAATTACATAAATCATGCTGCTATTTAGCTTCTGAGATACCTTACCCCATTCTGCACTTGAGAACTCTGATTTTAAGCCAGCGGTGTACTTATCCATTCTGCAAACATCTTAGCAATTGGATTCTCGCTGGCTGCTTTACTTAGGATTGACTCCATACCAATAATTTTGCATTTTAGTAGGCTGAGTTTTCCATTCCCGATTGGCTGAACCATTTACATTTTAACTCCCGGTGTGCTGCAGACTCATAACCTTGGCTCTTCCATTCTGAAGCTGATTGCTAGTCCGCTGCCTAGGTTTGAAACCACGGATTTCCTCTGATAAACTGGCTGCACAAGCCATGTCCAAGCTCCTACCTGAAATTCCATTTGGAATCCATCCTACTGGCTGTACTTCCTTAAGTCTGAGTGCATCTCAGATATGGAACCGCGCAGATTTGCATTCCTTCCTGTCCTAAATGCCACAGCTTTTGTAAAGTGGGGTAAGTCTCATGGTTTCCTTTGCCGGACTGGCCTACTGCTTTCGCACCATGCCGTCGAAGCTTCCTTCGCCAGGCTTGGCTGGACTTATACCCTCCTGGAGTCCCCAGAACCTCCCTACTGGAATGCCTGCTTAATGCAGCTGCATTATCTGGAAAGGCTACTGTAGTCCTGTTGAAGACTCCACCTCTGGAAATCTGGGATTTTCCCAACCTCTTTTGTAACTCATGATTAAAGGGTCAAAGGTGGCCTTTCTCCAAACCTCCATTAACCTGAAGATAATGGCTAGCCAAACCAGCTGTTAGGCCACACCTGCCCAGACTGGGTAGGTATCTACCGTACATTTAATTGCCTGGTCACCCAGAACATAGTTCTGCATCTCTTTGGAATACTCATAGGGCCCAAAATGTTCACCAGAATACCCTGCCACCTTTTTGGTACTCCCCCTAGAGCTGTTATGTCTCAGGCACGTTACGGGCCTGCCATAGCCTGTGTCCCTGTTACTCTGTTTCACAGGGGCCTACGGTTTCCCATGACTTCTGTCCGTACATGCTCGGATGTCTAAATGGTCCTGTTACTGTTGAACATTCCACCCTTCCCTATGTCATCGGACCTATAAGGTCAGACAGCTCCCAGACTCCCCTGCACCATTGAATCTAGCCAAGGGATCCCTAGTACCAGGTTTCTCAGTAACCTGTCAACTCTGCATGTCAGCCAGGTTCCCATGTTAGGTCATCACTTCCTGCACCTTGTGGTCTGCCTGCTGGTCTCCAGATTAGCACAGACTTCCTGCCCCTACGAATCAGGGACTCTTGCAACATACCTTTTCTTTGGGCTTCTGCATTCTTTGCCAGCCAGATCCTGAGCTGTACGTTTCTGGTTCCCAAGTTCCTTGTAGTCAATATTCCTTCCTTCAATTAAAGAGAGTTCCTACACATCTCTAGCACCAGAGGTACACCTTAGATCCTGGGAGCTTCTGTCACAATGCCAGAGCAATTTGTCCATCCTCTTAGATTGTGAATCCTTAGCAACTATTGTAGGAAACCTTCCACCCCTTAATCTGGGGAAGGCTTTAGGGTTTACCCAAGTACCCAAAACCAAGTCTGAGATTGGACCTCTTGTAATAGTTTTGGAACCACCCTCGCATCCTAAAAGCATTTGGACCTTTTGCCTCATGAAGGCAACCCCTCAGGAACTTCTGAAATGATGCCCTAGGTTTTTCCCGTGGAACTGGGTCCAGGGCCTATACATAGTTCCCTGAATGTTTTCCTCCAGACTGAAATCAAGGCCAAGAAGTTTCCATAATACCCTCATTAGTTTATCAATGCCGAAGGGACCATAGGATTTTGCAAATGTCACTTGGTAGTTTTAAGCCACTACTGCAGAGCCTACTGCTATCCCCCAGGGTAATGGTCTTAGACCCTTGTCTATCAATTCCCCTTTCCCTAACAGGGCCCTCTGCTACTCTAGGCTTGCAAGTAGGTGCTGCTTTTCAACAGTGCTCTCTACCTTCTGCTCCCTTCACAGGATAGGCTCCTCGGCAGTTTCTCACTTCCTGATACTCCCCTTCCAGAGTCCCCTCCAAGGGACTGCCTCCTTCAGCCTGTGCTCCATTCAGTCCCTCTAAGAGTACTCTTCCCAGAACTCTACCTCCAACCTGGGCAAGTCTGTCTCATGCCCAGGTACCATCCCGAATACTCAACCTGCCTTTGCATTGCTCTGCCCAGAACCTTCCACAGGTCTCAGCTGTAGTTGTACCTTTCCAAGAACCTCTACGCATTTCTCTTCCCACTTACTGGCCCTGTCATTTGTCCCCAGTTGCCTCCAGCATTGTCTGCCATGCCCCCAGTTCATCAAACTTTAACCTAGTCCGCATTGTCTCAGGCTCTCCCCGCATGGCCCAATTTTGCAAGCAGACCCACATGGGTCCTCAGACCTAGGCTCCGTGTCCTTCCGTCTGGGCCAGTCTGGGTGCCCACATGGCCCCTTTCCCATCACGATAGCCTTGTCTGTATGGACCACCCTCTGGCTTCGAAGTGCTAGGTTCGTTCCCTCACAAAGGTCCTGCCTTCAAGGACTTATCCCTTGCACTGTAAATAGTGTCCGTCAAGGTCTCACCCCTTTCATGGCGTTTACTCCACCACTTATCATACATTCAGTGTATTAAATTCAACTACAGTGCTTGTCATATAAAACTCATTCAACATTTAGCATACATTAACAGCTTACCAAGATTAAGGGGGACTGTACAAGCATTGGTCAACATTTACTTACATCCTCTAACATGGATAAGTATCAAACTGTCCCCTTTAAATGTGAAAAATGTTTACCTATTCTTCGAATCCAGTATCTCCATATACCTCTGTAACTGTGAAGATATCCTTTTCATCGTCCTTTCCTTTCCTCACTTCCAGTTACTTTAACGCAGACTCAAATGTCCCTTTCTCATTGTCCTACCTCACCCTGTTTCTAGTCTTCCTTTCCAAATGCCTGCCTCCTCAACTCTTAATCAGATGCCTTTAGTCTCACGAAGTTCTTCCTTCCGGTTGGTAGTCTCCTTCCAGCTGAATCTCCTGTTCTTTCGTGAGCTCTCCTGTCAGTCTTCTCACTGCTAGTCTTTCCATGCCCTGTTCCTTTTTGGAATCTCACCAGATGGCTCCTGTCAGTCTCCTCTCAGTTGACTGCTCTTCCTCCTGGCAACTAGCCAGAGTATACAATTTCTGTGTCTGTTACCTGTGTGCTGCTTGACCACAAAACCTCAGAGAATACTATTAGCTGCGAATCAGACTCCCGTTCATGCCAATTAGATTTCCTCGATAATGTGCTGCTATCCAACCACTCTAAAATAAATTAGCCATGTATGGCCCTGCAATAATACCTGGTTACCAACACCTAGGAATGACCATATGGGAAGGAATAAATAACCAGTAAAGTCAATTCCTATTCACCAGGATCATATAGGGGAGGATATCTTCACCATCCAAATAAATTCCCAACTGGCACATAGGCAATCTCACCTGTGACCTAAAACCCCACACCTATGTCCAACAGGCATTACTGCCCAGTACTGCCAGACAACTTAAAAACTATCAACCACCGACCTCTGGAAGTCTCCAATAGCTCCAAACCAAGATAGGTACACTTCCACCAGCACTATTAAGCTATCCAACTCCTATAACGGTCAAGTTAATGTCACTATACCCAAATTAAGCTGACCAACAGCTATAAGGGTTCAACATACTAGAATACATATCACACTAAGAGCTAAACATCTGCCAAACGCCATTGAAAGTTTAAAATATAAAAATACATAAAACCAACATATTCTAAACAGTCTATCAAAGTTAAATTACAAAAATATTAAAATAAACAAAAAAGTTCTACACAATACATAAATTAATTACTAGAATACCAATAAAGAAAAATTTAAAATAAATTAAAAAACAAGAACAAGTCTGTTTTAAAACACACATCTAAATTCATTTTCAGCTATATTAAAACAGTACATATTATTCAGAAAATTAAATTCTTATGTTCCCAGCTAAAGAAACAAGTTACTAACCTTTTATTTACATAGTCAGAGCAACAAAAGAAATTTAATGTTAATTAGCCATTAATTGGCCTCAAAAATAGCAAATGCTCATTTAGAACTGTCCATTTTCATTAAAATTCAAATTTGCTCATCTTCTAAACAGAGTGTACTTGTTTATTTACATTCAAACCAATAAGTCTTTCTTTTAATGAAGCTTGGCTTATATTACATTAAACAGAATATTAATCTTTAGCAGCTGGCGCTTATTTTAATATTTCACCTGCCGATAATAAGCTACATAAAGGTGCTTGAATTTGTTTCATTACATCCTTACACTTACCTCCTTGAGACATCTTGAATTTAACTAGCGTCTACTATTACATTGTGAACCTGGTCTCTTAACTTGCATTGCTGCTGGACTTTAACTTAGCTGGTCCTTACTACTGAATTTTGTCCATAACTGGTTAAGGTTTGCAGTCCACTATGCCGTGACTTTCTCTAAGATAAGCCCTGGTGGCCAACTATGACACTTGGTTTTCCCTTAAGATCTGGCTAGGTGACCCTCACTGTTGCAGTGTCCTCCCAAAAATTCTTTGCTGAATGCAGGCACACATGGTTCGACCATGCTCTTAACCTTATGCATCTCCGCTGGATCCAACTCCTTACCTGATGCTTCCTTAAGTCTGGATGAGCCACCTGGTACCAACTGCCTACTTTCATTTCCCTTCTGTCCTAGAAGCCCTACCTGGTTCTGAACGAGATCTGGTATCTGAATGCTTTTCTTAGAGGTCTGCCTGCTTTTCCTCCCATCTGTTCCGAAGCTTTGCTCCGTCTGGCTTATGACAATCTTCCTTGCCCTCGTAGAATGCCACCTCCCTGACATTTATGCTTCGTAAGGCTGTCTTGGATTGCCTACTACCAAGGGCAAACCTCCTGCTCTGTAGGAATGCTACGCCCTGGAATTGCTGGGAATTTAACCCACCTTTAGCTACACTACAGCCACTGAGTCATGGCATTTCTCTCCAAGCATGCATGCATCACTTGGTAAGAATGGACTAAGCCCCTCTCCTGTGGCCTCAGTCCCTGGTAAGTGGTATTGCCCCACATTATTTCGTATTCCACAGAAGGGTGCTATCTTCTTGGAATCCATAGGGCCAAAAATGTGACTTCATACCCTTTCCAAATTTCCTTTCCTCCCTAGATGTTGCTTCAGCACCCTATAAGGGATTCCTGTAGGCCTCCGGATCCTGGTTCCACTGCTCTGGCACCCGTGGGGCCCCTATGCCCTGGATCTCAACCCTTGCACTGCTCCGGATGTGACCCTGTTGGGTAGCTGTTGCATCTACCTTCCCTGTTTCTAGCTAGAGGGTCTCGAATCTCCCACTGCCCCTGACACCCTGAAATCACTGAGACATGGTCCCAATCTGGAGGTTCTCTGTACATGGTCAATTTGTAGCTCTGGGCTCCTACGTGCTACTGTTCAGCTACTGCTCCTTCCCCTTTGGTGCTGCCACTTGCCTGTAGATACACCAGAACCATACTGGCCCTCGCACTTCTAGTCTGCACTGCAACCATGACCATTTGTTGGGCTTCTGTCTGTCTTCTGGTCAAGCTATGAGTTCCTGACCTTTTGGTTTGGTATTGCTCTCGACCTTGGAGTTACCTACCTTGCCCTATTCAAGTAAACCAGGTCCTCCTTTGCTCCACAGCAACTCAGGGTAAAAACTGTAATTCCTGGGGAACCTCCTTATGCCACATAAAGGAGAGTGTAACCTTCCTGGAACCTGTCTGAATACCAACATAGAGTGATTAGATGTCACTCCCTACCAACTTGTCAAAGGTAGAGGTGTTTAGGTGTTCAGCACCTTCCCAACATAGCGAGGTGAATGATTTGCACCTCTTCAGCAATAGTTTTGGAAACCACCCTACTGAAAATTAAACTTTGCCAGCCTTTTTCCTAGGGAACCAGTGCATCTCGGGTAATGTATTGCTTTTCCCTAGATAGAACCCGTGGCATGGGACTCAGCCCATATACCCTAGGAAATGGTCTCCTGAATACAAAGTCGCCAATCAATTCATAATGCTCCTGTTTTTATGCTAATAAGCCAAAGGGAATATCATGGTATGCTAGTTAGTGTTAGGCTTGACCCAAGTATCATGCTACCTAAAGCTCCCTGAGGCTAACCTACAACCCTTTTCCCATTACATTCCCTTTCCCTTAATCAGTGCCTGCAACCTTTTCCTAGGCCTTGAATCGAGTGTCTGAGAGCTTTCCTCAATCTCTTACCTTCCACTCCCTTCCCAGGAAGCTGGCTCTCTGCAGTTCCTCTCACCCGATACTCCCATCCCTACTTCATCCCTCTCAAGGGACCTCAGCCCGAAGCAGTCGCTCTCTTCAGTCTCCTCTTCAGGGACTTCACCCAAAACACTGGCATCCTGCTGCAATATGCTGACTGCTCACCCGATACCACTCACTCTGCTCAAGCCTGCTGCTAAGCATTACCCCAAGACTGCTCACAAAATCTTCTCTAGCATGAGGGTACCAGTACCCTTCAAACCTCTCATAGGCATTTGTCTCGCAGTTCGGCCCCCCTTGTTTACCCAACCCTCCTGGCATTTGTTCCACTACTGGCCCCACTTTTCATTACCATTTACCAGGTCTGAGTGCACTGGCCACGTTCCTCAAAGCAATTCTGGGCAGTTGTGTCCCACTATGGCTTCCCTGCCCTGGCATCTGGGTCATTCTCGTGCCCATGGTGCCTTCAGCTTTGTCTCCCTTTTCCCCTTCCTGTGAAGTAGCCTGTGCTAGTACCTCCCTTCCTAGGAATTGAAGGGCTTGCCTACCAAGGTCCGCCCTTCAAAGGGGCTAAGGGCCTTCCCACCAGAAACTCGGCCTTCAGCACTCCACACATCTTCATGGCCTTTATCAGCTCCAGATCTTATCCTTAATCAGGTTTATTCATTCCACAACAGTCTTCACCTAAAATAAAGGTATTCAACATTCCAAACAGTTACAGCTTTACCATGGAGTAAGGGGGTCAGGAACTGTACCCAGAGCCTTTGGTCATCATCATACTGTTTACATACCCTCTCAAACATATGAATGAAGCTATCAAAATGATCCCACTCTGTAAACTGTGGAAGAAATGTACTGACCTTTTGTGCTTCTGGGATCCAGTTACTCCCTTCCCCATTACCTCCATGACTCTGGCGAAGAGTCAGCATCTCCTTTTCATGCTGCCTCTGCCTCTCCTTTTCCTCAGCTTCCAGGTGTAGCAGTTTTCCATTCTCCTCAGTCACCATTTTTCATTGTCCTCACTTTCTACACACCTCAGTCTCTCAGATGCTTCTCTTTCCAAATGCCTGGCCTCCAACTCAAGTCTCTTTAGCTCCAGATGGATCTTTAAGTCCTCTGCAGAAAGGTTGAGCTGTCCATTCTCTGAGTGTTCATCTCCACGGCCAGTCTGATATCCTCCTGGTTGCTGTTTTCTGATGCAGCTCTGACCATAGCTGCAGTCATGTCTGCCTTAGTCAGGTTTCCATGCACCATTTCCCTAGCATGGCAAATCTCAGCCAGGTGGCTCCTTGTCAGCTTTCCGTACTCCTCTGCTGACATGCTGCCTGCTCGCCCTGACTAACTAAGCTAACAGAAGAAATAAAACAATTGTGATGTGAACTCTGAGTATTCACTGTGTGGCTGATTTAGAGTACAAAAACACCTTCAGAGAACACTGTACACAAGCTACAGGAATTCACACTACCCACACCACTGCAAGCCAATTAGTATTTGCCAACCAATTAATATGTGGTGTGGATATCCCACCACTGCCAAATAATTAATATGTTAACCAAACAAGGAACTCCAGCGACTGTACAATCACTACAAACTGGCACTGAAGGCTAAATGCAAAACACTCCACGGCTTGGACAGAAACAGGTTTAATGCAAACCAGTAAAGTAAACGAATGAACTCCACAAAAGCACACAAGTACAGTTAAGCGCTTTCATCTGACAATAAGCAGACTTCATCAGAACAACAGCAATTAAGACTAAATCATTTAAATAGGCTTTTAGGCGCCAAACAGCATTCCAATTAAGACTTTTAAAAATGTATACTTATAAAAATTATATATTGAAAAATATATATGCATCCCCTACAAATCACATCAGTAATCCCATTCAAGACGCATAATGAGTAAATACATAGATAATGCCATTTTAAAATGAATGAAATACATACAAATATATTAATATATTAAATGGAATATATATTGAAATATATAATAATGTTAGTATATTTACATAAAGTGACAAACCTAAACAACATTATACTTAACAAAATGTCCAGGATATAAGATGTACATATATCTCACCTATCAGGGACTAGCCCAGACTTAAAAAAGGTTTAATGCTAATAAAATCATTGATACCTGGAAGCCTGGTGGCATCCGTAAGAATCTGCCATTTGCTCTCCTTCATAGCCAATAATACTTTAAAATTACCACCATATACTGTAACATCAACCTGATCAACAATAGCAAATTTAAATTGGTGCTTATCCCCACTTTTCAAGATATGTTTGTATAGAGCATTTTTCTTATCCTTGGATCTAATAGAATAACTATGGTCATAAATCCGTCGTCTCAATTGTCTGTCCATTTTACCTATGTAAAACGCCGGACATAAACTGCAAGTTGCAATATAAACCACATATTTTGTGTGTGACAATTGCCTGCTCTACTCCTTATTAATGTCTTAGCAGGCAATTGTCACACAAAATATGTGGTTTATATTGCAACTTGCAGTTTATGTCCGGCGTTTTACATAGGTAAAACGGAGGGACAATTGAGACAACGGATTTATGACCATAGTTATTCTATTAGATCCAAGGATAAGAAAAATGCTCTATACAAACATATCTTGAAAAGTGGGGATAAGCACCAATTTAAATTTGCTATTGTTGATCAGGTTGATGTTACATATGGTGGTAATTAAAGTATTATTGGCTATGAAGGAGAGCAATGGCAGATGGATGCCACCAGGCTTCCAGGTATCAATGATTTTATTAGCATTAAACCTTTTTTAAGTCTGGGCTAGTCCCTGATAGGTGAGATATATGTACATCTTATATTCTGGACATTTTGTTAGGTATAATGTTGTTTAGGTTTGTCACTTTATGTAAATATACTAACATTATTATATATTTCAATATATATTCCATTTAATATATTAATATATTTGTATGTATTTCATTCATTTTAAAATGGCATTATCTATGTATTTATTCATTATGCGTCTTGAATGGGATTACTGATGTGATTTGTAGGGGATGCATATATATATATATATTTTTCAATATATCATTTTTATAAGTATACATTTTTAAAAGTCTTAATTGGAATGCTGTTTGGCACCTAAAAGCCTATTTAAATGATTTAGTTTTAATTGCTGTTGTTCTGATGAAGTCTGCTGTCAGATGGCAACTGTACTGTGTGTGTGGAGTTCATTCGTTTACTTTACTGGTTTGCATTAAACCTGTTTCTGTCCAAATAATTAATATGTGATACCTGTGCACTGGCCCTGCAATCAAGGAGCCTCAATCCTCACCACTAACACCAGTGAGGGGCATCCATATAGAGAAAGGATAATAAATACATATACAGTAAAGTACAATTTCTCTTAATTGCACACAGAGATCACAGTCAGTCTGGGGCTGGTTTATCCTTTCTCTCCAGATCCCCAATAAGACTCCCCAACTGGCACCGCTATAGGGTCCAGATCTCATCCTAGTGGACAAGCTAAAACCTCCAGCACCCTCTCTGTCCAACCAGTGCTTCATGTCCCTGCCCAAGTAGCTGACACACACACTTTGAGATAAGAGTTATATACAACCACACAGACACTCCTGGGGAAGGTTATCCAACTGTGCTCCGATAACCCAGACTATACGGTAGAACCACTTGCCACCACCCACTAATATTTATCAGCTACTCAAACATCCTTATGAAAGGGTGTCCAAGTATAATGTGCAATATTATTATCCAAATGTAAGTGTGACTGAACAGCAAGGCTATTAGAGTGGCTTTATACAACATCACTAAATACATGCAATGTACACTTAGAGCTTAAATTATCTCTGCACAAAACAGCCACAGTTGAAAGTTTAAAAATATTTAATAATAAATAATAAAAACACAAGACAATACTTCTTACTACACAGTGCTAGTCAAGAGTTCAGAGATCACAGAGAAATACTTAAAATAATACAGTAGAAAAGTTCTGACATCAATACAGAAAAAAACTAATTTAATCTACCTAGTTCCTAGCCATATCTAAGAGAAAACACCATTCTAAAATAAATTTACACATATAACACAGGCAGAGTGCTGGTGAGTTGGTTGTTCTCATGACAAATGCTAAATGCCCTCATTCTTTCTGTCCTTAAATTGATAACACAGTACCACTAATTCATTTCAGATTACATAATTTCTTTCTGGTTCCCAGGCTAACAGAAACTCAGAGGTTACTAGCCCTTTTGATCTTGCAGTTGGTCAGGAAGCCAGAGCAAGAAAATAAATTATACATGTCAATTCTAGCCATTAACTCTGGCCTCAAAACAATAGGCAGAATGCCTCCCTCTAAACATCTTGGCTCCGAGTTTTAGATCAAAGAATTTCACAATGCTTGACTTATCAGCTTTCTAAAAGCAGAGTGCACTGTTGTTACATTTTTGCATTTCACCATCCAATACAGTCTTTTCACATTTAAAAGAACTAGCCTGTGGCTTATATTAATATTTACAAATGACAGAATTATCTACAAATTCTGTCTAGCTAGGCTGGCAGCCTTCACCTATGTTCACACTGTTCTCCATTCCGCAAGAACAAAGCCTGTGGTTACGCTGTGATTGAATAGGGTACTTAATGGTGATGCTAGTTCATGTTTTAGTTTATTTAGAAGACAGCCTGGGATGCCATCTGGTCCCATAGAGGCTGACCTGCTCTTCGGATATGTAGGGTGGGTGGAAGTTACGGGCAAAGTTTGTGATAAGTTTGGAGGGAATAAGGGAGTGACATTTTCACCAAATCTGTCTGCTAGCAGGTTTGCTATCTCTGTGGGATCAGTGTGTACAACACCATTAGTCACTAGTTCGCTACCTTTTAGACCACGTATGGCAGTCGTAAAAGGCCTTATGGTTATCCTTGGCTAAGATTGCTAAATTTTTCTCAAAATTACCCTTAGAGGATCTGACGTGTTGTCTTATTTCCCTATTGAGACTGGGGAGGGTGCTTTTCCATTGTTGGGGCCTCACCTTAGTTTTCTTACACAGCAACTTCTTGCATTTGTTGTAAAGTTTGTTGATGCTGGAGGTCCACCAGGGCGGCTTTTGTTTACTTGGGGGTCTGGCTTTGATTCTCTCTGGAACATCCAAGTCAATACACTTGTACAAGTAATTGCACAGGGCTTTAGTGTAAGCTTTGGTGTAGTTACCACTTTCAGCTGGGGTGGGGCTTGGAATGCATTTATACCTTCCCGTAGGAAGGTATAGATGTTGTGTTGTCCTATCTCGCCTTCTTTCTTGCAGTCATAGGTTTGGAGCTGAGGATTTGTCCTATCTCACCTTCATTCTTACAGTGATGGGTTTGGAGCCGATCCTCGGCTCCGACTCGGCCGAATACTTAGCTGAAGATCTCAAACTTGGGTCGTGGCAATAAGGTATACCACAATGCAGTGGTGTAATTACCCAGATCTCGTTTGCTGCTTTACGAGGTTGGATGCACTCATCTTGGCCGTGGCTAAGTTGTGAAATTTTTCCTATATTACTTGTCAAAACTTAATATTTATGCATATATATAGCTCTATTATTAATAGATTTTATTCGTTGGTGTCTCTCTGCTGTTTTTAGTTGAATACAGATATTTCCTCCCTTCAGCATGGCTTTTGCCATGGCTTTATAGGCCTTTTGGTATCCCTGGTATCACCAAAATCCCTGGTTGTTGTTAGTTATGTATGTGTGTCTTCACAGCTCGTTTAAGTTAGAGAGCTATTCGCCCATTTAATTTAGAGGGCTTGTACTGTTTGGTCATTTTTTGTGGGAGGATCAGAACCGTTTGAGTTAGAGGTTCTAATTTTCTTTCCCTGTTCATTCATCCTTGTGTTGTCATTTGGTAGCATATTTTAAATATTTGTTGTGTTTGATATAGCCACTAAGCTTCCCCTTTTTGTGAAAATGTCTAAAGAAAAAAAGAAAGAGAACACAAGCCTTCGAGCTTCAAAAAATGTCAGAAATGCTCGCAAAATATGTACATCACTAATGGACATTGTTTGTGTCTGTTGTCTTGGTGCTATTCATCTCCAAGAGGACTGCACCTTCTGTCATTCGTTTAATGCCAGTGTTCTTCAGGAAAGAAGACACAAGTTGATTCTAAAAGGGCTTTTAAAGCCTTCCTTTGAAGAGGCCCTTCATAGCTCTTCCTCTTCTTCTTCATCTCCTTCATCAAAAAAGGAAAAATCACACAAGAGACAATCTCCAGCTACTTCAGCTCAGACAGAGCCACCAGTCAAACTCCCTAAAATTTCTAAGGCCACTACTTCCTCGGCTCCACAGTCCTCAGAGCCATGGGAAGTCCTTTTGGTTGACAGGCCTGGTTCTTCGGCTCCAAAGCCTTCGGAGCCAGAAGATACCTCCACTCAGAGCCGGTCCATTGAAATTTCACAGGTTTCTCCGACCCTGAGATCGCCAATCCTCCATAGGTCTCAATCTCCCTGCTTATCTTCCAGGTCTACAAGAAGCTTATCAGATGAGGACGTGGAACGGGTGGTGCATAGACTTCTCAAGTCGCCGGCACTGACTAAATTGTTCTCAGCTCCCACCCATTTGGTTTCAGAGCCTACTGTGCCCACTATTGTTCTTCCTCTGAGCCAAGCTGGTCCTTCAGAGTCGGAGTGCTCAGTACCACTTACTTTGCAACTGTTGGTTCCGGGACTCCTTTTGGTCTCTGCGGAGCTGACATCTGCTCCGACTCTCTCGGTGCCGTCCGGTGAGTCTGGGAGCCGGGGTTCCCTGGTTGGCCCTGGGGGGGGATTCTCGGCCCCAATCTTCTTCGGTGCCGAGCTTACCCCTTGGAGCTTCTGCTCAGTTTAGCTCGGCTCCTACATTGGCCTCGGGTCTGATCTCATTGGCTCCGTTGCCTTCCTCTGTCTCCTTGGAGCCGGGGGAGTCTTCGGAGCTGGCAGGATCCACCTTTGAGCTGATGAGGAGTGTGTTGTCTACCCATTCAGCACCACAGAAGGATACCAGTACTCATCCCCCAAGGCACCGGCTACTGTCTCAGCACCAACCATTCATCAAGGCAGCAGAGACCCAGAGCCTCAAGATCCCCCATTGGGTGAACCTCTCTCATCCAAGGCCTCCCAGGAATATCTTTCTGAGGAGCCACCTTGAAAGAGAACCTGCAAGAGGAAGCATGTTGACTCCCCAGATAAGTCCATCACTTCAGACACTGACACTTAACATCTACTATACCAGTTATTCAAGGACAGCCAAAAATACACAAGGACAATAAGAACCCACCCATGAGACCAATAGTTTCTGGACGAGGTTGGGTTACAGAACATTTATCAGTATTTGTAGAGAAACATCTGAGGG
This sequence comes from Protopterus annectens, assembly GCF_019279795.1. Classification (NCBI taxonomy): domain Eukaryota; kingdom Metazoa; phylum Chordata; order Ceratodontiformes; family Protopteridae; genus Protopterus; species Protopterus annectens. Next base: position 915,172,306 of record NC_056733.1, read on the forward strand.
CTGTACTAAATAAAAATAAAATAGTACTAAAAGACACTAAACAATTCCTTACAGAATTTTATGATTGTATCCAACACAAAACAATCACTAAAGACTATTTATTTGTCACATTTGACATACAGTCACTGTTTACAGTGATTCCCAATGAACTGGGCTTGAATTATACATTACAGTACCTGAAAAATCATAGTGACTATACAAATGTACTTATTGACTTAATAGTTCACTTTTTGGAATTAGTCTTAGAAAATAATGTCTTTATGTTCAAGGATAACATCTATAGACAGAAAGACGGCGTAGACATGGGCACATCTTGTGCCAATAGCTACGCCAATATGTTTCTTGCACATTGGGAAGAACATACATTATTTCTACAAAATTTCTTTAAGAAACATGTGATATTTTACAGATGTTTTGTGGATGATGTCTTTATTCTCTGGAAAGGGACATCCCAACAACTTGAATCCACACACCTAATCATGAATAATTTAATACCATGTCTTAAGTTTACTATGAAGTTTTCAGAGGCTAGAATTGAGTTTCTAGACTTATATATAGAGAGGCTACACAATAATTTAATCAACACTGGAGTTCATCGTAAAACATGTTATGTTAACTCATTGCTTCTAAGATCCAGTATGCAACCTCCTTTTGTCTTTAGAAATATTGTGAAAGGACAAGCTATTAGAGCTTCCAGACTGAATCCAATGGAAAAGGGATTTCACACTGAGATAAATGATTTGAAATATAGACTATTACACAGAGGATATAAAGACGAAGAAATACATTCTAAGATAGAAGAAGTGTACAATCTACGCTCTACTTCAGCTATGCCATACTTTGGATCCAACAGTGCTAGCCTTAGTGATAAACAAAATATGAGTGAATCTTTCACTAAATTCTCCACCTTTTTTTCATCCGATTATTATAGATTATAGACAAACACTGGGGTATATTGCAGATAGATGAAGACATTAAACAGATAGTAGGAGAAACACCGAGGTTTATTTTTAAGAATAAACACAACTTGAAAAGAATGCTATGCCATCCTAAATTTGATAAGAAATCTATACAGAATGGATGCACAAGACACTGTGGTTGCTGTAATTTCTGTTGTTACATAGACAGTAAGACAGAATTTTTTCATCCTGATCAACAGAAAGTTTTTAATATAAGAGCTGAAGCTAACTGCATGACTTCTCATGTGATATACCTAGCTGTTTGTCAATTATGTTCATCCTTCTATGTTGGTAAAACAAATCGACCACTGAGGGATATGATAAGGGAACATGTATATCACATAAGGAAAGGTACACTACATAATGCTCTTGCCAAGCATGTAGCATTGAATGATGACACACATAGATTTTTGTTTAAGGTACTTGAAGTAATTACTCCCAACTCTAGAGGGGGTGACATTAAGATATATACAGAGGGTAAGGAAACTGAATAGATAATTCTACTAAGATCAGATAAAGGACTAGGCCTCAATGATAGGGCCTCTATCAAGCCAAAATTAAGACAGCGTAGAAACATTAGATAAACCCCCTAGAAATAGGTATTCCATCTCTCTGCACACTAATTGTCTTCTATATCACTACTATGTCATTATGTCATAGATTTGGTTACCACATGTAGTGTTTTATTTTATTTTATAAGACACTATATTAATTTATACATACATATACATGAAATCTTATATGTTAGACATTAAGCATACTTGTCTATAGAATCTTTTTTACACTAATATCTATTTTAAATTATAAATATATATGTACTAACTGATATACATTTTTTATATATAACTTTTTTATATATACGTTTTTTATGTATACCTTATATATGAGATTATTTTTAAATGATTTTATCTTTATTAGATTTGTATATTAAGCTAGGTCTTTGATGTTTGCCTGCTTCTTTAAATAATCATACCAATTAACTTGATTGGTTAATTGTTTAAAACCTGTGTATATATAAGATGTGGAATCTTAGAATGAATGTAAGATCTGATGAAGCTACACAGCGAAAGCGCTTATCTTATTAATTATTGATAATAAAGTACTTTGAACTTTAAGTGTTACACTTGTTTTCGCTCAGTCCTGCTATTTTGATTTACTACAACTTTGATTTATACTGCTTGCACGAGCGTTTACCAGCATAGCAGCAGCCTCTATTATTTGTAGATAAATATTTGTTGTGTTTGATATAGCCACTAAGCTTCCCCTTTTTGTGAAAATGTCTAAAGAAAAAAAGAAAGAGAACACAAGCCTTCGAGCTTCAAAAAATGTCAGGAATGCTCGCAAAATATGTACATCACTAATGGACGTTGTTTGTGTCTGTTGTCTTGGTGCTATTCATCTCCAAGAGGACTGCACCTTCTGTCATTCGTTTAGTGCCAGTGTTCTTCAGGAAAGAAGGAACAAGTTGATTCTAAAAGGGCTTTTAAAGCCTTCCTTTGAAGAGGCCATTCATAGCTCTTCCTCTTCTTCTTCATCTCCTTCATCAAAAAAGGAAAAAATCACACAAGAGACAATCTCCAGCTACTTCAGCTCAGACAGAGCCACCAGTCAAACTCCCTAAAATTTCTAAGGCCACTACTTCCTCGGCTCCACAGTCCTCAGAGCCATGGGAAGTCCTTTTGGTTGACAGGCCTGGTTCTTCAGCTCCAAAGCCTTCGGAGCCAGAAGATACCTCCACTCGGAGCCGGTCCATTGAAATTTCACAGGTTTCTCCAACCCTGAGATCGCCAATCCTCCATAGGTCTCAATCTCCCTCCTTATCTTCCAGGTCTACAAGAAGCTTATCAGATGAGGACATGGAACGGGTGGTGCATAGACTTCTCAAGTCGCCGGCACTGACTAAATTGTTCTCAGCTCCCACCCATTTGGTTTCAGAGCCTACTGTGCCCACTATTGTTCTTCCTCTGAGCCAAGCTGGTCCTTCAGAGTCGGAGTGCTCGGTACCACTTACTGTGCAACTGTTGGTTCCGGGACTCCCTTTGGTCTCTGCGGAGCTGACATCTGCTCCGACTCTCTCGGTGCCGTCCGGTGAGTCTGGGAGCCAGGGTTCCCTGGTTGGCCCTGGGGGGGGGGGATTCTCGGCCCCGATCTTCTTCGGTGCCGAGCTTACCCCTTGGAGCTTCTGCTCAGTTTAGATCGGCTCCTACATTGGCCTCGGGTCTGATCTCATTGGCTCCATTGCCTTCCTCTGTCTCCTTGGAGCCGGGGGAGTCTTCGGAGCTGGCAGGATCCACCTTTGAGCTGATGAGGAATGTGTTGTCTACCCATTCAGCACCACAGAAGGATACCAGTACTCATCCCTCCAAGGCACCGGCTACTGTCTCAGCACCAACAATTCCTCAAGGCAGCAGAGACCCAGAGCCTCAAGATCCCCCATTGGGTGAACCTCTCTCATCCAAGGCCTCCCAGGAATATCTTTCTGAGGAGCCACCTTGGAAGAGAACCTGCAAGAGGAAGCATGTTGACTCCCCAGATAAGTCCATCACTTCAGACACTGACCTCGATGAGTCAGAAGGGTCCCCACGGTCATCCTCTGACTATATCTCATTTGCAGATATTCTAGAGATCCTTAAGCAAAGAGGCTGCTGGCAGACCACTACCCCTTCTGATTAGGAGTCAGTGTACCTGAAGGCTTTTGGGTCTCAACCTTCAGCCTCCTGATTATTTCCCCCTTTCGATTAACTAATGGACCTGGTTAGTTGAAAGGCATGGGAGTCACCCGATGCTTTGGAATCTGCCTTCAGAGGCCAAACAAATTTTTGTCAGCTCCTTTGGGCAAAGAATTTTTAACAAAGGGAGTACCTGTAGATGCTATGGTGGTGGCAGCAGCCACCAAAAAGGAAGTTGCAGAGACTTCCTCATCTGTTCATCCTCCGAATAAAGATTCTAGAATGATGGACAGATACGGGAAGTGTTTCTTTTCTTCAGCGACTTTTTCTGTGCGATTGCTGAACTACTTATCCCATTTTACGAGGCTACAAAGAGATCTCCTGAAAGAGCTAGGAGATGCTCTACAAGGTTCAGTAGCTGCAGGGGTGAATGATAAGGTCTCCTCCCAGCTGACCACCTTAAATTTCATTGTCAACTCCTCCATGAGGCTCATATTATACGCAGCAGATGGAGCAAGCAGGGCAGCGGGTTCCAAAGTTTCCCTTAGGAGACACTCCTGGATGTGCTTGTGTAATTTTGCAGAACCCTTCGTCTACTTTTACTAATGCCCCTTTTGATGGCTTCTCACTCTTTGGACCCAAAGTAAAAGACACTCTAACCCGATGTGAGCAGGAAGGAAAAACTCTCTTGGCCGTAGGAGTACATTTTTCCATACCTTTAAGACATTATCCCAAAGGTCAGAAGAGCAGAAAGATGTGGTTCAAAAGATCCCAGAGATTTTTCCGGGTTGCATGGGGTGATACCTTCCCCAGGGGCAGAGGTGGAGGTATTAATGGCAGACGCCACCCCAGAGGCAGAGGGGTCCGCAAAACCAAGGTGACCGTGATTCCTTTCGCGGACACCCTTATCAGCACTCCTGAAAGGAGGCCCAGCTGCTTTACTCTGGAGGCAGTTGGGAGACATTTATCAATGTACCCAGAAGCCTGGTGAAATATCACAAATAACAAATGGGTACTAAACATAATATCCAGAGGGTATGCCATCCCTTTTTGCAAACATATCCCAAAGACCAAAAGACTCCCAGATGTTCCACCCAATCTAAGGGAACAAGCAACTATAGAGGTTCAAAAGTTGCTCCACAAAAAGAGTCATCCAAGAAGTCCCAACAGACCAAATAGGATTCAGAACTTACTCAAGATTCTTTTTAGTGCCAAAAAGAACAGGGGACTGGAGGCCCATATTGGACCTAAGCAAGTTAAATGAATATGTCAAGAAGTCAAAGTTCCGAATGGTGACACTGCAGTCTATACTCCCCTTTTTAGGGAAAGACAATTGGATGTGCTTGATAGACCTTCAAGATGCTTACTACCACATAAAAATGGACAGGACATCAAGAAGGCACTTACGCTTCCAGCTGGGATCCAGCCATTACCAGTTCAGAGCTCTGCCCTTTGGTCTCACTACAACCCCCCAGAGTGTTCACCAAATGTATGGCAGTTAGTCACGGCTCACCTGAGGCATCTAGGATTCAGTGTGTTTCCCTATATAGATGACTGGCTCCTATCTGCCACCACCAAGCGTCTACTCCTAAAAGCCAGGGAGCTAACTTTGGACATCTGCAATCAGTTGGGCATTACAGTAAATTTTCAAAAATCTGCCTTGTTGACCTGTCAATGTATTACATTCATAGGCACAGATCTAGACACTTTATCGATGGTAGCATGTCCTCCAACAGAAAGAGTCATAGCTCTCTGACAGCAAATACTTCACATCCTTCCCATGAACAAAGTGAAAGCAAAAGTAATTCTACGCTTATTAGGAACAATGGCCTCCACGATTACACTAGTTCCTCTTGCCAGAATGCACATGAGGTTACTTCAATGGCTATTATTCTCTCAATGGTCACTTCAAGAGCTTCCAGTGTCTCATCTGGTCAGAATAACGGAATCTTGCAAGAACGACTTGAGATGGTGGATACACTCCACTCATGTGACAATAGGCAGACCCTTTGTTCCACTTCAACCAATAGCTACAGTGACCACAGACGCTTCCCAAACAGGGTGAGGGGTGCATTATCTGGAAAAAACAGTCCAAAGTGCATGGCAAGATCACGAGGCTCACTTGCATATAAATGTTCTAGAGATAAGAGCAGTGTTTCTTGTGTTGCAAGCACTTCAAGACTCTCTCCATCTAGGGACTATTGCGATCCAGTCAGACAATATGTATGTGGTTTGGTACATAAACAAGCAGGGTTGAACCAGATCCTACCCCCTGTGTTGAGAAGCCCTAAGAGTATGGCAATGGGCAGTTTCTTTCCAGCGCTTTCTAATCGCAACGCACATTCCAGGGAAGTCCAACGTGATAGTGGACAGCTGAGTAGAGCAATCCTAATGTCTCACGAGTGGTCTCTCAATTACAATGTAGCGAAAATGATTTTCCAGACATGGGGGCAGCCTTGCTGCGATCTCTTTGCCACTCCCATGAATGCCAAGCAGCAACTACTTTACCCTAGTTCCCACTCCAGGGGAGACACCGAGAGATGTTCTTGTTCACGATTTGCCCTCGGGACTTCTATATGCCTTTCCACCATTTCCTCTCCTACCCAGAGTAATTCAGAACGCTCAAAGCTCGGGAAGCAGGCTAATTCTCATTGCCCTTACTGGCCTCACCCTTCCTGTGGCCCCACCTTCAGGAGAAGCCTTGGATTCTGGCCCAGTGCCAGATCTGCTGACTCATATGTCGGAGGAGCTTCATTCTTCTCTCCTCACCCTAAAACTGACAACTTGGCGGCTCCACTTCCCAGTTTAGTCAGGCTTCACAATTTCACTCCCACTGTTAGACATATCTTAATGTCCTCCTATAAAGCTTCCACTAGAAAGCTGTATTCTAGTAAATGGAAGAGGTTTTCCCTGTGAGCTCAAGATAAGAACATTGATCCTTTCTCGGCACCTATTCAATCTATTTTGGAATTCTTGGCGGAACTTTTTCAACAAGGCTCAGCTGCAGCAACCATCAAAGTTCAACTTGCTGCAATTTCAGATTTTCATATTGGTGATACTTCTTCAAACTTAATGTCACATAGGTTGTGTAGAACCTTCTTAAAAGTTGCTTCCTTATTAAGACCTCCCTTCAAGGAACCCCTTTCTCCCTGGGATCTAAATTTTGTTTTGTCTCATCTCATTTTACCTCCATTTGAGCCTTCTTTGTCTTCAGACCTCAAGTTCCTTTCATGGAAGACCTTGTTTCTAGTGGCTATAACTTCTGCCAGAAGGGTGTCAGAATTGCAAGCTCTTTCTATTAAACCACCATATTTGATTTTTCATAAGGATAGGGTATCCTTACGTACTAACCCTTCCTTTTTACCAAATGTTGCATCTCTAAACAATATAAATCAATCTGTAGAACTTCCAGTATTCTTTCCTCAACATAGCAACAAGGCAGAGTACAAATTACACCAACTGGATGTGCACAGACAACTTTAGATTCTATTTGCATAGAACCAAAGACTTCAGAAAATTTGACCAATTATTTGTATCCTTTTCCGATACAAAAAAAGGATCCTCAGTTTCAAAAAACTACTCTTTCCAATTGGCTTTCAAATTGTATTACACTTATTTATAAATCAAATCACAAGGAATTACCTTTCAAATTAAAGGCTCATTCCACTAGAGTATTGGCTACATCATCTGCTTTTCAAGCCTGAATCCCCATAGATAATATTTGTGCAGCAGCTCCTTGGTCTACTCCACATATTTTTATTACTCATTACAAAGTGGATTTGGCCTCCAGGGACAGGGCATCCTTTGGTTCCACAGTGCTTAAAGGTGTACTCCCGTGAGCTACCCAAGAAAAAGGTGCTAGGGACGCTGTCCCATCATTGTAAGAATGAAGGCAAGATAGGACAACATAATATAAAGAAGTTATGTACTCATCATAACATTCCATGTTTGTAGTCCATCTCACCGTTCATTCTTACGAACCCTCCCTCCTTCCCCCTGTCAAAGAATTCTTGTGGACCTGGAAGATTTCCACTACCTCAGGGGCTCTTTGTCTCAGCTTGTTTCTCCTTCCAGTACATTTGGTATGGACATAGACACTTGTTTATATGTATATGTTTGTAGATATGGATATAGTGTACATATTGTTCAGTATTAGCAGGAAACAAGATCTGGGGAATTACACCACTGCATTGTGGGATACCTTATTGCCACGAGCCAAGTTTGAGACTTTCAGCTAAGTATTCGGCCAAGTTGGAGCCGAGGATCGGCTACATACCCATCATTGTAAGAATGAACGGCGAGATGGACAACAAACATGGAACGTTATGGTGAGTACATAACTTCTTTTTAGCTTTGGTGAAGTTTTTTAGTCTGACTTTGCCCTTTGTGAGTTCTGGTGTTAGTGCTAGTTCGGAGATGACTGATTTGTGGTCCAATTTAACAAATGAGGGTCCAACAGTTGAAGTGGTGCATCTGTTTGTCATGTTAGTGAGGACCAGATCTAGTATGTTTGTTCCTCTTGTTGGGGTTTGAACAATTGGTTCCAGGGTATTTGAGTTAACAAAGTCAAAGAACTTTTGCACTAGTGAGTTAGGACTAGAGTAGGTTTCACAGTTGATGGTGGAATAATTGAAATCCCCCATGACCAGAGTGTTTGGCAATATTTGGATTGACTCCAATTTGGTCAAGTAGGCCTTATGCGCATTATGATCCATGGAGGGGGATCTATAACTAGCTATGACTTGAGTGGGAGTCTTACCCACATCAATCTGATGCAGTTTCCAAGGAGGTTATTTAAATTTGCAGGATTTGTGATGACACAGTCACTTACATGATGGAAAGAGAGGTATAGCCATTCCCCAAAAATGTAGAATGGCTTGTTATTTATCAGGGAATCAAATGCCTGCATGTAGCCAATAGACAGTCTTCCAGCCTGCTTGCTGGCTGATACAGCTGTAACCAAACTAACAATGTGTAGCCATAAAAGCTGTGAACTCTGATGACAATATAATACTGTCTAAGGTAAAACATGGCATCTCATGGTCTGGTGCTTCAGAAGCACTTCCTCTTCTAATAATGTTGTTGTGTCTTTCGGCTTTTTCCGGTTAGGGGTCGCCACAGCAGAACTCCGGTCTGCTAATGATTGGCAGTAGATTTTTATGTGCCGAGTTGCCAGCCGTGATGCACAACCTTCAATGAAGGTACGCCCATTCACGCATGTCTCCACACAGAAGGCGCTTTAGCTGAGAATCGAACAGGACAACGTCTTACTGTGAGGCGACAACGCTACCGCAGCACCACCACCGCAGATACACTTCCTCTTCTAATGATAATTTATGTATTTAACACTGTATCATACCAGTCTCCAAAGTAAGAGATTATTACTGTTTCACATTTCAAAGACATGTCATTTTTGGAGGTTTCTGCTATTCGCATGATCTGTTTGGATGATGAATGCTATCTTAGTAAGTACATGCATTAAGAGTTTCTCAAATAAGTATGTAACAAGTCATAAGAAAAGCTCTTACACAAAAGTAAAATAAATGTTCAGTTTATTAGCAGCAGTCTTCCTTCCAATACTGGGATGATTTTATCCTTCTGTAGGAGGGCACAGTATCGCCCAGCAGGGGGCAGTCACTACTATATCCCTGGTAACAAGATACAAATGTAACACTTGCTTTTCTCTTGAAAACAGGATAATACCCATTTAACAAGTGCCCTACCCTGTGTTTAGTTTTGAATACACTACTATACAGTGTCTGTACAGTAAAGTAGAGTCCTCTGTGGTCATACACCCTCTTGTTTTGAGTATAATATTCTTCTTCTTGAGTTGTTCTGAGACTGTGATACTGTTCTAGTATGTGTGACTACGCGTCTTTTTGGCATCACCACTTTCTAAGAAATACCGCCCCTTTGTAAGCCTGTATTTTTCAAAGTCAGGAGCTTGTCCATTTATTTTGTACTGTACAACTTCCAGCATGTAGCACACCAGCATATATACTTCCTTTTCAATACTGAAAAAACAAAAAAAAAAACTGAAATAACAGATTTAAGCAAAATACCATTTAGCTAATCAGGTATTCTAAAAAAAAGCCATCTGACAAACTCAATAAAACTGTGGTAAACACACAAAGGTTTGTTTTGATTGTTTGCTTATTTGAATGCTATCCCTGTCCTGCTACTTGGCCAGGGTCAGCACAAAGGAAAATAGCGCTCTGTAACCTCAGGATCAGGGGAATGGGAACACAGCGCTCTGTAACCTCAGGATCAGGGGAATGGGAACACAGCGCTCTGTAACCTCAGGATCAGGGGAATGGGAACACAGCGCTCTGTAACCTCAGGATCAGGGGAATGGGAACACAGCGCTCTGTAACCTCAGGATCAGAGGAATGGGAACACAGCTCTGTAACCTCAGGATCAGGGGAATGGGAACACAGCGCTCTGTAACCTCAGGATCAGGGGAATGGGAACACAGCGCTCTGTAACCTCAGGATCAGGGGAATGGGAACACAGCGCTCTGTAACCTCAGGATCAGGGAATGGGAACACAGCGCTCTGTAACCTCAGGATCAGGGGAATGGGAACACAGCTCTGTAACCTCAGGATCAGGGAATGGGAACACAGCTCTGTAACCTCAGGATCAGGGAATGGGAACACAGCGCTCTGTAACCTCAGGATCAGGGGAATGGGAACACAGCGGTCTGTAACCTCAGGATCAGGGGAATGGGAACACAGCGCTCTGTAACCTCAGGATCAGGGGAATGGGAACACAGCGGTCTGTAACCTCAGGATCAGGGGAATGGGAACACAGCGCTCTGTAACCTCAGGATCAGGGGAATGGGAACACAGCTCTGTAACCTCAGGATCAGGGAATGGGAACACAGCGCTCTGTAACCTCAGGATCAGGGGAATGGGAACACAGCGCTCTGTAACCTCAGGATCAGGGAATGGGAACACAGCTCTGTAACCTCAGGATCAGGGGAATGGGAACACAGCTCTGTAACCTCAGGATCAGGGGAATGGGAACACAGCGCTCTGTAACCTCAGGATCAGGGGAATGGGAACACAGCGGTCTGTAACCTCAGGATCAGGGGAATGGGAACACAGCGCTCTGTAACCTCAGGATCAGGTGAATGGGAACACAGCTCTGTAACCTCAGGATCAGGGAATGGGAACACAGCTCTGTAACCTCAGGATCAGGGGAATGGGAACACAGCGCTCTGTAACCTCAGGATCAGGGGAATGGGAACACAGCGCTCTGTAACCTCAGGATCAGGGGAATGGGAACACAGCGCTCTGTAACCTCAGGATCAGGGGAATGGGAACACAGCACTCTGTAACCTCAGGATCAGGGGAATGGGAACACAGCGCTGTAACCTCAGGATCAGGGAATGGGAACACAGCTCTGTAACCTCAGGATCAGGGAATGGGAACACAGCTCTGTAACGTCTGGATCAGGGAATGGGAACACAGCTCTGTAACCTCAGGATCAGGGAATGGGAACACAGCTCTGTAACCTCAGGATCAGGGAATGGGAACACAGCTCTGTAACCTCAGGATCAGGGAATGGGAACACAGCGCTCTGTAACCTCAGGATCAGGGGAATGGGAACACAGCGCTCTGTAACCTCAGGATCAGGGGAATGGGAACACAGTGATCTGTAACCTCAGGATCAGGGGAATGGGAACACAGCGCTCTGTAACCTCAGGATCAGGGGAATGGGAACACAGCGCTCTGTAACCTCAGGATCAGGGGAATGGGAACACAGCGCTCTGTAACGTCTGGATCAGGGGAATGGGAACACAGCGCTCTGTAACCTCAGGATCAGGGGAATGGGAACACAGCGCTCTGTAACGTCTGGATCAGGGGAATGGGAACACAGCGCTGTAACCTCAGGATCAGGAATGGGAACACAGCGCTCTGTAACCTCAGGATCAGGGGAATGGGAACACAGCGCTCTGTAACCTCAGGATCAGGGGAATGGGAACACAGCGCTCTGTAACCTCAGGATCAGGGGAATGGGAACACAGCGCTCTGTAACCTCAGGATCAGGGGAATGGGAACACAGCTCTGTAACCTCAGGATCAGGGGAATGGGAACACAGCGCTCTGTAACCTCAGGATCAGGGAATGGGAACACAGCGCTCTGTAACCTCAGGATCAGGGGAATGGGAACACAGCGCTCTGTAACGTCTGGATCAGGGGAATGGGAACACAGCGCTCTGTAACCTCAGGATCAGGGGAATGGGAACACAGCTCTGTAACCTCAGGATCAGGGGAATGGGAACACAGCTCTGTAACCTCAGGATCAGGGAATGGGAACACAGCGCTCTGTAACCTCAGGATCAGGGGAATGGGAACACAGCGCTCTGTAACCTCAGGATCAGGGGAATGGGAACACAGCGCTCTGTAACCTCAGGATCAGGGGAATGGGAACACAGCGCTCTGTAACCTCAGGATCAGGGGAATGGGAACACAGCGCTCTGTAACCTCAGGATCAGGGGAATGGGAACACAGCGCTCTGTAACCTCAGGATCAGGGGAATGGGAACACAGCGCTCTGTAACCTCAGGATCAGGGGAATGGGAACACAGCGCTCTGTAACGTCTGGATCAGGGGAATGGGAAATACTAGCAGAGATTTTTAAATCGACTATAAGCTGCTGTGTCTCCTTTTGCCTTCCCTTGTAGCAGTTGCAGATACTTCCCAAAACAGCTGCCTACTTGGCATGCAAAAACTATAGGCGAAGGGGTCCTCCAAACAACAGCACTTTGTGCAGAAACCACAATATCATTCTATTCCTCATATCCCAGCGTGTCAGGTAAGACAGGTTCCATTATTCAAGGATCAGTTGCTGTTTAAAAAGGTGAGGTGCTGGATACCACCTGCTCAAGGAGGCTGTGGCTTCTATTCAAGGGTGCTTCCAATCCACAGAAAAAATAGCACTGTAAGGCTAGCAGTAGACTTGTCATAGCTGAAAGCATTTGTACAGATTAAGACATTCAAAATATCGACATAAAAAGCAGTTCAGTGTTAGAAAAAAGGTTTTACATTGCAACACTGGACGTGGAAGATATGTACCTTTATATCCCAAGAAGGTCATCTCACAGAAAGTACTTCAGCCTCAGATAGCTCATCACCAAGAGGGACGTCTCACAGAAACTTCTTCAGGCCTCAGATAGCTCATCACCAAGAGGGACATCTCACAGAAAGTATTTCAGGCCTCAGATAGCTCATCACCAAGGGGGACATCTCACAGAAATTACTTCAGGCCTCAGATAACTCATCACCAAGAGGGACATCTCACAGAAAGTACTTCAGGCCACAGATAGCTCATCATCATTTCCAGGTTGCACTTTTGCCATCTGGGCTTCCCACACATCCCAGAGTACCTTTTTCTGTGCAATTCTTTATTATTACAACAGGACTGTGAAAAACTTCATGTGGCATTTTACCATTTCCATGTTATTTGTCGTTTTGTTTTGTAATCAAAATGTTTATTGCATCTATATTACAGCATCAAACATTTAGATTGTCGAATGCCTAAACGTCAACACCTAAATGTCAAATGCTGGAAACAGCTAATGGCCAATTACACAAATTTTTTTCCCTGTGAAAAAAATTCACCTCGCCAAAAAAAAAAAACAAAGTTTAAAACCCTAACCAAGTGGGGGGCTTCGCCCCCCCTCCCACACCCCCAGATGTGGGGGGCTGTGCCCCCCACACCCTCCCTAACTAAATATACCAACTCCGAGATTGCTCTACATCGGGGAAAAGGGCAAATCCCCGATGACGGCCAAGCAAATGTTTTCCCTGGGAAAGAAGTTGCATAATTGACTGTTCGCAGTTTTCAGCATTCGACATTTAGGTGTCGACATTTAGGCATTTGACAATCTAAATGCTCAAAGACATTATAGGAACCCTGTTTATTTTACATCGCATAAAGACATACAAGTAGTTCAGTGGGTCATATTTGTTGTATAACAAAATCTAATGAGGATAAGAGGTGAAAGGTTAAGCAGAACTTTGTCAGATAACTATTACTTTCCATATGTGACTTGCATAAGAAGAGGTATAGTTAGTAAAGTAGCTGCAACTTATTTAGCTGCAGCCTTTATAAATTACTGTCTTATGCTGTTCTGTATAAAAACAGCATTAACATTAGACTGCCTAAAAATGTTGGCAGTCACATATCTGAAATGTAACTGTTCAGAGGATCTTGGAAGCACTCCTCTGGAAACATGCAGAGTATAACGTAATAAAGTGCAGAGACTGTCATGTCTTTCAGGCAGGCCTAGCCTCCACTGAAGAGAAGAAAGAGAAAGCGAGAGAGAGGCGATGAACATGTGGCATTTATGAATAATGACCCTTTCTTGCTTCTCCAAAGTTGCCCTCTTGCTTTGGCAATTCATACCCCCCCCCCCGCCACACACAGACAGACCTCAGAGAATCCACTGAGCTCTGTATTTTCAGGAAGGATGTAAAATCTCACGTACAGTAACACTCAAGTGCACCTGTTTCCCTAAAGGGACATCACCTAATCTCCGTCCCATCTTCCAACCTCTTTTGTGTTTCATTTTTTACTAAGTCTACACATTTGTAACTTATAATTTAGTACGCCCTATTGTATATTAGCTCAAAAACTTGTCTGAAATTGTTATTACTTCACCTTATACTTTACTTTGTTTTTACACACCTTGTTTTAACTCTTTTTCTTGCTGCTTTACCTTCTTCTTGTGAATATTATTCAGCCAGGCTGTGCCTGTGAATGGTCGCCTTTAATCAGTGCACTACCCCAATAAACAAAAATACAAAGTCAATAAATACATTGCTGTGCTAAGTACAGCTATTAGGTTTCCCATATCTTGGCAGTGCTGATCTGAATGGCTGTATACATACAAATATTTCAAGCGTGGGTATTAATCCCTTCTACCCTGCCAGTATACCTATACAGTTGTTACAATACTAAGTGTCCGGGCTTTTCTTAAAAATATCAGAACTAGAGTTTGCTTTAATGTAATTTGGTAGCCTGTTCCATGATCAGCTGCTCTCTCAGAGAACCAGTTAGTACACTTCTCATTTCTGTAGAACCTTCTACATAGGTTATCTGATGATTCTCTTATTACTTTTTGATAACCCCAAACATTCCCAGCGGTAGCTGTCTCTAAATGCCATGTATACCTGAATAAGGTCTTATCTTAAATATCTGTAAGAGAATACTGTACAAGTTGAGATATTTTAGTCTTTCATACCAACTTAAATTTTCACATCCACGGATGTCCTTGGTATATTTCCACTGTACTCTTTCAGTTTACTCAAGCTTGCTTTCTTATAAGGTTTCCATATTGTTATTCCATACTCAAGTTTGGGTCTAATGTAAATAACAATGACTTCACCATTTCTGATTTCCTAGATTTTATAAATCCTTTTATATAATCTATAGTTCTGCAACTATCATTAACCAACTAGTTGATATGATTAGAAAAACTCAAAGCTAGATCTACCAATATATGCACGTCCTTAAATAAATCTATAGTTTCAATCACTGTGTGCTGGTTTGCACTTCCTGGTGATCTGTTTGTGGACCATCATTAAGGCAGTGTGTACTAACCATTCCTCTCTTATTTGAAACGTAGCTGAGTGGATGCAATCTAGTATGGAACAGCAGTCTTTTGAGTTGTAAACCTGTGACACGTATTAGACTGACAGTGAGGGCTCTACCTCCTTCAAAAAGGGGATATTGGATCATACTGAATAAATATATTCACCCAGGTTTTTAAAGAGTCAGCTGGACATGTCCAACAGCCAGGACTATGTCTAGACCTGGGTGAGCATTGAGCTACCTATGACCCAGGGGACTGGGAGACATTTTTTAATAAAAATGCAGACACATCCAAATTTGGCATCAGTCTCCACTGTAAGATTAAATAAGCTGCTGCTTTTTCCATTCTTTTGCCATAGAGATATTGTGCTGTTCTACTTTCTTTTTACTTGTAACCTCACCCCTCCTCCAAGCTGAGACCATAATGCCGATGTACATTGACAAACATTGCTCTCACTTATCCACCATTACAAGTGAGACTATTAACATAAATTCTTGTTGAGGTGCAAGAAATTTCATTGCTGTTGGGCGGAGTATATTTACCCTAGACTGTCCTGTCAAAAACAGGAGATGTGAAGGAGAGGTGATCTGCGCACAGGATCTGTTTTCCTAGAAAGAGACAACATTTCTTTCTGCTGCAGGTAATGGGAGGAAAGGCTGCTGAGAATCTTGCATCATCGCTGATTGCCAGTCTGTTTTCTACATCAGTTGTATGCTTCTCACTACCTTAGAGATTTTTTTATAGCCCAAAGGTATTTCTTGATGGTATTGTGTTGCTAAAGTTTCTTCCTGGAAATGTCACTGACTTTTTAATCAGGTAATAAATAACATTATGGGAAGAAAGGTGTGGGATTAGAAGCCAGGATAAAAGGGATACAGCAGATTTTATAATGTCATGTTAATTATATCAATTCATTCATTCATTCCCAATGCCCACATCATCCTTTTAATTATGTATATAATGAGAACGTGTTTATAAAGCTTCATATATACACTTTATGAATCACCAAGTGTGTGCTTCCAACAGTGATCCAAGATTAGTGTTAATGTGGAGTCTGATTTCTTGCAGGCAGTTTGGAAAAAGGCTTATTATTATATGACAGCAGCTTCAAAACTTTGGAATGCATTGTCTCAACTTGCTTTTATTAAAAGTATAGGCTGGAAAAAATCATAAGGAAAAAGCTCTATTACAAAAAATATGATATTAGATATCTGATTGAGAAAATAGAAAAACAAAGTTTTGACAACAGTGTATATTTCTGAAGTTTTGAATGAGAGGCCTATAGTATAGCTGTTAACTGTTAAACTTCTAGTCTGCAATGTATCTAGCTGCTGCAGGGTGATGACAGGACAGATATGCAGAACTCATAGAACAGATACACAAAACAACATTAACAGGAACAACACAAAGTATCACCATGTGTTCCTGACGTTATATACAGGTGGTTTTCTTTGTACTATCCATGAGAAGGCTCTGTCCCCAGTGATTAAGGGAACCAAGTTTCTGTGTATTTTTTTAAATTATTTTGGAAACAGAGATGGCTTCTTTATTTGTGTGTAATGGAACTGAAAATCTTAAAGCGGGCATTGTGAATTTGTAATACTGTAACTTGAGGATTCGCTCATTAATGTGTTCTGCATTTATTGCATATGGCCATGATATCCCTAGGAAATAGATTTACCATGATACACAAAAAAAGTCTTGAGTGTAGATTTTCACTGTGCATTTTTCATGCTTATATGCAGCTACCTGCATTTCTTAAATACCATTTGTGATATCTCCTGCACCTAATTGAATTGCTGACTAGTTATTATTCTGAAGTAAGAACATGACACACACATACATTTTCTGTGAAAACACTCTCTTGAGTTTTTGATGTATCCGGTTCAAATCCAGTTACTAGGAAATATATTAAGGCTATATGTGTGTTCCTTGGGGACCAGATAAAGCATACACTAAGCATAGATGATCTGTATTCAAGAACATCCCTACCACATTTTTTGTACTTTCTAGTCACTCAAAAAGATTGCATGTAGTCTGCACTTTATGGTAACCTTTATGAATCCCCTTGATATTTAAGGTTGCAAGAAAATCAGTAAAAAAGCTAAAATTATGAGGAAGGTGTGTCACGCTTGTGTTGCCTGTATTCAGAATGGTGTATACTTAGTGTACGCTTAGTGTAGGCATTAATGAATCCCAGTTAACTGGGTTTTTTTTCAGCATGACTGGCCATTTTAGCTAAACTACTATCATAAAGTTTTTGCTCCTATCTCTGCCACTGGTGATTGTAGTTCGGTTAGCAGACATGGGAGTATAGAGAAAACCCAGAAGGGTTGGGCTGAGCTCACTTTGTACTGATATGCTCCTTTATTTCAGCATGGGGACGTGTTACATTATTCTGTATGAACATTTTACAGATTGCACCTGCATGAGACCAGCCTGCACTGATGTGTTTTAAATAATGCATCTTCTACCTCAGCCTTGTATAACAAAAACTCCTGGTGCCTCTCACATATTTCTTAGCTGGCTGTAACCGTTACCAAAATATCTTATTATTTGTTTATTTTTATTTATACGTTGTTGACCAGGTTAGTCCCACTAGTTCAAAGGCCTCGTTTCAGGGAAGACCTGTGATGGTATTCATATTGACTAGAGGAAATTTAGCCATGATACCGGGGAACTTCCCCTTCTTTTTTCAATAAGTGCTGTGGGATCTTCTACATTCACTTGAGTTACCACTAACTCAGGCAGATGGGACCTCAATTTAGTATCTCATCTGAAGTACTAATAGTGTCCAAAACTTTTCTCCCAATTAGAAATGCATAAAAAAATCTGAGTGTAGTAACTGTTGCGGAAATAAGCCGCCCTGTCTAAATATCTGGGATGAAGTCTGTGGTGTTTGTACTACTTTTGGCCTGTGGGCCATCACTGAATGGTGCAATAAATCTGTGTTGAAGGGACTTCTCCAAACCCTTGTGGGAGAACTGTCCAAAGCTATGTCTATTGTTTTGGAGCCTCCTCATCTGCTAAAAAGTTGTTAGACAAACACAAAGGAGAGAAGAGAGGTGACAGGCCCAGGGGAAAAGGGCAAGAAGTTTAGGAAGAATTCTCCTACCACTCTTCCTCCTCAGTGACTTCTCTGACTCTGTCTCCGAAACTGTCTAAAGCTTTGGTTCTGACTCCTCCTTCTTATCTGATAGTTATAGGATTGCAAACTCCTCCCTTGCTGGAGCCTAGATTTTTGTAAGAGCCAGTCTTCCCTAGATTGCTCCCTCCCTTCTTGCTGGAGAGACCAGTATATAAATCTTCAGGATCCCCCTCTATCTCTTCCTCCATCAGATCAGTCCAGTCTACCAGAAGATTGACAGAAGCAGATGTGGATAGGTTGATGAGGCGGTTCCTGAAGGCCCAAATGCAGTTGGGTTTTTTCCATCTTTGACCCCTGTTGCTCCTGTGAGCTTCAGCCCTTCCCCTGTGGCTATGGTTGCTCGTACCCCAGTCTGCGTTCTGGTTTCAGGTCTTTAGATAAAAGTTTCTCCCAGTGATTATTCTCATTGGATCTATTGTCTTGATGAACTTCCATCTGGCAACATCTCTGATCTGACCAGTTTTGAGTTCCTTAGATCCAGAAGGATCCAGGAACCAAAGCATCAGTGTCAATTCTGGGGGATGGGGATTGACTTTGGAGTTATCAAAGCTTTCTCTTACTCTTGGAGCCTGAGTACTAGATAGCTTGGCTCCAACATTGATCTTGGAGCAGAGTAGGATCTGTTTCTGGGACCATCCTAGTTTGAAAAATTTGGCTTCTACTGGAGTGATGTTGGGTTCCCATTCGACTTCTGCCTTCAGGACAGTCGAAAGAGCTCTCTTCATTTCTGGTGAGCAGAGTTCCTTTAGTTTCTCAGCTGTGCCCATCTCCCAGGGAAAGGCCTTGGGTCTTGATCCTGCTCCTCCTATTCCATCAGGACAGCTAGTTCCTCTGAGACTCGAGACAGTCGGTCCACATTCAGGATTCCCCTCAGTCTTCTGAGCCCTCTCTGGAGAATCTCACCACAGAGGCCCCTCAGAGATGTACATGTAAGAGGAGGCATGTTGATTCCCCACAGTCACTCACTGAAGACACTGATTTCAATGAGAGGGAAGGGTCCCCAGATCACCACTTAAGGACTTTTCATTTGAGAAGATCCTCAAACTTTTGCAACAGAAAGTTGGTTGATCATTTGAAGACCCTTCCCAAGAGGAACCAATGTTTCTCAAAGCCTTCAGCTCCACCTCAGCTACTTTTTGGGTGGTCCCTCCTACTGATAAGATGGTGGATTTAATCTCTCAGCAAGTATGGATGGAGCCAGATGTGGCAGAACATATTCTGCATATACATGCTAAGTTTCTTGTTGCACCAAAGGATCACCAACATTGGAATAAGGGTTTGGCAGTGGAGGCAATGGTAGTAGTGGCAGCCACCAAAAAGGAGCTGGCTGAAGAGAACTCATCTGTCCATCCCCCTAACAGGAAGTCTATGGCATTATGCAGGTTTAGGAAGTGAATTTACATATCAGATAATTTTGCTTTGAGGGTGCTGAATTATCTGGCACAGATGAAAAGATTTCAGAGCGATTTGGCAAAAGAACTCACCAGATCTCTCTCTCTCTCAGAGTCCATGTCTGCAGAGGACAAGAAAACTGTAGACTCACAGTTGGCCATACTACATTCCCTGTCAGACTCCTCCATGTGTCTGATCTCCAATGTAACTGAAGTCATTTTGAGAGTTAAAGGTACAGGCATTACCATAAGGAGGCATGACTGGACATGATTGAATATGGCTGTGTGACTTTGTGGAGCCTTTCTAGATGTCCTTTGTAAATGTCCCTTTTAATGGTTCAACTCTGTTCAAACCAAAAGTCAAGGATACATTCTCTAGAAATGAGCAAGATGGGAAAACTCTTTCTGGCATATGGATACATTTTTCTACCCCCCCCCCCAGAGGTCCTTCCGTGGAAACCAGAAGGGAGGTAAGAAACTGTGTTTTCCAGAAGTTTCAAGGGTCTTGTCCAGACACTCCTGAAGACAGAATTCCCAGGGCAGAGGAGGGAATTGTAACAGTGGATGCTACCCACATGGCAGAAGAGGCCCACAGAACCAAGGCTTCAGTGGTCCATTCCCCGAGAGGCCTTATCACCACTCCTGAATGGTTGCTCAGCTACTGTGCTCTGGGAGCAATGGAGGAGTGGTTGTCTTTGCAGCCAGAGACCTGAACATCCATCACCAAAGATGTCTGGCTGTAGAGGATCATAACTAGAGGCTACGCCATTCCATTTCTTTACTTCCCTACTTCACCAAAGAAACTCCCCAACTTTCCACCCTGTCAAAGCAAAGTAGTCACTATAGAAATAAAAAAGCTGCTAAACTATTGAGTCATCTAGGAGGTCCCACTAGACCAGCAGAGATCCAGAGCTTACTCAAGATTCTTTTTGGCACCAAAGACGAATGAGGACCTCAGGACAATTTTAGACCTCAGTCATCTCAATCAGTATGTCAGATTGATAAAGTTCAGATGGTCAAGGTACAGTGCCTTCTCCCTCTGTTGAGGAGGAACAACTGGCTGTGTTCAATAGACCTTCAGGATGTGTACTATCACATTATGATGGGAAGGTGATCCAGAAGGTTTCTCCACTTCTAGCTGGGAGCCAGTCACTTTCAGTTCAAAGCCCTGCCTTGAGTCTCACCACAGTCCCTGGGTGTTCACCAGTGGTCACAGCTCACCTCAAACTACAAGGGTTCTGGGTGTTACCTTACCTAGACAACTGTCTCATTGCTGCTCATACCAGGTCTCTTCTCATCTGGGCCAGAGATTATTTACTCCATCTTTGCTTCCACTTAGGGATTACAATAAATCTGAACAAATCTCAGTTTCTTCAAGTACAGACATAGGTGCCCATCTAGATACTACAACCCAGATAGCAAGGCTGCCAGAGAACAGACTGTCTACCCTGTGGAACCAGGCACAAAAGTTCTGTCTTGTCAAATGCAAACAGCCAGGTTTGTTCTCCAGCTTCTGGGATTGATAGCATTATCCTTGTTCCACTAGCCAAATATTACATGAGAGTTCTACAGTGGACACTTTCAGTACAATGGTCCATCAGATACCAACTCATAGGTTTTTGGATTTCTTCGACAGGTATTTGCAGGATGCATATAAGGTGGTGGATTCAGTCTCCCAGGATATCTCAAGGCCATCCTTTTGTATCCCTTCCAAAGCCATGGTGACCACAGATGTCTCCCATCTAGGGTGGGGGGCATTACATGGTTCATAGATAGATACTAGGCTATTGGCCCTAGGGCCTATACAAGCCTAGCCATATGGATTCCCTGTCCATTGGCACTTACAGAAATTTATTTTACTGCACCCCTGTCAAGCAGAGCCACCAAAGTGTTCCCCGGGGTGAATTTCCTATTTCCCATCCAATCGGCAAGATTTTTCTTAAAGAGGGCCAAAGAGGTGCTCTGCTTGACTTGAATGGGCAGTCTGTTCCAGAGTATGGGAAGTCTCTGGGACAGGAACTTAGCCCTCCAGCAAGTGTTGTTTATTGGGGTGACAAGGGGTGACAAGGATGTTCTTCGTTTTCCATTGCTGCAGTCCTTACTATTGGGTATAGTCCGCATCCAGTCGGCCCGAATACCAGAGTATAAGGCTGACGTCGGTCAGGGCGCATTAGACTGACGTCAGTACGTCAGGGTACTAATGCGCATGACCGGCGTCATATCCTCAGTCTTTTTTGCCGCGTGGTCCGATGCAGAAGCAGTTTTGCGAGTGCAGGTTGGCGTTCTGAGATATTTCCGAAACTGGAGTTTCAGACCGAATCAGAGTTGGCTAAGTACCCCGTTGGGGAACATTTTGGTTTTTTCTTGCCTCAGTATTCAACCGGATGTCAGAAAAAGTGAATAACTGTATTTCTTGTGGGAAACAGATACCGCATAAGGATTTCCATACTTTGTGTATACCTTGTTTAGGGCCTGAGCACGACGTTGTTGGTTGCCGCTCTTGTGCTAGGTTTAACAAACGCACTATTAAGAGGAGGTTAGACTGTGCCAGGTTAGTGTTTGGGAAACGTTGCAATTATAAAATGCCGTCGGATGCTCCGGCGCCCAAGAAGCGCAAGGACAAAACAGCGAAGCCTAGGGTTGAAGAACCGGCAGTCCCGGACGTCGGTTCTTTAGGAGGCTCAGTGGAGCCAGAGGTTTTGCCAGGAGTTTCTATGGAGTCTCCGGCAGAAAATTTACTGTTACAGGATGTCCCATCTCAGGAGGCAGGCCAGACTGAGGGGGCTTCTCAGGTACCTCTTCTTCCCTCTCTTCCCAAAGTAGTTAGAGCCTCTCCTTCTGTTGCTAAAGCTTCTTTTAGAGGTAGGCCTATTTCAGCTTCAGTGGGGGCTTCTCCTAGCTTTTCGGGTTCTGTACCTAAGAAACATATGCTTAAAATGGCAGAAGATTTGATTACTATGATTAGAGGTTCTATGGGCCCTCCTGATAAGAGGCCTAGGGTGGAACCAGAGTTTGCCAGCTTTGAACAGGGTTCAGAGGCTTCTGAGTCTTCTGCGGATGATTTGCAGGAGTATCCTCCTTATTCTGATTCTGATGTGGATGATGCCACTCCTTCGGCTTCTCCTCCTGAGGATTTTTCATTTTCAGAGACTCTGCATTCCATGAGGGAGCACTTTAAATGGGAAGGCCAGGATTACTCCGATTCCAGGAAGAGGCTTAGGGAATTCTTGTTTTTACCCCAGCATAGGCCCTTAGCTATACCTCCTGTGTTGACTGTGGTGGAAGATGTTTTTGCAGAGGCTTCCCTGAACCCTGATTCTTTGCCTCCTGCTCCTGTTAAACCTGATAGGTACTATAGGGTGCCCGAAGCTCATAAGTATTTGTTTAAGAGTCCTAGGGCGGACCCAGAAACTGTTTCTCAGGGGCCTAAAGGTGTTAAAGCCTCTGTGGTTAGAAATCCTGTTCCCACTGACAAAGAGGCGAGGGCTTTGGATAGGTGGGGTAAGAAACTGTATACTTCTTCCACTCTAGCCATGAGAGCATTGAATTGTCAGTTTCACATGCTGAAATATCAAAATTATCTCCTTTCACAATTGAAATCTAAGGTGGATGCTTTGGCGGAAGGTATTGAGTGTAAAGAGTTGCTGGATTTGGTTTATGTGTCTGAACAAGTGGGCAAGCATTCTTTGCAATGTGGCTTTGATGCTGTGCAGGCCTCCTCGAGGGTGGCTGCCACTAGTTCTGTTCTTCGCAGGCATGCCTGGTTGAGGGATCAGAATTTGGCTGAGCATGTTAAGACAAGGATTTTGGATGCACCTTTACAGTCTGATGTGTTGTTTGGTTCGCCTGTGGAAGCAGTTTTAAAGAAAATGGAGGACAAAGCTAAGTCTATGCAAACTGTTAAGGATTTTTTGCAGGTACAGCCACCGAAATTTAGTAGAAATTGGCCTGCTAAGGGGTGGACATATCCTGCTTATGTCTCCCAGTCTAGGGGTAGGTCTAGACGTGGTAGGGGCAGGGCTCAAGGTTCTTTTAGGTCTAGAACAGGGAGTTCACCTGCTCAGACTTCTGGTGAGGGCAGGGGTCAGTCCTTTCGTAAGCAGACCCAATGACCTGCCTTTTCAGCTGCCAGTAGATTCTCATCTGGCAGCTCCTTTGGGAGGACGACTGTCTCTTTTCAGAGAAAATTGGGATTTAATTACTCAAGACAGATGGGTGTTGGACATTATTCACCACGGTTACAGGTTTTATTTCCATACAATGCCCCCTTTCAAAGGCATGCCAGATGTTCCTCCTCTACAAAGAAAAGAGGCTCACAAGCAAGTTTCTCAGTTACTCCAAATGGGGGCCATTCAGCCAGTCCCTGTATCAGAAAGGGGCCTAGGATTTTATTCCCGCATGTTCCTAGTACCAAAGAAGGGGAACACGTGGAGACCAATTTTGGATTTATCTCTCCTCAACACTTATCTGGACATTCCCAAGTTCAAGATGTTGACGTTACAACAGCTTTTACCTCTGCTGGGCAAAGATCACTGGATGGTAACTTTAGATCTCAAGGAAGCTTACCTTCATGTGCCTATCAGGCTAAGTTGCAGGAAGTATCTGCGGTTTCGAGCTGGGGATTCTCATTATCAGTTCTCTGCATTGCCCTTTGGCTTATCTACTGCGCCCAGAGTATTCACAAAGGTTCTGGCTCCAGTGATAGCTTACTTCAGGCTACAAGGAATTCAAATCTATCCTTACTTAGACGACTGCCTGATTCTGGCTCAAGAAAAGGAAGACCTTCTACAGCATCTGGAATATGTTATAGCAGTGCTAAGATGCCTAGGGTATTCTGTGAACGAAATAAAGTCCAGTCTAGTACCCTCTCAAGACATGTGCTTTCTGGGTGTGAGACTGAATACAGCAGCCCAGATGGCCTTTTAACCCCGGACAAACAAATGAGTCTATCACTTTACTTCCATCAACTATCTCATCAGTCCGTGCTGACTGCAGGGACAGTCCTTCAAGCATTAGGGTTCATGGCATCTTGTATTCTGGTGCTTCCCAATGCCAAACTGCATATGAGGAAGTTACAATGGTATCTCAAAATGTATGGACACAGCACTGCCAGGATTTAGACACTGTCATTCCCATAATACCTTGCCTTCAAAGAGAATTTTTGTGGTGGGCTCAGGAATGTCACCTAAACAAGGGACTCTCTGTGACCCGGCCAGAGGCGAGTCAGATTTTAACGACAGATGCCTCGGACATTGCTTGGGGAGCTCATCTAAATGGAAAGTGGATACAAGACAAGTGGCCTGCCAGACTACAGCATCTACATATCAACATGAGGGAGATGTTAGCAGTCCAGTTCGCATTACTGGCTTTCAAGGAGTTACTTCTTCCAGGACAGGTGTTGATTCTAACAGACAACACAACTGTCATGTGGTACATCAACAAGCAAGGGGGAACACATTCTTATCCTCTATGCAGGCAAGCAATGATTTTATGGGAGACTGCGCTAAGCTTGCAACTAACTCTTCAGGCAAGGTTTCTGCTGGGAGCACAGAACTCCTTAGCAGATGTGTTAAGCAGACAAATCATGGATCCCCACGAGTGGAAACTGGATCTTCATGTATTTCAGACATTGACAGTGTCATGGGGAACTCCAGACATAGATCTGTTCGCTTCTCCACTAAACCACCAGCTGCCAAAGTATTGCACAAAGGGGTTTCATCACACAGCTTGGAAAGTGGATGCTCTGTCTTTCAGTTGGGAAATTCTTCATGTGTATGCCTTTCCACCTCTGCCTCTTCTTCCAAAGGTACTATTAAAGGTCAGACAAGACAGGCCAAGGATGATTTTGATAGCTCCAGATTGGCCTCGGCAACACTGGTACCCACTACTACGGAGTCTGGTAAAGAAGCCTCCATGGCCTTTACCTCTGATTCCTCATCTGTTATCTCAGAAGGACGGTCATCTGCTCAATGTCAAGCTTCACTCTCTTCATCTAACAGCCTGGCATATTCTGTGTTGAAACACAGCAGGTCTCAACTTCCTCAACAAGTTTTAAATGTGATTATGGAAGCTAGACGACCTAGTACAAGGAGAGTGTACGCAGCAAAATGGAAGAGATTTTTATTTTGGAGTACAGCAAAGAATTTGGAGATTTCTGAGCCTAATTTGAGTGTGGCTCTTCAATATCTTACCGAGTTATTGGACAAAGGGTTGTCCTTCTCTTCTATTAAGATTCATGCTGCAGCAATTTCAGTTCACTATGATTGTGACCCACCTTTGTTTTCGCATCCTTTGTTCAAGCAGTTTCTTAGAGGGGCAAAAAATATAAGACCCCCACGTAGAGCTCCTACTCCTGCTTGGGATCTCAATTTTGTGTTGGAAAAACTTACTCTACAACCTTTTGAGCCTGCGGCTACTGCTGAATTGAAATATTTGTCATGGAAGACTGCTTTTTTGTTGGCTATTACTTCTGCAAGAAGGGTGTCTGAGTTGCAGGCCCTTATGGCAGTCGAGCCCTTTTTGATTTTCCATAAGGATAGGGTATCATTACGTACTAATCCTTCCTTTATGCCTAAGGTGGTTTCTAGTGTGGCTTTAAACCAAACTATTCATTTGCCTACTTTTATGCAGAACCCCCAAATTAAAGGGAAAAGATTTTGCATACTTTAGATGTACACAGGCAATTGCGTTATTACTTAAGCAGGACTAAGGATTTTAGGCAGTCTCAGCAGTTGTTTGTTTCTTTTGCTTTGAGTTCACAGGGCAAGCCTGTGTCAAAACAAACTATTTCTAGGTGGATTGGCTTTTGCATTGCATTTTGTTATTCCCATCATGGCAAGGAGGTTCCAGCTGGGATTAGGCCTCATTCCACTAGGGCTACTGCCACTTCAACAGCATTTCTACGGGGTGGCAACTAAGGATATTTTGGAAGCAGCTACTTGGAGTTCAGTGCATACTTTCTCTAAGCATTATCACCTTCCTATCTACTCTAAGTCTAGGGCTGGTTTTGCCACAGCTGTTTTGCAAGGCATGTTGTCAGCTCCTGCTTCTTTATGATTTGCCAGCCTCCCTTCCCTCTGCTTTGGGATTCTACCCAATAGTAAGGACTGCAGCAATGGAAAACGAAGAACATAGTACAGTTTTGTACCTACCATAAATGTAGATGTTCGAGGATTCCATTGCTGCAGTCCAATCCCTCCCTCCTTCCCTCTGTGTTTAGGGGTGGTAGTGTAGGTGAGTTTACCTGCTTATATTTTTGTATATATTGTTCATGTTTTGGTGCAGGTATTTTGGGCCTTGTCTTTTTAGGGTCTTCTGACATCTGGGGCAAGAAAAGACTGAGGATATGACGCCGGTCATGCGCATTAGTACCCTGACGTACTGACGTCAGTCTAATGCGCCCTGACCGACGTCAGCCTTATACTCTGGTATTCGGGCCGACTGGATGCGGACTATACCCAATAGTAAGGACTGCAGCAATGGAATCCTCGAACATCTACATTTATGGTAGGTACAAAACTGTACTTTTAGGTCCCTGCAGCAACATGGGAAAGATTGTCCAAGGCATATGGTCTCCTTCTGAGGCTAGTCTCCACATAAGTGTTCCAGAAATTAGGGCAGTTCTCCCAGCATTGCATGCCTTCCAGGACATCATTCCTTAGGGATGATTTCTGTCCAGACAGAAAACATGTCAGTAGTCTGGTACATCACAAATAAGGGGAACACATTCCTACGCATTATGTCTAGAAGTGATGCAGGTGTGGCAGCAGGGATATCTTCCAATTGCTTTCTGGTAGAAATACATATACCGGGGAAGTCCGATGTTCTGGTGGACAGATTGGGCAGGTCTGTCCTTCTACATGATGAATGGTCCCTCAACCCAACAGTGGCAAAACACATGTTTCGTCAATGGGACCAGCCAGGTTGCAATCTTTTTGTCTCTCTCCAGAACACCAAATGCAGCAGGTTCTATGCCTTGACTTCCCTGGAGGGGGAGTCAGTGAGGGATGTTCTGATGAGTGTTTGGCCCCCTGGTCTTCTATATCCTTTCTCCGTACTCCTCTGATTTCCAAGTTCTTGCAGAAAGCATCAGAGAGGAAGATCTCAGTCATCCTCATTGCCCCTTTCTGGCCTCGACAGGCCTGTTTTCCATTTTTCTGGCTTCATTTGGTTCACCCTGCCCGGGTGCTGGATCCTGATCCAGGTTTTCTCTCTCACCTGTCCATTAATGCCTCAACCAGATATTTAGGCCCTCAAGTTAACCAGTTAGTTCCTCCACTTCCAATGATGGCTAGTCAGTCCAGGCTGTCTTCCTCAATAATCCACATTCTTACATCTTCTCAGAGACCATCTACCAAGAAAACTTTCAAAAGTAAGTGGAAAAGATTTTTTATTTGGGCCTCCTAAAGGAATCTGGCTCCTTTTTCAGTCCCTCTCCCTGCAGTCTTAGACTTTCAACATCTATTTTCCATGCTGGGGAAAGTTATTCTACAATTAAGGTCTGGTTAGTGGCTGTTTTTCATGTTGGAGAAAATCACGCTACTTTAGCTTCTATTAGATTGGCCAAAGCTTTCAAGAGGGGTGCATGCCTTCTTATTCCCCCTAGAGTCCCTACACCTCCTTGGGATATGACCATTTTGCTTCAAGCCTTAATCCAGCCACCCTTTGAACCTGCTGCTAGGGCGGGCATCAAATTTTTGACTTGGAAAACATTTTTTTCTAGTGGCAATAACTTCAGCACATAAAGTATAGGAACTACAGGCCTTGTCTTGCAAGCCCCCTTGTATAATTTCCACAAAGGCAGGCTGCGCCAATCCATCCTTTGCCCCTATGGTAGCTTCTGAGGCCTCACTGAACCAATAAATCAATCTATCAGTTTTCTTTTCTATTTTTTTCAGTAAATGAGTATATATGCTTTACTTCCTGGATGTACATTGCCAGCTTTGTTTCTACTTCCATTGTACCAAATCCTTCAGTAAGACAGGTCAACTGTTTGTCTCCTTTTCTTACGATGGGCCAAAGAGTTTCAATAGTATCCTTAGATAAATGGTTATCTGACTGTATTTCTCATGTTTATAAAGAAAAATGTGCATCCCTGCCTAGATCAGTTAAAGCTCATTCAATTAGGTCTGTCTCAACTTCCTAAGCCTTCTCTTCCAGGGCCATAAATGATATTTGTATGGTTGTCACTTGGTCCAACGTTCACACATTTATTTCTCATTATAAGCTGAGTTTTCTCTCCAGGAATAGGGTGGTATTTGGTTTGGCCATCCTCCAGAATATCCTTCCATGAAGCCAACCCAAGGGCTAAGTAACTGGGGACTCTGTGCCATCCATTGAGGAACAGATGGAAGAGGCAACATCAGATACAAAAGTTATGAACTTACCATAACAATAAATCTGTGTTGCCTGCTTCTGTCCTTCCTCAACTCCCCGGCCTCCTTCCCCCTTCCATTCTATGGAAGATAATTCCCTCAGGTTCTTGTATGACAGCATGGTCTGCTGCCTGAGCACCTCCCCGCCCTCCTCCCCCCTTCCATTCTATGGAAGATAATTCCCTCGGGTTCTTGTATGATGGCATGGTCTGCTGCCTGAGCACCTCCCTGCCCTTCTCCCCCCTTCCATTCTATGGAAGATAATTGCCTCGGGTTCTTGTATGATGGCACGGTCTGCTGCCTAAGCACTTTCCTACACTTTGCTCTAGAGTAGAGCAGCACTTCAGCAGCAGAGACTGGATGTTTCAGGGTTTGATATCTATCAACGTGTTTTTCTCTGAATTAGGGTTGCAGGCAAACTCAGTCTTGGTAATGTTGGGGAGAGGAGGGGATTATTGGGTTTGGGGTGGAGCCTGAGGTATGGATCCTAAAGTCTGGAGTGGCCAAAGTCAGATCCGAGGTTGGATCTGAAGACCCATCCACTGAGGAAGGACCGAAGCAGACAACACAGATCTATCATTGTGGGTAAGTACAAACTTTCATTTAATATACTTCATATGTTTCCAAACAATATTCTCCTGAAGATCGTCAGACACCCTTCATAAGGGATGCCAGCAACTACCTACTTACCAGTCCACAGGACATCAAAGGCAGATGGAAGGAGTACTTCCAGCAAGTTCTGACTGAAGAAAACCCCACAGAAGCTGTACTGCCACAGAAACAGCCTGCAATGAAAGAAGAAGAGGAGGACTCACCCTAGAAGAAGTAAGAGCAGCACTAAGGAAAATGAAGTCAGGGAAAGCAGCAGGCTCAGATGAGGTCACAGCAGAGATGATAAAGATTCTGGGCGAGATAGGGGAGAAACGGCTCCTGAGGGTACTCATAGCAGTGTGGAGAGAAAGGCATATCGCAGATGATGAGAATAAACATACTCGTGCCAGTGTAAAAGAACAAAGGGGACATCCACAATTGTGGGCAGTACAGAGGCATCAAACTCCTGTCACACTATATGAAAGGTCTGAAGAGGGTGATTGATGAATGGATTCACACAGTAGTAGAAAGCAAGATGGGAGATGAGCAGCTTGGATTCAGATCAGGATGCAGCACAGATGGCCTAGTGTTTGCAGTGAGACAGATAGTTGAGAAGAAGCTAGAGATGAGGAAAGTGTCCAGCTGGGCTTTCCTATACTTGTAGAAAGCATATGACAAGGTCCCAAGAAAGCTGATTTGGGCAGTACTGTGGTGGATGGAAGTCCTAGAAACATTGGTAGAATTATTGCAGCCTACATACATGGACCCAATGACTCAAGTATGAATAGTGATCACTCTCACTGAGGAGTTCCCAGTGGGAGTGGATGGGGACCAGGGTTCAACTCCGAGCTCACTGCTGTTCATACTGGTGATGGACTACATTAGGAAACAGGTTGGAGGGGACAGATCAACAAAATTGCTGTATGCAGACAATGTGGCATTACAGCCGGACTCTGAGCAAATACTTCAGCAAAAGACAGGAGAATGGAATGTAAAACTGAAGGCACATGGGATGAAACTAAGTACAGATAAGACAGTGGTAATGGCAGCAAACTGGGGAAATCAGAAGAAGATGAGAATTTTAGATGGGAAGATAGTGGAACAGGTTAACAGCTTTAAGTATCTGGGTGGTGTGGTTGAGGAGAAGAGAAGTCTGAATGAAGAGATCAAAGCTAGAATCAGTGAGGCTGCAGCCAACTGGCACAGAGTCAGTTGTAGTGTATGACAGAAGAATGCCAAAGAAGCTGAAAAGTAAGGTGTACAAAACCTGGGCAGTAAAGACAGAGCAGATGAGGAAGCTAGAGGGGATGAAAATGAAGGGCCTGAGAAGGGTGGTAGGATGTACACCGTGGGACAGACAAAGAAATGAGAACATAAGAGCCGAAACCAAAGTAGATCCAATTGCAGAAAAGATCAGAGAACAGATTAGGGTGGTTTGGGCATATGTGCAGAAAAGCAGAAGACGGTATGGTGAAGAAGATTTGGGATAGACGGGAAGAAGGTAAGAGGAAACAAGGGCATCCAGTAAAGAGGTGGAAGGTTTGTGTGAGAAAAGATCTGTGACAGTCAGGCATGAGTATCAAAGAAGGCAGGAATGTGGCACTGAATCAAGAGAGAGATGGCAACAATTAACATGACACCCTGACCACATGCAGAAACAATGGGAAGAAAGCGGTCGATGATGACGATGATTCTCCTGAAGTCAGCCTGACCACATGCAGAAACAATGGGAAGAAGGCGGTCGATGATGACGATGATTCTCCGGAAGTCAGCTTAACAGCAGAGTATCTACACTTATTTCATATTTTATCCTTCTCAAACAATGCAAAACCCAAGGCAACAGACTGATTTCACCGAGTGTTTTTCTGACAAGATAAGTCAGCTGAACTGCGTACAATCTTAAGTACCCTATTTTTATTCAAAAACGTCTACCTAATTTCAGTGGACCTGACAATTTCTACCTGGGTGAAACAAAGGATTCTGGACAGGGTTGATGTTTCCACTGTTTCGTTTGCTATTTTTATTAGCTGTTGCTAGATTTCTGTACCTGCAGGATGATACTGCTGTGCCTTGACTGATGTTTATTGTTTAATTGCTCAGTGTCAGAGGACTGGTGTGTCTCTATTGTCTACCTCTCTGGAAAATTGATTCATGGTTTTCCCACTTTCCTCTGTAACCATCCTTGCAGGTGTTCAGTATGTCTCCCAAAGCATTTTTAAACCTTGAGGCTTTTACCTGCCCTGTTTCAGGCCTCTGATTTGCACACTCATCACTCCTGGCCTCATGCCTAGCAGTTACAGCTGTATTTGTCATGTAAATTCCTACCTTTGTATTTTAGGCTACATAATATACCATTCTGCAGATGTGTATTTGAATTAATCATCTAGGTGTTTTGATAATTAACTCCCTAACGTCTATCCTCCTTTCATTTCAACAGGGCATAATCTTCCTACCCCAAACAATTACTACTCAGCAAGAAAAACCTTCTGATTTTTTGAAACAGTGAAGTGCATTTGTATTCCAAGCTCTCTGTGAAGATAAACTAAGCTCTTCATCTTTGTTTAAGCAAAGCCTTTCTCATTTTTATCTTGTGCTGGGAGTTATCTGTGAGGGCTACTGTACTGCATAAGGAAATTCTTGGATAGTGCTGCCTATAGGATTCTTTAAAACAAATTTTTAGTCAGCTGTTCACCTGTCCTTGCTACACATACTCATTTAGTGCTATACCTTCTCACTGGGCTGCCAAACAATCACACCTGCTACTACACACCCAAGAAAGGGTCACAAGTGTAAGAACTTCCATTTTATTGGATTAAAAATAAGGAATCTTAAACTCAGCTGTGAAACATAGCTGGTCTCTCTTGTTACTACATTGCTCCCTGTAGTGTGTTTTTTATATCATCCCCAGTGCCATTTAGTAATCCTATATTCCTTCTTCCCTTCAGGGAAATCACAGTAATTCTGAATTGTCTCTAGCTGTATTGTACTATAGCATCTCTCAATACTTCTCTTACACTCTATACTTGACAAAACATTTGCCTACCTTTATTACAGCTGTTTAGCTTCAACAGGAAAGCTTACCTTCAGTGCCACAGATTGTTTATTTTGCTGAACATTGTTACATTCATGAGGGGACCTTGCTCCATTTGTCCTTGCTTCACTTACATCCATTACCCTACTCCCAATTCCCACTTACTCCCCCTACCTCTGGATTTAAACACCCACAATAACCACAGCCAATCTACCTCTCAACTGTACAGATTTTTGCAGAATGTCCAGATTTTTGACTCATATTTTTGGTCTGTTCCTCATAAAAATTGTGTTTTTTGACAATTCACTGGCATAAATTAAGGATTAAAGTCACTAAATAATGACATACATTTGAATGAAGGTCAGCAGGACTAAGACAGAATATATGTGTGTGAATGAGGGGGAGGATAGAGGAATGGTGAGGATGCAAGGAGTAGAGGTGGCGAAGGTGGATGAGTTTAAATACTTGGGATCAGTAGTTCAGAGTAACGGTGAGTGTGGAAGAGAGGTGAAGAAGAGAGTACAGGCAGGATGGAGTGGGTGGAGAAGAGTGTCAGGAGTGATTTGTGACAAACGAGTATCAGTAAGAGTGAAAGGGAAGGTCTACAAGAGGGTAGTGAGACCAGCTATGTTATAGGAGTTGGAGACAGTGGCACTGACAAAAAGGCAGGAGTCAGAACTGGATGTGGCAGAGTTAAAGATGTTAAGATTTGCACTGGGTGTGACGAGGGTGGACAGGATTAGGAATAAGTATATTAGAGGATCAGCCCAGGTTGGAAGGTTTGGGGACAAAGCTAGAGAGGCAAGATTACATTGGTTTGGACATGTGCTGAGGAGGGATGCTGAGTATATTGGGAAAAAGATGCTAAGGATGAATCTACCAGGTAACAGGAAAAGAGGAAGGCCTAAGATAAGGTTTATGGATGTGGTGACAGAGGACATGCAGGTGATTGGTGTGACAGAGCATGATGCAGATGACAGGAAGAAATGGAAACAGATGATCCGCTGTGGCAACCCCTAACGGGAACAGCCGAAGGAAGATGATGATGACAAAACGCTAAATAAACAAGCTGGTAAATGTAAGGAAAGTATTTTACAGCCACTAAAACACTTACATTGTACTTAGAAGCTGTATGAATCTTGTGGTCTGATTAGCCCCGCTCCCCTTGCCCTTTGGGCTCGCTCCATGTCCCTCCCTGCCCCCTATTTCCACCTGGCCCCAGTACTGTTAAACTTATACTATTATAGCCACTCCCCTTCTTTTCCTACCAATCAGTGTCTCACACATTACCAAACAGGCCACTCCTCTCTAACCCAGTGCCTCCCCTTCTTTTCCTACCATATACTGATTGCACATTGTGTCCTGAAAATGACCAGCCCTCTTACTAGACTACAATAAAAACACGCTAGTATTTACATTACTGCTCCTGATACTTATGTTTTATCTCCTTACTGCCTATGAAAGCCAGTATTATCTTGGTTTCCACTACCCAAAATTTCAAACAGCCACCCCAGACTTCTCTTACAAGACAGCTCACTTAACCATCCCCTACATATCCAACCCATCACCTCCTCTAAGTTATCACCCTTTTAAAGCCTTAAAATCCAATCCCAGAGACAAAGACTATATAAAACTTATAAACATAAATCCTAAAGCTCATAGTTATACTTCACTACAACCTTATAATAGACGAGGACATTCATCCCAACCCTGGCCCATCTGCACCTAGTAACATTAGGTCCTCTGCCAGAGCCCCTATTAATAATCTATCCCTTACTAGTCCCACCAGTTCACTCCTGACATTTCACTTAAATATCAGAAGTATTAACAATAAAATTCCCTACCTGCATGGCCTCTTAACAGTTCAATCCCCAGATATTATGTGTTTGCAGAAACCTGGCTTAAACCAACTATTGTTGATAATGAGTTATTACCCCGGGCTATAACATACACCGATTAGACCGCAGTACTAAGAAGGGTGGTGGGATAGCAGTCCTTTACAAAAACACTCTAACTGTCAATAGGGACCCTATACAACCACCCCATCTAATAATGCAGAAATCCTCATTAACAAACTGCAGCTTAACCATGGCAAATGTTTAAATATCATCTGTGTCTGCATTCCCCCAGGTAATAATATAAGTACGCTAGAGGATATCCTCTATTGGTTATCTACTACCTACCCCCAAGAAACCATATTTCTTGGCGATTTCAACACTGACTGGCACACCTGCTCAGATGAATCCCCTGTCACCCATATAAATCTGTTTGGGTTCACACAAACAATAACCTCTCCCACTAGGATCAACAAACCAACCAACAGGAAAAGTATCTTAGATTGGATACTTATCAATAGCCAACCCCAACAGTACACAGCTGGGACTCTCCCCAACTATTTTAGTAACCACCTACTAACTTACATTATAAAGCATAAGGGAGAAACCCCCCACCAGACTATATACAAAACATTCAGAAATAATAAGAACTTTGACCCTATTCATTTCCAAAATGAACTTAGGTCATTAGACTGGTCAGTACTAAAAACACTACCACTAGATGAGGCCGTAGCTTACTTTAATACTAAATTCCTGAATATCCTTGACTCCCATGCAACTGCATGTACTATAAAAATTAAATCAAATACTGCACCATGGCTCACAAGGGAAACCAAGTTAAAAATCAAAGCTAGAAAAAAAGCTTGGACCAACTGGCGATTAACTAAAGCCCTCTTGACCAATTAAAATACCGCCAACTCAGAAATGAAGCAAAGAAATCCATTCTGCTAGACAAAAAAAGCCAGTACCAAAACCTTCTACATAAACACAAAAACAATCCCTAAAAGATCTGGGCAGGAATAAACCGACTTCTTCATCCAGGTCAACTGACCACCCCAACCCCATCAAACTTCACCCATAAATCTTCAGAGACCATTGCTGGTGCCTTTAATAACTTTTTCACTGAAACAATCCAGTCCCTAGCCAACCAACTTACTCCCACACACTCTAACCCTACCTCTAATATACCTCTAATATACCCTCTGTTCATCCCCTCTTTAACTTCCAACCTGTCTCTACCACTTTCATCCAAACCCTACTCAAAAAATTAAAACCAACTACCCTTTCTGCTGACCTCCTCCCTGCAGAGTACTTACAAAAAGCTGCAGACTCCATAGTATAACCCATCTCTATCCTGATCAGTAGAGCCTTATCTGATGGTACTATCCCCTCCCTTTGGAAAATATCCCATGTTATCCCACTACATAAAGGTGGTAGTTCAACAGAACCATCCAACTATAGACCCATTGCCATTCTTTCACCACTAGACAAAATAATGGAGAAATGTGTACACAAACAACTAATGCACTATCTTATACAGAACAATCTGCTGACCAACCCTCAGCATGGCTTTAGGCCATATCATAACACCACCTCTGCCCTCCTTTCCTTTACCAATACGATATACCAAAACAGGAATAACAATAGGCTATCCTCAGTCCTCTTTCTAGACCTGTCAAAGGCCTTTGATATGGTCAGCCATGAACTACTCATCCATACCCTAAAATCCATCTCCCTTGATAACCATGCAATTCAGTGGTTTCAGTCCTATCTGAGTGGCAGACAACAGGCTGTATTATGACAGGGTAAACTGTCCAGTCAGCTACCTCTCACACTTGGTGTCCCTCAAAGCTCTATTTTAGGACCACTACTCTTTTCTGTCTTCATCAATAACCTTCACATTGCCATCCCTGAAGCTACCTGCATTCAATACTCAGACGATTCCACCCTGATCTGCTCAGCTTCCTCCCCATCAGACCTACAAATCTTAACCCAGAACACATTTAACACTATTAAAAAATGACTCTCTAACCAATGTTTACTACTTAACCCCAGCAAAACTAAACCGCTATTCTTTACCCCTACTAGTAGATCCACCTCACTTTCCTTCTCTGTACCATCTAACAATGCCACCTCTATCTCCCCAGACAGTCATACTAACATTTTAGGGGTAATAATAAATAATAATCTTAAATTCAATCTACATGTCAACAAAACCATAAAAACCATCAACAAGAAGCTTGGTTCTTTATACAGAAATAAACAATTTCTAACCCCATTAGCTAGGACCGAAATAGCCTGCTCGCACCTACTCTCGACTCTTATATATGCCTTCCCTATACTCTCTAACCTAAACAAATCCAAACTTAGCAAGCTCTCGCACAGCTACAACCAAATTGCCAGATTCACCACTGGCTCAGCATACAGGACACATCACTGCCAGAACCTTAATCTCCTAGGGTGGCTAGAACTGCCCAGCTTAATTCAATTCAATCAACTCTTAGTGGTACACAAAAGTCCCTAACAACCTGAAGATACCCCCTCACTTAAAAATATTATAAAGCCATACAGTAACTTAAGACCACTATGCTCATCCAATAAGCTATTGGTCCAAACCTACAAAGCTAATAACTCAGCTGGTGAGTCCCTGTTTGCCAACTTCGTTGGCAAAACTTGGAATTCACTGCCAACCAATCTTACCCTCGAACCCTCCCTAAGCCTCTTCAAAAAAGGCCTTAAACAGTATTTCAAAATTTGCTGGCTTTGTCCCTGTACCAACCCTGATTAATCTCTGTATTAATTACTCTACGTAGATAGTATTGTAAGCATTTCTTACTCGAGACTGTTTGTTGTTACCTGATGATTTTGTTTAAGATGACACGCTGTGTAACTCAAATGTCCCTGTTGCAGGGCTTCACTTAACTAACTTGTAAATATGCTTTTCTCTTTGTGTGATATTTTACTGTGTATCTGAACGTCTGTGTAATCTTTATATTCTATAACTGGAGCTTTTCTACCCAGGCCTCCACTGAAAATGGACATATATCCGGTCGGACTATCCTAGTCAACAAATGTAAAATAAATAAATAAAATAAACATCAACAGCCAGATGTTTGCACTTCTGTTTAGTGCAACTAAATAAAATAGGGACACAGGTGGACAGTGGTCTCACCTTCGATAGCCACATTGCCACAACAGTCAGGAAATCCTTCTATGTGGCACACCTCATGACTAAGGGCTTTTCATCCAGAAAAAAGGAGGTCATTGCCCCACTGTACTCATCCCTCATTAAACCCATTATAGAATACAACACCCAATTTGGTATGTACCTCTCAAGACATCTGCAACAACTGGAAATGCCACAGAAATACCTCACTAAATGAATCACAGGCCTAAAGCAGATGCCCTATGCTGACCGCCTTAAAAAAACTCCAGCTATACTCTGCCACATATCATCTACTCCAAGGCGATCTCTGCTTAACATACCAGGCCATGTCAAACCCAGAGCTGTTGGACATGCTACACTTAAAGAAATCCCAATCCCTCAGAGCCAAACGCTCCAGGGATCTAAACCTTGTCATCACAAAAAACAAAACATGCTGGAGGTCCTGACCCAGAGACTCCCCAGACTCTGGAATAGACTGCCCATACATGTCAAGCAGAGCACCTCTTTGGCCCTCTTCAAAAGGAACCTTGATGATTGGATGGGAGAAAGGAAATTTACCCTGGGGATCACGTCAGTCTCCCTGCTAGACAGGGGTCCAGGGAAGTAAATAGTGTGGGAAGAAATAGCCAGGAAATTGTTATGGCTAGGCTTGTATAGGCCCTAGGGCCGATAGCCTAGTACCAACCTATGAACCTATAAATGATGCGCATAAAAACAGCAGCACCAGTAAAGTGCATGGCGGAACCCAATTAAATCCTCACAATGAAATGCTCTGTATGAAACTCAATCGCCTTTGCATGTAGGCCTGCCACCTTTTCAAAAGCCCAAAGTGGTTCATTTCATCCACAACAACAAAACAATGAAAAGGAAAAAAAAAAAACACAACAGCAGCTGGTAATAGTTAGTCCCCAGTACAGCAACAAATGAAATAAATCAACTAAAGACCAACTAACATGGCCAGGAACATAAAATTCCAGAAAAAGTTTTAGTAAAAAATCCCAGTAAATACCATTAAAATGGATAAATGCTTTTGCATTGATATAACACTTCTTCAGAACCATAAACAAATGAGAATCTCATTCAATTAAAAATAGTCTTCATCCAATAACATACATTTAAAAAGTCCAAACCTCCACTGATTACAATTAGACATTAGTCCATTCATTGTCAGCCAAGTAGCAGCCAATCAGATATTCTATACGAGTGAAACTCAAACCTTTTTTCACGATAGTGTTACAAGATACTTATATCAAGCAGAATATTCTAAATACCCAAAATTACATTCATAACGCCATTGCATGGCTGTATGTCATTTCTTTTAGTTTAAAGACAATGATAATATGTTCTTATAAAAGTTCTTGTAAATATTACACAGCTCTGAAGAATTCAAAAGGCCAGTTCATCCATTAGCTAAGCGGAGTGACAACCAATCAAAAAACTCCATTATTAGCCTCTCCTCTCTCCATAGGAGTATGAACAGTCAATTCATTAAAGCGGCAAAATTAAAGTAGTTCTCATTATCACTCTGCTTTTACAGTAGTTTGTAGAAAAGTAGGCTTCATCAGTAAACCTATTATTATCTACCTCTGAGTACAGCACCAAGCGTTACCACTCACTTGACATTAATGCAGGAAAAAGTTTAAAATACCATGTTGACCAACTGACTGTTTATGACATTTCCAAAATTAAGATGTTTACATTTACAGTCTGGTTTAATTTTATTATACCCACAATTTAAATAAGGTTGTTTGATTACACTAACAGGCACACAACTGACCAGTACTCACTGGCATACTAAGCAATTGAAAAGTACGTTTCTGTGGAAGACTGATCCTCGTAACCTGCCATCTGTCCACTAAGGCCACCAATATCCCGCTTGTACAGTAAATGCAAAGCCATGAGACAGGGCACCCTCAACAGGAAGTTCGCTAATTCCTCAAGTCATGACATCTTATCAGTCACTGACCATCAGATACAATACAGTGTTAAAAAGTCATTTTGTCTTCAGGGGACGCCAAGAAGAGTAAATGGGGGGCCTCTTATCCTGTATGCCATCTATCCCAGATCCACAGCAGATGTGTAATACAAGAAATGTCATTCCTCAGACTGGGCACTTTATAATAAGACTACACAAACTGGTGAGGGCAACCCTGTAAAGCAGTATAAATCACCAGTCCACGCTAAACCGATAATCAGGAAAGAGGGAAGGACCAAGAAATGTCACTTGATAACTAACTGCCAAAATGACAGTGCAAGAGGTTAGAACCCACAACGAAGGAAGAATGGGTAAAGGGGTGGAGTGGACACACATAGATACACACATACAAGGAAGGAAATGTCTAAAACTTTTAGATTAATAATTATTAGCAGAGAAAAAGGCAAAAAGTACACAGAAAATCATCAGTATCGGGAGTAAGGGATCTCTGAAGTACAGGCTGGCAAAATCTGAAATGTAGAAATATGACATCAAGACACAATAAAATGATGAGCCTACGTTTCAGCATGTAATAGTAATGGACTGTGCCATAAACCTGGACAAAATACATGCAACACTGATTAAACTGTTACACCGAATGTTATCTCCTTAGGGACACAATTCTGTCTGGTCAACCTGCCAGTGCTATCTCCGCCTATTGCCCAAATTATTTTAACAGTTTTACCCTCTTCATCATGTATTTCACAGATCAACATTAAGGCCCAGAAGTTACAGTACCTGATAGTCACACAGCCAAAACATCCTGAAACTCCAAGCTCAAACGGTACCTTCGTGTCATCAAATGCGTGAATGAGCGTAAAAAATGAAATTAAAATCGAGATTTAAAGGGCGCATTTGGGAATTCGCGCCACCCTATTATTCTGAGTCCAAAACCGTGAAATACTGAGGAATCCGGTACAGTTGAGAGGTATGCATAGCTCTAGTATGCACCCTCTGCATATCCATAGGAATGTTTAAAGGGTCAGTAGTTTTCTGTCTACAGTTTTTAATGCTTTGTGCATAGATTATTTTAAACGGGCTTCTCAGCAGAAGAAATTGATAACATCATTGCTGGTCTTTTCCTGTAGGGATACTACTTCCAAGCCATACTGATCTAGAAGATAAGGCAAGGGTGAAGAATGGTATCTTGGGGCATGACTCTGGTAATCCCAGGGTTGTTTTTGATATATTCTGGTGATATCAACCTTGTGTGTGATGCTGTGCAGAGGAACAGTCCCATTCTGATGGCCAATGAGGGTTTCAAGGAGGTCTTGGGTGATCAGCTTTTAAAAATAGTAATTCTCTTAAATGCCAGCTTTGTTTTAAACATCATGGATATTCAAGTAGAATTTCAGAAAGCACTGGGATTTTTCCTTGTGACTCCTGTAGTGCCTGCAAGTATATTTTGTCCACCTCTGAATTTGTGCATTTTGATACTGGTCGCTCATTAAGTTTGATTTTGATGCTGATTGTAGAAGTTTGGATTTAGTGCATTTAGCTCAGTACTTTGTTCTTGTTTTTATGTAGGCAAGACTAATCGTTCCCTTAAAGAACGTGTTCTTGAACATTTGAATGATATTAAAAGAGAGAGGCAATCCAATGCTTTAGCTAAACGTGAGCATATTTGGCAACGAACATTTTTTTAAGCTCTTTGTTATATAATTATTTAGTTTTAGTTTGAGAGGTGGTGATTATGTAACTAGAAATGAATGTGCAGAGTTGAAGTGGATATTAAAATTGCGAGCTAATAGAGGCTCAGGTTTAAATGACACTGTTCCTTTAAAACTGGTACTTAAGTCATGTGGTCTACCTCATTCATTTTCTTGATTTTATATTTAAAAGTGTTTAGCTGTAAGTGTTTTATGTGGTATGATGAAGTGCCTCGTGGCATGAAAGTGCTTACCTTTTGTTTTATTAAAGTTTTATAATGTTTTAATTTATGTGCTGTGGTGGTTGGTCTTTCTTTTTATTTTTTTTATTACATTGCTTTTTTGTAAGACCACCCTTTGTTCATTGTGGTTACTTTTCTTCTTTTTTATGTGGCTTACAAACAGGAACCATGAAGTTAGAATAGGTGAGTCCACCTCCACAAAGAGACCAGTCACTAGAAGACTACCACAGGGCTTTATGTTGAGTCCACTCCTTTTTGGCATCTACTTCTCTGAAGTCAAGGCCAATGTCAAGGACCTCTTTATGACCAGGTGTGCAAATAACTTCAAACTAGGTGCAGTCATAGAATCCCCCAAAGACACAAATACTCTCCAAGAAGGCCTGAGACAGCCTAATAACTTGTACCAGAGCCACGGTCTAAAACTCAATACTAAGAAATGCATAGTAGTATCTTTTAGGAAAACAGTTACCCTAGGAACTACCACATAGTAATACACCTCTATTAGTAGACCACGTAGTCAGAGATTTGGAGATATGTGTAGACAGTAACCTCGCCTTGAACCATTATGTGTGTATGTAGTAAGGAAATCATTCTATATTGCACAACCTTTAAGCAGGGGTATGATATCTGGGTCCAAGGATGTCATTTTTCCAGGGTACTCAGGTCTCATCAGTCCAGTCATTGAGTATAGTACCCCCTTCGGTATGTATCTCACCAGGCATATGCAACAACTGGAATATACACAGAGGTTCCTCACACAAAGAATACAGGCCATAAACGTGTCCTACACAGACCACCTCAAACCCTATCCCTGTACTCTGTCTCCTACAGACTGCAGAGAGGCAATCTCGACCCGGCCTACACCGCATCCTCTGATCCTGCTCTGATGGACCTGCTGCGCATCTGCAGTGTCAGTGGCACAACAGGTAATAAAATTAGCTATCAGGTGTCTTCAGACTTTATTTTTTTGATTACATTTGCTGTCAGAGAAAAGTTTTCAGTCATAGAGCTTTCACCAGTTGCTGCTGTCAATTAGCCATCTTGGTCACGCCCCTCATTCAGAATATTATATTTGTGAAGTAGCAGAAAATATTCTAAAAACTAAGCCATCACGAGAATGGAGAAAGGAGATCCTGCTGCTAGGCATGACTGCAGTTATAGGTACAGACAACAGGCAAGAAGGAGATGAAATTTACTGGAGAAAACTGGCAAAGGAACCAAGGCAATGGGAGCAAATAACTAAAGTGGAAAAGGTGATAGAATGAGAATAGACCAAGAAGACATTCTGACTACAGGCTAGAGAATGCTTTCTCTATCAGAGACTGATATCGGAGAATAGGCAAAAAGAAGGAGAAGGAGGAATCCTACATGAAAGAGACCTTCTCTGGTAGAGTTTTTAGATGAATCTCGAACTAAAGCTGCTGTTAAAAAGAGGATAATTAGTAGAGCATCTGAAATATTGAACGATAAATATAGGAATTAATCAGAGGAGGTCAGAAAAGATTGAGAAGAGAGACTGGATAAGCAATTTACCAGGAAACAATATGGCTCCCAAATATGCAGCAAACTCTAGAAGATTTAGGATTTTTGCTTGGAAGTATTTATATTTTTATACCCCAAGCAGACTCCAAATAATTTTACCTCAGGTAGACAGCAATTGTTGGAGATGTGATGGGTAAGAAAGATGTGTATGTCCTGAGAGTTTAATGAGTTGGCAAACTTTAAAACTTCCTTACAGAGCACCCTGTCAGAAATATTGGGTGAGCAAAAGGGTGTAACCAAGGAAATTATGTTTTGAACCAGTATACAAGATCTGAGTTGCCTAGATATAGTAAGACCTTGTTAAGTTTAATTCTGGTGGCTGCCAAAAAAGCAATTACTCGAAAATGGAAATCAAAGTCTAAACCAACTGTACGTGAGGTAGTGATTATTGTAACAGATAAAAGAACTGGAAGTGGGATCTTTACAACAGGGTAGGAACAAATTACATGGGAATCGTGGAAGCAGTACATACAGTATAATGCGTTGTAGGTAGAGTGAGGTTTAAAGTAATTGAGCGATTGATGTAATGTTGTATTGATGATAATTGTATAAAAGCATGTATGTAATGTATAATGTTTGTATCTGTGATCATGTTAACATGGTTTGTTTTCTTCTATACAAAGGTATGTTTGCCTAAAAAAAAGTCTAGCTTCAGTTCTAGTTCTTTGCAAGCTACAGTCTATCCACATTTTTCTATATTTAGACAACATGCATATCGTTGCAGAATATTTTTTTCAAAGTGTCAGGA
The DNA here is from genome assembly GCF_019279795.1 of Protopterus annectens. Lineage (NCBI taxonomy): Eukaryota > Metazoa > Chordata > Ceratodontiformes > Protopteridae > Protopterus > Protopterus annectens. Next base: position 915,216,226 of record NC_056733.1, read on the forward strand.
ATCTCTCGCGGGTAAAACATCTCTTACAGAAGCTGGAATTTGAAGAGAATATTCACAAGTCTTTCTTGACTCCACACAGGATTGTGTTCCTGGGATGTCAACTAGACGCCTCAATTCAAAGAGGTATCTAAATCTATTTCTCAGGTTTTCTAAACTTTGCTCACTGTGAGGGAATATGGTCTCATTGCTTCTATGATTCTCATGATACCCTGGCAAGACTCTGCATAAGAAAGATATAGTTGTATCTGAAGTCTCTTTTGTCCTAGCACCAACAACCTTTGTCTTTTCAAATCCCGGTACTCGGGTTTGTTAAAACAGAAATCATTTTGTGGAGGGAACTGATATCCTTAAATCCAGCTATCCCCTTCACCTTCCATATTCCAATGCAGTGAGTCACCACAGATGCCTCTGACTTTGCTTGGGGAGCAATTTCAGGAGAGATAAAAGTGTAGGGTGTGTGGGACACCGAGGACAGATGCAAGTTCATAAATATCAAAGAGACACTTGCCCCGATCAAGGCACTCAACGCTCTGAATAATCTTTGGTATCAGGGACCTCCTCAAGTTGTTACTGACAATACCATAGTCATGTAGTACATCAGCAAGCAGGAGGGAACCAAATTGTACCCCCTTTGCAAATTAGCCATGTTAGCTTGGTATATAGCTTCAGAGCAGAATCTCACTCTACGGGAATCCTTCATTCTCTCAGAGTAAAATTGTGTGACAGACAAGCTGTGCAGGAGAAGAACAGAGCCTCATGACTGGAAACTAGATCAGGGGGTTTTCCAAGATTTGATCCAGCTGTGGGCAGGAGAAGGACAGAGCCTCATGAGTGGAAACTAGATCGGGGGACTTCCAAGATTTGATCCAGCTGTGGGCAGGAGAAGGACAGAGCATCATGAATGGAAACTACATCAGGGGACTTCCAAGATTTGATCCAGCTGTGGGACAGAGCCTCACGAATGGAAACTAGATCAGGGGGTCTTCCAAGATTTGATCCATCTGTGGGACAGAGCCTCATGAGTGGAAACTAGATCGGGGGGTCTTCAAAGATTTGATCCAGCTGGGGGGAGTTGCTCAAGCAGACCTCTTTGCCTCTTCTCTGGACAATCAACTGGCAAGACTCTGTTCTATAACTCCAAGCACTAACGCCTGGAAAACAAATGCTTTTTCTTTTCCTTGAATGGGAATGTTCCTGTATGCTTTTCCACACTTTCCACTAATATCCAGGGTACTTCTGAAGATTCAGAAGGAATCCCCCAAAATCACTCATGACTTCATTCTGCCCCAGGCAATAGTGGTTCTCCCTTTTTCTTGGAATATCCAGGGACAATTACCATAAGCTTCGTCACAGAGTGGATGTACTCATGCAAGATCAGGGGTGCTTCATATACCCTGATTCCAATCAACTTCAACTGACTGCCTGGATGGTAGGGTCTTAATTCACCTTAGACACCTGTTTGCTAAGGATGTGTAGCAGGTTCTAATGGAGACAAGAAAGCCTGCCCTAGAAAATCATATATTAGCAAATGGAAAAGATTTTCTAGTTGGTGCTAACAACATAACCAACACCCATGCAGGACTAGTTGTTTTCTGGTTTTAGAGTATTTGTGTGAGTTACTATCCTATGGCCTTTGTTATTCATCTGTCAAGGTTCATTTACTGGCCATTTCAGCTCATCTGCCAATGGATCCTCCTCTTTCAACGCATTCTCATGTCAAAATGTTTGTGAAAGGGGTTTTGCACCAGAGGCCTCCAATTAAACCCATGGTCCCTCCTTGGATCTCAATTTTGTGTTAGAGAAGCTAACACTTTCTCTGTTTAAACCAACTAACCTGTTTATTAACATGGAGAAATGGATGAATGTTGTAGAAATTCCTTCTGTACTGATTGCTCTGACCTCTTCAAGAAAAGTGTCTGAATTGCAAGCTCTTATGGTGAGTCAACCCTAACTGATTTTCCATAGAGACAGGGTTTCTTTGAGAACTAATCCATCTTGTGTGCCTAAAGTTGTATCCAAGTTTACTCTAAGACAAACTATCCATCTCCTTGTTATCTTCCCTGAACCTAAAAATGAGGGACAAGGGATACTCATACCTAGGATGCCTACAAACAACGTGGGTACTATCTTGACATAGCTAAATCTTTCAGATCTTCAGCTCAATTTTTAATTCTTGTGAAGGTTAGAAGAAGGGACAACCTGTTTCAAAACAGACTATTTCAAATGGCTGTCTAAGACTGTTACCTTTTGTTCTACTCAGCATAACAAAACTATTCCAGGGAGGATAAAGGACCACTCCACCAGGCACTTAACTTCATCTATGGCTTTTTCAAAAGGGTTGGATTCTAGAAGCATTGTAGAAGCTGCTACATGGTCCTCTGCATATACTTTTACAAAGCACTATAAGCTGGATTCATTCTCGAGTTCCAGGTCAGACTTTGTTATGACCATTCTACTTGGGCTTCTGGACTCTTCTCCTTCCACCTCCCAAATGTAGTAAGGTATAGCTAAGGCTATTACAGCAGTGATCAATATGATGGACATAGTACAATTGTGAAAACTAACTTACCATAACAGTAGCTGTTAAAATGATCACTGCTGCAGTAGCAGCTCCCTCCCTCCACTCCCCTTTGTTTTTTTGTTGCATTTTTTATGCCAGGATGTAGACATTTATTTTTTGTTGTTCATAGCATTCTCCTTTCTGGGCTCAGCCTCCATCTCTTTGTTGACAGGAAAGTTCTAAAAGGTTTGGCACCCAAATGTGTCTTTTAGTCACCTCAGCTAAAGCTGCCTGACAGTTTGGGCAGTTGGAAAGTACCCTTATACTTTGGAAGCTGGCCGTCTGTTATATACTTGACAGGATAGAACCCACATAGCTAAGACAAGTGGAACAGTGATCATTCAAGCATTCATTGTTATGGTAAGTTTACTTACACATCTGTACTTTCTCTGCCTTAAACTTCAAACTATTTACTGCACAAAGACTGTTCACAAAGTGTCTAGCTCCAGTTATAGGTCATTGCAGGCTGCAGGGTATCTACATTTTTCCATTTCAGATGACTTGCTTATCTTTGCAGGGTCTTTTACAAATGTCAAGAATCTCTCTCTCTCTCTCTCTCTCTCGGGTGACAGATCTCTTACACAAGCTAGTCTTCCAAGAGAACATTTCAAAGTTTTTATTGACTCTTTCTCAAAGGATTCTGTTTCTGGGATATCATCTAGACACCACAGTTCAAAGAGCTTTTCTTCCACGGGAAAAAAATAGATCTATATCTAGATCTATTTCTAGGGTTTTCTACTGATACTTTGGTCACTGAGGGAATAACTCAGGATTTTGGGACTCATGGCTTCTGCAGTTCTCATGATATCCCTGGAAAGACTCCACATGAGAGAGATGCAGTGGTATCCAAAGTCACTTTAGTCCCAGCACCAGCACCCTTTGTCTTTTCAGATGCCAGCACTGGAGTTTGTCAGAAGAGAAATCACTTGGTGGAGACAACAGATGTGAAGTTGCTCTATCTCACCATTCATTCTTACAGATGGGTTCGGAGCCGATCCTCGGCTCCGAGTCAGCCTACTACAAAGCTCAAGGTCTTCAGACAGCTCGAGGCCAAGTCCCTATCCCATGATGCACCTCGAGTTACCTCAGATCTAGTTTGCCTCTGCAGTAGATCGGAGGTTCCTTGCACAGCTCGGGCCAGTATAGCTCTTTTTCATATATTATCTAGCAAAATTGTTATTTCTAAATATATTTAGAGTTAGTCTTTAATAGTTATAGCTTTTATAGCTTGTTAGTAGATATATTTCTTCTCTTTTTGCCTTAATTTTTTCTATAGGCCTTTATTATTCCCTTTCCCTTTGGTGTGCCTTTACAATATTATATAGCTTGTAGTTAAATAAGTAGTTAGTGTGTTTGTGTGTGTGTGTGCGTGTGTGTGTGTGTGTGTGTGTGTGTGTGTGTGTGTGTGTGTGTGTGTGTGTGTTTGTGTGTGTGTGTGTGTGTGTGTGTGTGTGTGTGTGTGTGTGTGTGTGTGTGTGTGTGTGTTTGTGTGTGTGTGTGTGTGTGTGTGTGTGTGTGTGTGTGTGTGTGTGTGTGTGTGTGTGTGTGTGTGTGTGTGTGTGTGTGTGTGTGTGTGTGTGTGTGTGTGTGTGTGTGTGTGTGTGTGTGTGTGTGTGTGTGTGTGTGTGTGTGTGTGTGTGTGTGTGTGTGTGTGTGTGTGTGTGTGTGTGTGTGTGTGTGTGTGTGTGTGTGTGTGTGTGTGTGTGTGTGTGTGTGTGTGTGTGTGTGTGTGTGTGTGTGTGTGTGTGTGTGTGTGTGTGTGTGTGTGTGTGTGTGTGTGTGTGTGTGTGTGTGTGTGTGTGTGTGTGTGTGTGTGTGTGTGTGTGTGTGTGTGTGTGTGTGTGTGTGTGTGTGTGTGTGTGTGTGTGTGTGTGTGTGTGTGTGTGTGTGTGTGTGTGTGTGTGTGTGTGTGTGTGTGTGTGTGTGTGTGTGTGTGTGTGTGTGTGTGTGTGTGTGTGTGTGTGTGTGTGTGTGTGTGTGTGTGTGTGTGTGTGTGTGTGTGTGTGTGTGTGTGTGTGTGTGTGTGTGTGTGTGTGTGTGTGTGTGTGTGTGTGTGTTTGTGTGTGTGTGTGTGTGTGTGTGTGTGTGTGTGTGTGTGTGTGTGTGTGTGTGTGTGTGTGTGTGTGTGTGTGTGTGTGTGTGTTTGTTTGAATAGTAATAGTTTAGTCACAGCGTATTGTTATTCAGCCCATTTGTTATTTAAGGCTTGTTTTGCTAATTTAGCTTTACTAGTTTACAATTTCTAATTGCTTGGATGTGTCCAGTCTCTTTAGAGTACAGGAGATTTTGTTTGGATACTGTATACTTGATTATGGCTGACCAGGATAAAGATAAGCATCCCGAGTCAGGATTTAAAAAGTGTCCAAAATGTGGACAGAAGATGTCTGTGACAGTCACGTTAATTGAGTGTATTGTCTTGGAGCCTTGCACGTACAAGAAAGCTGCTCCATTTGCCATTCTTTTTCATCCAGAGTTCTTCAGGAGAGAAAAAGAAAACTCATAGATAGAGGACTTCTGAAACCGTCTTTTCAGGAAGCTTTGAGTGACCAGGGTACGTCTAGTAAGTCTTCAAAGTCATCTAAGGCTTTTTCTTCTTCTTCGGAAGTAAAAAAATCTAAGAAACTATTGACATCGGCTCCACAGCCCTTGGAGCTGAGCATCCTGTCTTTTTGGAGCCGGTCCCCAGTCCTGGAACCAGTGTCCGAAGTACTAAAGTCACCTATTCTTCAGTCAGTCCCTCCATCCATTCATTCATCTCGGTCCTCGATCAGCCTGTCTGATTTGGATGTGGATCGTGTGGTGCAGAAGTTGCTACAGGCACCGGCGTTCACTAAAGTTTTGTCAGCTCCAACCCAGGTGGTTTTGGTGCCTAAAACTGTAATGCCATCAACTTATTTTCCTCCGCTGAGCCATACCGGTCCTTTGGAGCCGGAGGAGTCGGACCTGATGATTGTTAAGCCTTTAGAGCCAACACCTGTTCCAGTGCCATCGGTTCCATTTACTCAGACTTCCTTAGCGCCTATCGAGGAGTCGAGGAGTCGAGGAGTCGACACTTTCCTGTTGGGTCCGGGGAGGATAGTCGGACTGACCTGTCAGTTCCGACTTTGCCTCTCGGGGCCTTGGCTCGGATGAGTTCGGCTCCTACTTCTGGTTCAGACCCCACTGTGCTGGTGCTGAGGGGATTGATGGTTTCTTCGGATCCAACAGTCCCTTCTCATCGGAGCAGAGGTGCCTTCGAAGCCATGAGGAGAGTGATGTCCCCTAAGACATCTGCACTTCAGGTCCAACTACCTCCTCCCCAAAAGCACCTGTGTCCACTTTTGCTTCACAGATCATTTCTAAACATAGAGACCCTGAGCCTCAGGAAGCCCCATTGGGTGGACCCCGCTCTTCCGAGACCTCACCAGAAATTCCCACAGATGAGATTCCCAGGAAAAGTATCTGTAAGAGGAAGCACCTAGACTCCCCACAGGAGTCTCTCACATCCTATACCGACTTAGATGAATCAGAAGGGTCCCCATGGTCCCCCTCTGAGGATATCTCATTTGCTGAGATATTAGAAATCCTTAGGCAGAGGGGTGGCTGGAAGTCCACCAACCCTACTGAAGATGAGTCAGTTCTCCTGAAGGCTTTCGGGTCTTAACCCTCCACCTCTTGGGTGTCTCTGCCCTTCGATGAGCTCGTGGAGCTGGTCTCACAAAGGGCATGGGAGTCTCTGGACACCATGGAGCCTGTCCCTAGGAGGCCTAATGAATTTATTTCTGCCCCCCCCAGGAAAAGTCTTTCCTCACCAAGGGAGTGCCAGTTGATGCCATGGTGGTGGTGGTAGCCACCAAAAAGGAGATGTCAGAAAATTCTTTCTCTATCCATCCTCCTAACAGAGACTCTAGGATCATGGATAGATACGGGAAGTGCACTTACAGTTCAGCGACTTTTGCCATGCGTTCACTGAACAATCTCACTCATTTTATGAGACTACAAAGAGACCTCCTAAAAGAGCTTGAAGATACTCTTCAGGGTACAGCAGCTGCAGGAGGTACAGATGAAGTTACCTCCCAGCTTGCTACCCTTGATTCCATAGTGAACTCGTCCATGCGCTTCATTCCATATGCAGCTGCTGGAATGAACAGGGCAGTGGGTACAGGAATCGCTCTTAGGAGACACTCCTGGATGTGCTTGTGTTCCTTCATGCAGCCCTTTAAGTCATTCTTGTCAACACCCCTTTTGATGGCTCGTCCCTTTTCGGGCCCAAAGTTAAGGAAACTTTGACCAGGTGTGAGCAGGAAGGAAAAACTGTATCTGCCATTGGAGTCTGTTTTTCTACTTCTACTAGACCCTACCCCAAGGGTCAAAAGGGAGGAAAGATGTGGTTCTGAAAAGCCCAAGGTGCCTTTCTGGACACACGTGGTGAACCCCCCCCCCCAGGGGAAGAGGAGGGTCAATAATGGAAGATCCCACCCTCGCGGCAGAGGGGGTCTACAAAACCAGGGTGACAGAGACCAGTTTTTTGGGAAGCCCTACCAGCACGCCTGAAAGGAGGTCCGACTGTCTGGAGGCAGTCGGGGGTTGCTTATCTTTGTATCCAGATGCCTGGCTCAAAATAACAACCGACAACTGGGTACAAAGTATAGTTTCCAGAGGAAATTTCATTCCTTTCGCCACACCCACTCCATTGACAACAAAAAATCTCAGACATTCCACCCAGTTACAGGGAACAAGCAACAGTAGAGATCCAAACGTAGCAAAGAAAAAGAGTCATCCAACCAATCCCAGCAGACCACACAGGATCCAGAACTTACTCAAGATTCTTTTTAGTTCCAAAAAAGACAGGGGACTGGAGACCTATTTTGGACCTCAACAGAGTAAACAGATCTGTCAAGAAAGAGAAGTCACGCTTCAGTCGATACTTCCCTTTTTAGGGAAAGACAGTTGGATGTGCTCGATAGATCTACAGGATGTGTACTACCATATAAAAATGGCCAGACCATCCAGGGATCATCTGCGCTTCTGGCTGGGAGCCAATCATTACCAGTTTCGAGCCCTGCCCTTTGGTCTCACTACAGCCTCCAGAGTGTTCACCAAATGTATGGCAGTGGTCACGGCTCACCTGAGGCATTTAGGATTCCAGGTGTTTCCGTACTTAGATGATTGGCTCCTCACTGTCACCACCAGACACCAGCTAATACAAGCCAGAGACACCACTCTTACTCTCTGCAATCATCTGGGCATTACAATAAATTCAGTAAAATCTGCCTTGTCGCCATCGCAACATATTGTTTTTATCAGAGCAGAATTGGACACCACTACCACCACTCTAAAACTTCCAGCAGAAAGAGTTTTACTACTTCATCAGCAGGTCCATATCATCATATCCAAAAACAAGGCTCCAGCATCAGAAGTGCTAAAGTTGTTAGGCATGATGGCAGCTGCAATATTAGCGATACCGTTGGGTCGCATGCACATCCCAGGTTCTACAATGGCTGTTATTCACTCAATGGTCTTACTAAGAGCTCCAAATGTCTCATCTCATAATTATCACAAACACATGCAAAAAGAATCTTCAGTGGTGGTTGACCTCTCTTCATGTTACGATAGGTCGTCCTTTTATCATACCCTCACCAGCAGCCACAGTGACCACGAACACTTCCCTGTTATGGGGGGGGGGGCATTTTCAGGGAAGAAAAGCCCACAGCACATGGTCCAAACAGGAGGCACATCTGCATATCAGTGTCCTGGAGATGAGAGCGGTACTTCTGGCATTGCAGTACTTCCAGGACTCTCTCTCTCTGGGGACCATTGCGATTCAGACAGACAATATGTCATTGGTCTGGTACTTGAACAAACAAGGAGGAACCAGGTCCTATCCCTTTTGTTGCGAGACCCTAAGAGTATGGCAGTGGGCTACATCCACCCAGATCTTTCTGATAGCAATGCACATCCTGGAAAAATTTATTTATTTATTTATTTATTTTACATTTGTTAACCGGGGCTAGTCTAACTGGATATATTTCCATTTTCAGTAGAGGCCCGGGGAGAAAAGCTCCGGCAGTTATACAACTTAGAAAATCATCCACAGGGATTAAAATAAAAATAAAAATACAAGTAATAATGTTTAAAATTAAAAAGTATGCCTTGTAGGAAGTAGTAATAATATAGAGTAGGAATTACTCTTTAGGCATATCAAATTAGGAACAACAGTTGGTAAGTCAAACAAGGAGTAAGCATGTAACAATCAATTTAGAGTATAAGTAGTTGAAGTAAGAGTAGTAGAAATAAGAAGTAACAGGAGGTGAAATTAGAAAAAGGAGAGAGGAAGAAGATTAGTCAGGATTGCTGCAGGGGCATAGCCAGTGAGAATTTAGGTGTTTGAGGTTGTGTTTAAACAGAGACAAGGAAGAAAGTAATGTTAGTTCATTGGGCAGTAGGTTCCAGATTTTTCCAACAGTGTTAGAAAAAAGAGAGTCTTCAGCCAGGTTGTTAGACTTGCATATGCAGGCAAGGAGTTTGTTGGAAGAGCGCAGGGAGTTAAGATTTTTGTACTGGAGGATGAGATTGGAGAGTATAGGAGTGTTTTTGGGTTGGTAGAAGATCTTGTGGGCAATGGTGAGTTGGGATACTATCAGTTGGTTTTGTAGTTCCAGCCAGCCTAGTTGCCTTAGATTCAAACAGTGGTGGGTTCTAAAGGGATTGCCAGTTGCAAATCTGGCGATGTTATTATAAGAATTTGTTTGGTAAGATTATTTTTCTTTAGGTTAGTATATATGGGCGAAGTGTACAGAAGAGTTGATATTGAGAGTGAGCAATTTTAGTTCTGACTATAGGGGTGAGGAAAGGTTTGATCCTGTATAAGGAACCAATTTTTCTATTGACAGTTATGATAGTGTTATTTATGTGGGTATCAAAAGTAAGGTGATTGTCAATAGTTATTCCGAGCAGTTTCGTGGTTGTATCAGGAAGTATGATAGTGCTGTTATTGGAGGACACAGAGAAATCAATGGGTAAGGTTTTATTGGTGGGTGTAAAGAGGAGGAGCTTGGTTTTCTTAGCATTGAGAAGGAGGCATCTCTTAGTAAACCATGTTTCTACTATGTTAAATACATCTTGGGTTAGAGAGTGTAGTTCTGAAGGGGAGTTTGCTGAGCATACTAGGGTAGAATTGTCAGCATATTGAATGCAGGGGGCTTGCGGGAGTGCTAGATGGGTCATTGATAAATAATGAAAAGAGCAGTGGTCCTAGAATAGAGCCTTGAGGGACTCCGAGGGTCACTGGCTGCAGGGATGATATTTTGTTTTGCCAGAGAACTGCTTGTTGCCTATTGCTCAGGTACGATCTGAACCATTTAATAGTCAGGTGATCAAAGGCAAGGGATTCTAGAGTGTTGATGAGGAGGGCATGGTTGACCATGTCAAAAGCCTTTGGGAGGTCAATAAATAGAGCAGATGAGAGGATATTATTATTGCGGTTTCTATTGATGGTATCTATAAAAGATAGTAGAGCAGTTGTGGTACTATGTGATGGCCTAAAGCCATGTTGGCAGTTTGCTATTATGTTATGTTGAGATAAATGATGTAGTTCTTGTTGGTGAATGCATTTTTCCATTATTTTAGATAGAGGAGATAATAGAGCTATTGGTCTGTAGTTAGAGTAATCATTTGAATTGCCGCCTTTATGAAGGGGAATAATATGGGAGATTTTCCAAATGTCAGGAATGGTTCCTTCTTTAATGGTTCTGTTAATGAGGATGGATACAGGGTATGCAATTACCTTAGCTGCTTTTTGCAGGTATTCTGATAGTATTTGGTCAGCAGAAGGGGTACTAGGTTTAAGTTTTTGGATGATTTTACAGATGAAAGTAGTAGAGATGGTTGCAGTTTAAAAGTTGGTAAAGAAGATGATCTGGTAGTGTGAGGGCGTGAGTTATCTGAAGATGATCTGGTAGTGTGAGGGCGTGAGTTATCGGGGAATAGTTAGCTAGAGATTGAATGGGCTCTGTAAAGAAGGAATTGAATGAATTGGCAGTTTGAAGGGGGGTATTAGGATCAGTGTCAAGAGGGGAGGTGTGTGAGAGTGTCCTGGGGAAAGGAGTTTGTTTATACTGGACCAAAACTTTTGGGGTTTATTTTGATGAGTTTGCTGTAACTTACAGTAATAGTTCTTTTTGTCCATAAGAATTGCCTTTTTAGTGCAATTTCTCAGTTCCCTGAAGTGATGTTGATCAGAGATATTTTTGTTAGCCCTCCACTTAGCCCAGGATTTGTTTCTTAGTAGAATTTTTTGTCTAGTTTCTTTAGAGAGCCAGGGGGCTGGTTTGGATTTCATACGGATACACCGTATAGGTGCATGTTTGTCCAGGATGGATAAAAACGTAGAGTTTAGATATTTTATAGCTTCATCAAGTGGTAGAGTTAAGGGGTTCCAGTTACAGGCACCGAGTTCATTTTGGAATGATTCTTGGTTGAAGTGTTTATTGGAACGTGCAGTCCTAAAAGTAGAGTGTTTAGGCAGATCTTGTTTAATAATGTAGGTTAAAGCATGATCACTTAAATCATCTGGGAGAGTGCCTACCTTATAGGCATGTTCATGTCTGTTTATAAGTATCCAGTCTAAGGTACTCTCCTTATTGTTTGATTTGTTAAGTCTGGTAGAGGAGTTGAGTTATTAATAAGTATCCAGTCTAAGGTACTCTCCTTATTGTTTGATTTGTTAAGTCTGGTAGAGGAGTTGAGTTATTAATAAGAATCCATTCTAAGGTACTCTCCTTATTGTTTGATTTGTTAAGTCTGGTAGTGGAGTTGAGTTATTAATAAGTATCCAATCTAAGGTACTCTCTTTATTGTTTTATTTGTTAAGTCTGGTAGAGGAGTTGAGTTATTAATAAGAATCCAATCTAAGGTACTCTCTTTGTTGTTTGATTTGTTAAGTCTGGTAGAGGAGTTGAGTTATTAATAAGTATCCAATCTAAGGTACTCTCTTTGTTGTTTGATGTGTTAAGTCTGGTAGAGGAGTTGAGTTATTAATAAGAATCCAATCTAAGGTACTCTCTTTATTGTTTGATTTGTTAAGTCTGGTAGAGGAGTTGAGTTATTAATAAGAATCCAATCTAAGGTACTCTCTTTATTGTTTGGTTTGTTAAGTCTGGTAGAGGAGTTGAGTTATTAATAAGTATCCAGTCTAAGGTACTCTCTTTGTTGTTTGATTTGTTAAGTCTGGTAGAGGAGTTGAGTTATTAATAAGAATCCAATCTAAGGTACTCTCTTTGTTGTTTGATTTGTTAAGTCTGGTAGAGGAGTTGAGTTATTAATAAGAATCCAATCTAAGGTACTCTCTTTGTTGTTTGATTTGTTAAGTCTGGTAGAGGAGTTGAGTTATTAATAAGAATCCAATCTAAGGTACTCTCTTTGTTGTTTGATTTGTTAAGTCTGGTAGAGGAGTTGAGTTATTAATAAGTATCCAGTCTAAGGTACTCTCCTTATTGTTTGATTTGTTAAGTCTGGTAGAGGAGTTGAGTTATTAATAAGAATCCAATCTAAGGTACTCTCTTTGTTGTTTGATTTGTTAAGTCTGGTAGAGGAGTTGAGTTATTTATAAGTATCCAGTCTAAGGTACTCTCTTTATTGTTTGATTTGTTAAGTCTGGTAGAGGAGTTGAGTTATTAATAAGTATCCAGTCTAAGGTACTCTCTTTATTGTTTGGTTTGTTGATTCTGGTTGTGGAGGTGATTGTTTTGAGTAAAGCTGTAGAGGTTAATGTGAGAGGTGGGGTTGTCTGCATTAACACTTTTCCAGTCAGTATTAAAATCACCTAGTATTACTGTTTCTTGGGGGTAAGCTGAGGATATCCAGTTTAGTATTCCTTCGATAATGCTGATATTATTGCCAGGTGGTAGGTAGATACAGATAATATATAAAGCTTTCTTTGGGTTCATTTGGAGTTTGGTGGCCAGGATTTCAGCATTGCTATCATGAGGTGGGTTACATGGTAATGTGGAGATATGGAATCCATCTTTGAATAGAACTGCTACACCCCCTCCCTTTTGTCGTATTCAGTCATGTCTAACTATGTTATATCCTTGGGGGGTAACTTCGTTGTCTTTGGTTCCTGGTTTTAACCAAGTTTCTGTCAGGCAAAGGATATCAAAGGAGTGATTATCTAAAAGGGCATGGAGATGGGCTACTTTATTGTTAAGACTGCGGATATTCAGATGTCCTATTAAGAGTGAGTAGGGGAGTTTAGGTTGGGTAGTAAGGGTAGCAGGATTGGCTGGGCCAGGGTTAGGGTGGATGTCCACATTGGGTAGTAAGGGCAGCAGGATTGGCTGGGCCAGGGTTAGGGTGGATGTCCCCATCTAGTAAGGAGACACTGAGGGGTTTTATTTGTAAGTTATATTTTAGAAAAAAATAGATATTTATCTTTTTTTATTGTAAGATTGTTATATTTAAAGTGGGAGAGTCGGTGGTATTTGGGTAATAGATAGGTGGGAGTGGAAGTGATATTGGTCAGAGTGCAAGTGAGTATAGAGGTGTATATAGCTGTTTGTTTTTGAGAGTGATTAAAAAAGTAATGGTGCTGTTTTTCGAAGGAAGTGAGGAGGTAGGTAGAGGTGAGGATAGTAGTAAGTATAGCTAGGACTATTGGATTCATTGGAGTTGAAGTCATATTTACTGAGGTTGGTTATAAGAAGAGTTAGACAGCAGGTTAAGGTTTTATAAAAGAATGGATAATGTGGATGTAGATAGGGGGAATTAGTTCTGTTAGTTATTAGAAGAGGGGTATGGTAAAGCTATCGAAGGAGTGGTGTGTTATAGTATGAGTGATGAGTAAGGGCTGGACTGAAATCCAGCGTGATAGCAGACAAACTGAGAAGGGCAATTTTGTTGCCTTATGAGTGGTCCCTCAAAAAAGAGATAGCGGAGAGAATATTCCACAGGTGGGACCAGCCTTGCTGTGACCTTTTTGCCAACCACATGAACACAAAATGCAGAAGCTACTTTGCCCTGATTCCCCCTCCGGGAGAAACCCCAAGGGACTCACTCGTACACGATTGGCCTCCAGGTCTCCTCTATGCATTCTCACCAATTCCTTTGATACCTAAAGTATTGTGGAAAGCAAAAGCCCTGGGAAGGACCATCATTCTAATAGCCGCTCATTGGCCTCGTCAGATTTGGTTCCCCTTCCCTGTTGGAAGAGCCTTGGATTCTGGACCCAGTTCCAGACCTTCTGACGCTTTCGTCAGGGGCTCTTCGTCCCTCTCTTCAGTCCCTGAAATTAACAGCTTGGCTGCTCCAATTCCCAACATAGCCAGGTTCCATAACCTCTCAAACGAAACTCAGCATATATTGATATCTTCTCATATGTCCTCTACTAGGAAGCTATACCTTAGCAAATAGAGCAGATTTTCTATATGGGCTTCTCAAAATAACATTGATCCCTACCAAGCCCCCATTTCCTCCATATTAGAGTTTTTGACTATGCTTTTCAATAAAGGAGTTGCAGCAGCAACTGTTCAGGTACAACTTGCTGCCATCTCTAATTTTCACCTTGGCTTTGAAGGATTGAACATAATGTCACACAAACTGTCCAAAGCCTTTCTCAAGGGGGCCTTTCATCTCAGACCACCTGTGAAATCCCCTTATACCCCTTGGAACCTAAATGTTATGCTTTAATGCATTATTCTCCCACCTTTTGAACCAGCTTCCTCATGTATTTGAAATATTTGTCATGGAACACTATCTTTTTAGTAGCCATCACTTCTGCCCGTAGAGTGTCAGAGCTACAGGCCTTGTACATAAAGCCTCCTTATTTGATTTTCCATGCTGACAGAGTGTCCCTGCGAACAAATCCTTCATTTTTACCTAAAGTTTGTACTGAAGCTAACCTGAACCAGATCATAGAGTTACCAGTGTTCTTCCCCAAACACACCAGCAACTTAGAGTATATGCTGCACAAACTTGATGTTCATAGACAACTCAGATTTTACCTGGATAGAACAAAAGAGTTCAGAAAATCAGAACAACTTTTCATCTCCTTTTCAGATTCTAGGAAAGGTAGCCAGTGGCAAAAACAGCACTATCTAGATGGCTATCTGATTGTATTACCTGCACTTATTCAGCTGCCAACTTACCCTTACAGCATAAAATTAAGACTCATTCTACCAGAGCAGTTTCCACATCTTCTGCCTTTTCTTCTAGGCTTCCTATAGACAACATTTGTGCAGCAGCCACTTGGTCAAAACCTCATACCTTTATCACTCATTACAAAGTTGACAAGGCCTCCAGAGACAGGGCCTCCTTTGGTTCTATTGTCCTAAAAAACATACTCCCGTAAGCCACCCCTGAAAGATGGTGCTTGGGACGCTACCCATCTGTAAGAATGAATGGCGAGATAGAACAACTTCACATAAAGAAGTTATCTACTCACCATAACGTTCCATGTCAATTGTTCATCTTGCCTTCATTCTTACTTCCCACCCTCCTACGCCCTCGAGGGTTTTTCGATGACCGAGATACTAGTTTTATCCTGGTTGCTCAGTCTTTCTATGGGTTTTCTCCTAAAGAGTGATAGAAATGGCACATGGTATTATTATACGCAGCAAACAAGATCTGAGGTAACTCAAGGTGCACCATGGGATAGGGACTTGGCCTCGAGCTGTCTGAAGACCTCGAGCTTTGTAGTAGGCTGACTCAGAACCAAGAATCGGCTCCAAACCCATCTGTAAGAATGAAGGTGAGATGAACAACTCACATGGAACGTTATGGTGAGTACATAACTTCTTTTTATCCCTAAATCCTGATCTCCCCTTCTCCCTACCTATTCCAAAACAGTCAGTCATGACAGATGTATCTGACTTTGCTTGGGGAGCAGTTTTAGGAGGGATAAAAATGCAAGATGTGCGGGACACTACGGACAGATGGAAGTACATAAATATAGAAGAGATGCTTGCCCTGATCAAGGCACTCAACTCCCTGAAGCACCTTTGGTCCCTAATACCTCTTCAGGTTGTTACAGACAATACCACAGTCATGTGGTACATCAACAAGAAAGAAAATTCTATATGTGTCCATGCTGTGCATCCTAACATCAGCATATTCCACCGATCACAGTAGTGTTACATTAGCTTCCTTAAGTAGTACTTGCTTTCGATATTTTTGTATTCGTTGATATGTTTTTCAATGTTTGAAACATTCATGCTTAAAAGGTTTCATGGTTATGATCTTGATGTTTTAACATTCGAGCTTTTGGTGTTTTTGTGTGTGTGTGTGTGTGTGTGTGTGTGTGTGTGTGTGTGTATGTGAATATATATATATGTATATATATATATATATATGGTTCTATCTGACTACGTCGACAAGTCAGAACGCCGACAGCGAGAACACCGACGCCAGAAGATCGAAAACGGAGAAGACCGACGGATCAAAACCCCGACGCTGAGAACATCGACATGGGAAAAGGCTGTGGATGTATGCGGTAGTGACGGACGGTAGGGTGCGAGTAAGGTAAGTGTGTGACTGTGATAGTTTGTGGGTTAGGGGCGGGTTAAGTGAGTTAGGGTTAGGGCGCGGGCTAGGTAAGTGTGCGACTGTGATAGTTTGTGGGTTAGGGCGGGTTAAGTGAGTTAGGGTTAGGGCTGGCTAGGTAAGTGTGCGACTGTGATAGTTTGTGGGTTAGGGCGGTTAAGTGAGTTAGGGTTAGGCGGGTTAGGTGAGTGTGCGATAGTGGCGGACCTTAGGGTTAGGGTTTGGGTTAAGGTTGTAGGTAGTTGTGTATGTGAGGTTTAGTGTTGGTTTGTAAGGATTTTGGTGTGCTTGTGTTGTGTGTGTGCTTTTTGGACCGGGGATTTGTTTTGTTTGTTGCTTGTCGGGATTATGGTGTGTCGGGCATGTGAGGTTTCGTGTTTGTGAAATGTCGGTTATGTGGTGTCGGTGATTTCGTTTTGGGCGTTTTGACTTGTCGACGTTGTAAGATAGATCCATATATATATATATATATATATATATATATATATATATATATATATATATATACATATATATGCTTTAACACTTTTTTATTGTCACTGTTTATAGAGTATAGAAAAGTTATTGCATTGTATTTTGATAATATTTTTCAGAATATTTAGTTATCTTTAGGTTACTGTTTTCTATCCTCCTCTAGATGTATTCATGGCCGAGTCACTAGCTTTTAAGAAATATTATGAGTGTGAGCACAAATTGCCCCCCCAGGATCCTCACACTTTATGCGTGTGTATTGCCTGAGTGCTGCCCATTTGGACACACGCAGTGCTTCATGTGCATCCTTTAGTGCCAGAGCTTTAAAAGCTTGCCAAGACAAATTAGTGCTGAAGGAACTTCTCTCTCCATAGACAAGGACTACATCTTCTGCACCCTTCTCTTCCTGTTCCCCTTCTGAGAATCAGGATAAGGCTCAATCCTCGGACAGGGCTTCAGATAAAGAGAAGGACAAGGAGAAAGAAAAGTGTAGAGCTAAAGAATCCTTCCAGAACTGCTGAGCCCCAGACTACATGCTCCAATCTTGCAAGAGAAAAGATATTCAAGACTTTCCTCAGTGGCTTCATCTACACAGTTATGTTGGATCTTGACAGCGTATGACATCAACAGGATGATGACAAAGTTTTAGAGGATGCAGATCCAACTTGGGGTTTAGTCAGAACCATCTCCAGGGAACATATCAACCCTGGTCATCCCCTACTCCTTTCACCTGTTGCAGTCTATGCTCTGACTCCAACAGTTCTGAATCCATCCCATTCCAAAGTGCCTATTTCAGTGCCAGTAGTCCCTTTGACTTTGACACCAACAGTCTCCCTATCCTCTGACTGGGAAGGGACTTGGAGCCACAGAGTTGGTGCCAGTCTCCCGGGGGAGAGTTTGACACCAGAATTTTCAGAGACATCTCTTCCCTTAGGAGCCTCAGCACTAGACAGCTCGGGTCTGAGGTCTTCTTTTGGGCTTGGAATGCTAGGAGTCAGGGTTTCTATTGCTTCCAGAGGGATCCTTGACTCTAGTGGCAGCTTTGGTCTTCAAGGCAGTAGAAAGGCTTTTGGGCTTACCCAAACAGAAGGCACTTTCTTGGAGCTTGGTTCTACCCAAACCACAGCTGGATCCTGCAACTCCACTTTCCACTTATCCTGCCAGACAGGGACAGTCGGCACCACAGGCTTCTGCAACCACTTGTTATATCAGCTCTTGGTTTGATTCAAAACCTTCTGTATCCCCAACAGAATTGGTTCACAAGAAATGGATGTGCAAGTGAAAGCACATAGACTCCTCCCAGAGTCAGTCACAGATTTGGATGAAGGGGAGAGTTTGCCCAGGTCTCCATCGGAGGAACTCATCTTTGGTGAAATTCTAGAACTTATGAAACAGATGGAGATTTGTCCACTGAAGATCACTCTTCTGATGAATCTGTATTTCTAGAAGCTTTTGTTAGTGGCCCAACTTTGTCTTGAGTGGTGCAACCCATTGATCCATTGGTCGATGTTATGGCACAACAGATTTGGAAGGACCCTGATGTGGTGGACCTCATTCCAAAAAAGCCAGACAGAATCTTACAAACTTCAAAGGACAGAAAGTATTGGAGTAAAAGTCCACTGGTGGATGCCATGTTTGTAGCAGCAGCCACAAAAGAGGAATTATCTGAACAGAGTTTCTCTGTACATCCTCCTAACAGGGAGTATAGGGTGTTAGACAGAGTTGGAAAATGGACATAATCATCAGCAACCTTTGCACTCAGCTCACTGGACTATCTGGCTCATTTTATCAGATTTCAGAGGGACTTGACTAAGGAGATTTCCAGGTCTCTTTCTGGAATTATGCTAGTGGATGTCGAAAAGACTGTGGACTCCCAGCTCTCGAGTCTGCAGTCAACTTTGCATGTAGCCTTGTGTCTCATTTCTAATGCAGCTGATGCCTCAGCCAGAGCATCAGGCTCAGGTCTTACAGTTAGACATGCCTGGATGTGTCTTTCTAATTTTGCGGAAGGCTTTAAGGTGTTGTTCATCAATGCCCCTTACAATGGTTCCACAGTTTTTGGGCCCAAAGTTAAAGATACCGTGACCAGTAATAAACAGGATGGTAAGACTCTCTGCAGTAGACATCCACTTTTACACCCCTCAAAGGTCCTAGAACCAGAGAGCAGGAAAAAAGATGTGGTTTCTCAAGTCACAGTGCTCTTACCTGGATCACCCTAACGATAGATGTCCATGTGACAGAGGTGGAAGTAACGTTAACGGACATCAACCAAGAAGCAGAAGCTTTCTGAGAGGGTCTATCAGTGTCCCTGAAGGTGTGCCCTACTGCTGCACTCTGGAGGCAGTTAGGGAACACTTATCTGTGCACCCCCAAGGTTGGCCAGAATTAACAAGAGACAAATGCGTGCAAAATATAATTTCCAGTGGCTATTCCATTCCCTTTTCTTGTCCTCCAGTAAAGAAGAAAGTGATTCTCAACATTCTACCCAGTCAATGGGAACCAGCAGCACTGGAGATTTCCAAGCTGCTAGAAAAAAGGGTCATTCAACTGATCCCCAAAGACTAACTAGGCTCTGGAGTCTACTTAATGTTCTTTTTAGTTCCAAAGCAAAAAGTAGACCTATGACCAATTTTGGATTTCAGTCATCTCAACCAGTCCATGAAACACACAAAATTCTGGATGGTCACAATTCTGTTAATTTTGCCTCTTCTGAGGAATAACGATTTGATGTATTTGAGAGATCTCCAGGATGCTTACTATCATGTGAAGATAGAAAAGCAGTCCAGGAGATTTCTCCTTTTTCAGCTGAGAGCCAATCACTTCCACTTTAGAGCCCTGCTGTTCAGCCCCACCACAACCCCAAGATGTTCACCAAGATAATGACAGTGGTGGTGGCGCATTTGTGCATGCTCAGGATCCAAGTTTTCCCCTGCTTAGACGATTGGCTCCTACCTGCTATATCTAGACATTTCTGAGAGGTCACATGAACCTTCTACTCCAATGCTTACTGAATCTAAGCATATTGGTGAATTTTCACAAGTGTTAATTACTTCCAACACAATGGATAGAGTTTATCAGATGCCACACCAATACCACTCTCCTAATAGTCAACCTCCCATAACACAGAACTTGTTCTCTACATAGACAGTCTTACAGGTGTTATATCATCCCCACCCTCCAGCATGATTGATTCTATGACTGTTAGTTCTCATGGCTTCTTCCATATTAATGTTTCCCATGGCTCGTTAACACATGTGAATTCTTCAATGGACACTTGCAGTTTAGTGGTCCCAGTAGTTTCATCTGCATGCCAGGATCTGTCTTACAAGAATATGCAGACAGCACATTGCAAGGTGGATTTCCTCACCATCAAAAATACCAGGGCGACCCTTTCTACTTAGAGACACCAACAGCAATACTGACCATGGACACCTCCCTTTTAGGGTGGGGGTGGAGTATTTTGAAGGGAGAATGATCCGAGGTACATGGTCAAACTTAGACGCCGATCTTCACATCAATGTCTTGGAGATGAGAGCAGTCCTCCTTGCATTGCAGGCTTTTCAGAATGTCCTCACCAAGGGTTTGATCTCAACACAATCAGACAATATGGCTGTAGTATGGTACATCAACAAACAAGGAGGAACACGTTCTTATGCCCTGAGTCAAGCAGCCATGAGGGTTTGACAATGGGTGATGTCTTCATACTGTGTTCTGATAGCAATGTGCATTCTATGGTGCTCCACTGCTCTATGGGACAAGTTGAGCAGAACTATTCTAACTCCTCATGAGTGGTCCTTCAACCCATAAGTGGCAATGCTAATTTTCAGCTTCTGGGGCCAACCTTGCTGCAACCTATCTCAGTAACAAGAGCAGCAGTTACTTTGTCTTGATCCTTCCACAGAGTCAATCATCAAGGGATGCTCTAGTCCACAATTGCCCCCTGGTCTTCTGTATGTCTTTCACCCCATTATCCTTCATGAACAAATTAATTCAGAAAGTCAGGCATTGCAAGACCAGGGTAATCCTTACTGGTCCCTTTTGGCCCCAACAAACATGGTTCCCCTTTCTCTGGCCTCTATAGTACATCCACCATGGATGCTGGACCATTATCTAGATCTTCCTTCTCACCTGTCCGGACTGCCTCCACTGGATCAAACTACCATGAAACTGCTTGTTCCTCCAATTTTGATGATAGCCAGAGATGCCAGGTTTCCCAATTCTGTTGTTGATATAATAAGCCTCCCAGAAATCTGCTATGGAGAAGATTTACAATAGCAAATGGGAAAAGTTTTAATTTTGGGCTACAGCCAATGGTTTGGACTCTTTTCTGCTCCCATTCCAGTTTTTTTGGGAATTTCTAGCTGAACTCTTTCACCAAAGGAAGAACATTTTCAAACAAAGGGAATGGGAATTTATTCTACACATGCTACATATGCATTGCAAACTTACATTCTATCTGCACCAGACTAAGAAAGTTAGAAAATCTGATCAACTTTTTATTGTGTACTGTAATTCTAGACTTGGAGAAGCTGTTACCAAAGTTACTCTGTCCAGATGATTATCCGATTGCATCTCATTTGTATATGCATCACTGAGTTTATGATGCAGTTCAAACCTAAGGCCCACTCATCCAGAGCAGTGGCTACCTCAACAGCTTTTGCTGAGAGACTACCTATTGATGACAGCTGTGCAGCAGCGACCTGGCCCACTCTGCTTTGTTTTTCATTATAAACTGGATATACAATTCAGATCTCGCTCTTTCTTTGGCTCCACCATCCTCAGGAATGTCCTTTCTTGATACTACCCTGAAACATGGCTTGGAAATCTGTCCCATATGTTGAATCAGATGAAAATACACAACATTAGTTATGAAAGTTTTGCACTTACCATAACGATAGATCCATGTTGTCTGATTTTCATCCAGTTCAACCTCCTGTCGCCCTCCTAAATTACTTGTTATGTATGGCTTTGAGATGATCAGGGGACCTCCACTCTATACTTCGTCTGTGACCACTATTGTCTACAACCAATACTGTCACATTATGTTAATCATCTTACCTGGTCCATTCCCATTTTTTGCATTTGGAGGTTACCTTTTCTATTACTAGGTATACACAGCTTTCTATAAGGCAAACTCAGTCTGAGGTATTGGAGTGCAGTACAGGAAATTTTGGGAAGGGGAGAGGTCAGAGTTCTGGAATTGTGAAAACTTCTAATTCACTGCTGAGGTGGATCTGATCAGATCTGATGTCCCATATGTTGAACCCGACAAAAATCAGACAACATGGCTCTATCATTATAGGTTCATAGTTTCATAGGTGTTTATTAGGCTAATGATCATAAGGGCCTTTTTAAACCTAGCCATCATCATCATCATCAGCCCCCTTTTCCCAATTTTTCAACATGGGGTCAGGGTATCGTGTTAACTTTCACCAGCTCTCTCGATTCAGTGCCACATTCCTGCCTTCTTCAACACTCATGCCTGACTGCTGCAGATCTTCTTTCACGCAATCCATCCACATCTTTGTTGGATGTCCTCGCTTCCTCTTACCTTCTTCCTGTCTGTCCCAAATCTTCCTCACCAGATTGTCTTCTGCTTTTCTGCACGTGTCCAAACCACCATAATCTGTTCTCTTTGATCTTTTATGCAATTGGAGCTACTCTGGCTTCTGCTCTTCTTTCCTTATTTCTTCATCTGCCCCACAGTGTGCATCCTACCACCCTTCTTAGGCACTTCATTTCCATGACCTCTAGCTTCTTTAACTGTTCTGCCTTTACTGCCCAGGTTTCTGTACCATATAGTAATACTGGCCACACCACTATCTTGTACACCTTACTTTTCAGCTTCTTTGGCATTCTTCTGTCATAGACTACACCAGACGCTCTATGCCAGATGGCTGCAGCCCCTCTGATTTTAGCTTTGACCTCTTCATTCAGAATTCCCTTCTCCTCCACCACGCCTCCCAGATACTTGAAGCTGTTTACCTGTTCCACTATCTTCCCTTCTATCTCTATTCTCAGCTTCTTCTGATTTCCCCAGTTTGCTGCCATTACCACCGTCTTATCTGTGGTTAGTTTCATCCCATGTGCCTTCAGTTTTGCATTCCATTCTCCTGTCCTTTGCTGAAGTTCTTGCTCAGAGTCTGACTGTAATGCCACATCGTCTGCATACAGCAGCTTTGCTGAGCTGTCCCCTCTGACCTGTTTGCTAATGTAGTCCATCACTAGTATGAACAGCAGTGGGCTCAGAGCTGAACACCGGTGTACACCCACTCCCACTGGGAACCCCTCTGTGAGGTGGAACACTGTTCAAACTTGAGTAATTGGTTCCTTGTACATAGTCTGCAGTAATTCTACCAATGTTTTTTGGACTTGAAACCCCCGCAGTACTGCCCAGATCAGCATTCGTGGGACCTTGTCATATGCTTTCTCAAAGACTAGAAATGCCCAGTTGGACTCTCTCCTCATCTCTAGCTTCTTCTCAAGTATCTGTCTCATTGCAAACATTGGGTCAATAGTGCTGCATCCTGATCTGAATCCGAACTGCTCATCTCCCATCTTACAATTTACTACTCTGCATATCCGTTTATCAATCATCCACTCCAGAACTTTCATGCAGTGTGATAGAAGTCTGATGCCTCTGTACTGCCCACAGTTATGAATGTCCCCTTTGTTCTTGTACACTGTCATGAGTATACTTTTTCTCCAGTCATCTGGGATACACCTTTCTCTCCACACTGCTATTAGTACCCTCAGGAGCCATTTCTCCCCTATCTCACCCAACATATTTCCCTTATCTGCTCTCACCCAGCATCTTTATCATCTCTGCTGTGACCTCATCTGATCCTGCTGCTTTCCCTGACTTCATCCTCCTTAGTGCTGTTCTTACTTCTTCTAGGGTGGGCTAAACCTAGCCATGCATCCCAAATCTCTGACAAGTTCTGGTACCCTTGAAAGATGTAAGCAGGAGCTTGGGAGATGAAACATTTACAAGCAGGGGCCTAGGAGATGAACCATGTACAGACTGCCTGTGTCCATTAGAGACATAGGTGTCAAACCAGGGATGAATTTCCTGTTCCATATCCAGTTGCTCATGTTACACTTGAATTGGGTTAGGAAGGAACTCTGCTTCATATGGATAGGGAGTCTGTTCCAGAGCTGGGGTAGTCTCTGGGATACATACCTGTCTCTCCAGCAGGACCTATTTATATCACAAGCAAGGTTTAAGTCTTTAGAATGAGTAATTCTGGTGCTGTTTGTTTTGCAGATATGCAGGAGGTCCATCAGAGTTGGGTCTGACAATGCCTTGCATGCCGGGCATAGATCTCCCCTCAACAGCCTGTAGGACACAGAATACATGGATAAGGCCTTGAGTCAGTCTGCATAGGACATGTTACTTGTGCCCTGTATTCTTTTAGTGAGGAATATCTGTGGACATTCCAGTTGGTGGATATGCCTGGTTAGGTACATACCATAGGGGCATTGTACTCAATGATAGTTCTGATGAATGCTGAATACAGTGGAACAATTACTTCCTTGGACCTAGATGACATACCTTTGTTTATAAGTTGCTCAGCAATGAATGATTCACAAACTACTGTTGACACATAATGGTCAAAGGTTAGATTACAGTCATGTGTGTCTCCAAGTCCCTGACTACTGGGTCAACTCTAAGGGATGTGTTGTCAATATGATAGCTACCAGGGGTGGATGACTTCCCGAAGGATACTGTTATGAATTTCTTGGCATTTAATTTTAGTCCATGGCTCTGACACCAGTTGTTTGTCTGTGTCAGCCCTTCCTGGGGAACATTTGTTTCAGTGTGGAATTCAATGACAGCTCATAATTTACAATCATCTGCAAATTTAGTCAGCCAGAGGCCATTGACATTGGCCTTTTCTTCAGATAAGTAAATGCCAAAAAGGAGCTCGGTCCCGGTACCGATCCTTCAGAGAATCCGCTTGTGACTGGCCTCTTTGTAGATGTGGACTCCCCATTTCCAACTTCTTGGGTCATATCTGTGAGCCATCTGTCTATCCGCCGGGGGACATAAGGGTTTGCACCTAACCTCTTGAGTTTGTTAGCAATGCCTGAGTGGGGTATTGTGTCAAATGTCTTAGCCAGGTCAAGGTAGGCAGTGTGAACCATTTTGCCCTTATCCATTGCTTTGGTGACCTTCTCAAAGAAGTCCACCAGGTTGAGTAGAGACAACCTGCCCTTGATGAAACCAAATTGGGTTGGGTCCAGTGTCTGGACGTTTCCTGTACCATTATTGATCATGTCCATGATAATTCTTTTCCATGGCTTTGCATATGAGACTAGTGAGACTTATGTGTCTGTAGTTTACAGGGTGTGTAGGTGGCCCACCTTTGTACAGAGGGATGACTGTTGCTGTTCTCCATTTATGAGGCATGAAGCCCCCTTTGGAGGCTACATTTAAATAGCAATTCCAGAGGGCCTGATAGGTCATGTTTCATGCTATTTAGAGCATCCTGGGACATTGCATGGGCCTGTTGATGCAGTGTTCTTGGCCTTAGAGAGAGCATTAATGACCTGATCCCTAGTGATAGCAGGGGGACTTATATTTGATGGTATTTCCTGAGGGAAAGTTGAGGGGAAGAGAGGGGTAAAGCTGGAGCTGAATTTATCAGCCAGGAGGTTGATATATCTTCTAGCTCAGAATAGGTTGCTCCATTTACAATGAGCTCTGCGCACAAATGTGTACTGCCTTTGAAGTTGTGGACATGGCTAAATAATGCCTTGTGGTTATCCTTGGCCTGGGAGGACAAATCTATCTCAAATTTGACTTTAGAGAGTGTTTTTATCCTGCTGGGTGCTGCACCTCCTAATTTTTCCATGATTTTCTTCCTTCTGTTATACAGCCGATTGATTTTGTGATTCAACTAGGGTGGCTTGTTTTTTAAGTTAGTTCTGTACTTCTTCCTGGTGGGTACAGCTGCCTCTGTGCAGCTATTAGCTTGCTTGTATTGGGTTTCTGTGAACAGTTCTGCATAGACAGCAGTGCTGTCAGGGTTTATGGGCGCTTGAAATTTTGCTGTTATTACTTAATAGCAGGAAGTTAGCCTTAGAGTAGCTTCTGCATATTCCAGGCTTAGCTGGGGTTAAGGTTTTATGGTAAGTACATAACCTTCGTATAACCGATAGCTGTTAGATTTAAATACATTGATTTCAAGTGTACTACATATGTGCATGTTATGTGACAGACAACAGTACAACCGAATGAAATTCAAAGTTTGATAGTAAATTTACAAAAAACATTTTCTGGAAAACAAATATTTTCATATTCACAGTTCCTATACATTATGAAATGGGGAAATTAAAGGAAAAAAGTCATCACCTGCAAAATACAGCTAGTTTCTCCAAGGTCAGAACACAAAATAATTATATAAAATTGAGAAACCAGTGAGGAATAAAAGAATGACAAGAGAATGCCCTTGTAACAGCCCTTTATTGTCCATAAAAACATTGTTAAAATGCATGAAGTAAGCAATTTCATATTAACAATCTCCACAATGGATAAAGGTGTAAATATCTCATAATATCCTTGTTCAGCCCATCTCTGGGTTATCTGTATACAAAATACTAGGGCTGAAAACTACCATGGGAATGGAAAGTAAGGTTTCTTAAGAGCCTCGCTGATCAGTAGCCTTGTAGGTAACTATGAACTTCTGAAAATGCTGAATGAAGAAAACCAGTCATTTTAAAGTTCTAATGACAAAGCCATGTTGTCCTGGACTTCTAAATTAAATATAAATGCAAATTAAAATCCTGTTAAGCCATGCTGAATTATTTGGTCAAACCAATCCAAAATTTCTTGTAAGTCTAGTGACCGCTTGAAAACCTATCTCCTCAAATGATCTTTACCAGCAATATTCAAACTAATGTACAAACTTCAGGTCTAGTCACATAGTTCAACAAACATGACATAATTGGGCAGCTTTCAAAATCTTTCTGTCCTCAAAAAAAAAAAAAAAATCTACCTAGATTGCAGTATTCATGAATGACGCAGAATATCACACTTGTAAGTAAATTCTTGTGAACTCTTGACGGATGGAATACTTTGAAATGCTTTCTGTTTAAAAGTAGTCTAACAGTAAGACACAAACTGTAATTTACATCAACATCGTCCAGTTTTTTATTTTATAGGGAAAAATGTACTACATTTTTTAATCAACTGTAGTGGAAGGACAGTGAGTTTGTTTTATTTTGTAAGGCATGTCTTCAGTTTTGAAATTTTAAAAGTCTGAATAAAACACCTCTATGTAGATGTGTAGTACCTGTTCCAAGTCAGTGCATTTCCAATGAACTCTATCTACTTGGCATTTTGGATCACATGTGAGTAGACTAACTATAGAGTAGTAAAGTCTGTAGGATTCTTATTTTTTTTCCCAGTACTTCTCTTTTATCGTAGCCTGCTTAATTATTTATTCTTTTTCTCTGTTCTTGGTTTAAACGCTTCTCATTTACGTCTCTGATATTTCTAGAATTCAAAAGGCTTTGTTTGTCTTCTGTATATGTCAAGTTTTCTACACTGCTGATATGGGACGTGGCATCCCTGAGTCTATCTCTCCATTCTGTCATTTCTATTTTAAGCTGTTAAATGTCAGTGTAGATTAATGCTATAGATGTTTAATGTCAAAATATCCTTCAGAACACCTTGAAAATGCAATCTCAGGGATATGCGCTCCTTATTTATATTGTTCCATCATGCTAAAATGCCTCATCCAAGTTACTGTCAGATGACTGATGTAGACACATTTTATTCCCATGTTTGCTGAATGAAACTCTTAGGAGACAGATATTTCCTACTGCAAACATATAAAACACATGGAGGTCAGCAATCATTTCTCAGTGTAGTGCATGCAGGTAGCAGTGTAAATGTTGAAATGGAATATGTGTACATACATCTGAGGCACACATAGTGCGAGCAACATTAGCATGAAACATATCGTTTAGTGGCACCTTGTGCAGGTATCGCTTAGGTCAGATGCAACATACTGATGGCAAGTATGCACCATATATGTAGCTGTATGTACCACTTATGTAGCTGTATGTACCATGTATGTAACTGTATGTAACATGTATGTAGCTGTATGTACCACATATGTAGCTGTATGTAACTGTATGCACCATATATGTAGCTGTATGTACCACTTATGTAGCTGTATGTACCATGTATGTAACTGTATGTAACATGTATGTAGCTGTATGTACCACATATGTAGCTGAATGTACTATATATGTAGCTGAATTCTGGTAACTCCAGATACATCTTCAACAGGAATATGAGAAAATAAATACAATGGCTGATCTGGACTGAAGGAACCTTAAAATGGTAAATATGGAAACCAGCAGTGTGAGTCATATCTAGGCTTGAAAGATGAGGCAGTCTTTGGAAATAACATTTTAGTGTAATGAAAAGATAGTTTAATAACTCAACTGGAAAAATTAAGTTGCAAATCAAAGTTAATAAAGTCAGAAATTACTTTTAAGTCTGTATAACTGCTTGTAAGAAAAGGACCCTGGTGATTCATACGAATAATGAATAAAATATTTCTGAATAAGAATAAAAATATTAGAGAAACATCTTTTCTGACAAGAAAAGACTGACCTTTGCAAAATAACATAGTATATGAGTTACATATATAAGCAACTTGTGCAGGAGGATGAAAACCTACTTTTTATAGTCAAAGAGAGTAAATTGCAAATATACCAAAAGAGGGAACAGTTAGGCTTGCTTAGCCTACTTCAACAGCGATCTAACGCTGAACATGGTATAGTTGTGTAAGTAAATTTATCATAATAATAAATATTGGAATGATCACTATTGCAGTAGCTGTCCTTTTTGTCCACCCCCACCATTTCTGTTTTTGGTGTATTGCCAGGGTATGGATGTACATACACTTGCTGTATATTTATGTTTGTATTTTTTATTTTTCCTAGCATGTACCTTTCAGAACACTAGCTTCCCTTATTGAGGCAAGAAAGCCCTGATTACTTTTCTGCCATAACCTGTGTTTTATGTGATGTCCCAAGTCCTCAGCGGTTAGGTCATGTGGAGAGTGCCTTGAAGCTTTGGAATCTGTCTGGCCATTATATTCTGTGCAGGATGTAACTCAGATAGCTTAGGCTACAGTGGCAGTGATGTACTAGAGCATATACTGTTATAGCAAGTTGCCTTACACAAGTGTCCTGTCCACTCTGGAGACTGAGGATACACACACACATAACTGAGATGCCCAGGAATTGGGGTGTGGTGATTTGATTTGCACTGAATTGCATATTGTGATAGTAGGGAGTAATCTGAATTGAGCAGAGCACTGCTTTTTTGAACAGGTAGAGGAATCGATTAGTAGTAAAGATGTTTGCAGTAAAAATGTGTGCGTGTGTGAGTGAGTGTGTGTGTGTGTGTGTGTGTGTGTGTGTGTGTGTGTGTGTGTGTGTGTGTGTGTGTGTGTGTGTGTGTGATTCTGTGTGTGTGAGTGATTCTGTGTGTGTGTGTGTGTGTGTGTGTGTGTGTGTGTGTGTGTGTGTGTGTGTGTGTGTGTGTGTGTGTGTGTGTGCGTGTGTGTGTGTGTGTGTGTGTGCGCGCGCGCGCGCGCACCAGAGAGACAGAGACATACCCTAGTTAGGGAGACACTGTCTATTTAAGTGACCTGCTTAGAGTTAAACCCTTTACCTTAGCTGCCAGAGTTAAGAGCCTTAGTCCTTCACAGCAACAGCCAGTTCTGCATTAACGTTTTTACTTTCCTTTGGTAAGTCACTGAGGATTACAGTCAGTCAATGTTGGTTATTACAGTTTCATGCATTTTGTAGTTCAAGTATTACTTGTTGATGCAAAACCTGTTGTTCTGTTAACTTTTTAAGTGATTTAGTGTTTTCTGCTCCTAGCTGTTTTTCAGAACATCTCTGATTTTCATCAAATTTATGCCCTGTCCTTGAACAAGCCACTTGAGCAGGCAGTGTTTTGGGGCAGCTTTAAGTTTGGGCTGGGCTTCTCAATAGTCCCCTTGGCTGTAAGCCTAGTAACTACCAATGAACTACAGTACTTATAGTATAAAGGAAGGAAATTGATTGTAGTAAACAGCAGCAACATGTTCTCTGAATGTCATCACTGGTTTCTTTGTTCTGTTAAATGTTAACATTGTGTTTACTATTTAGCTGTGAATAAAATTTACAGGATAAAGTCTATGAGCTTACTGTTAATCTGGATCCTTACCAATTCCCCCCACCAATACCATAATCCCACCACCTTACCAGACTCCCTCAGTGATCATCTCCCTACCGCCATCTTAAAACACTACTCCCATATTCCTAAACCCCACCTTATCAAAGACTGTCGAAAACTATCGACTTTCAATTCATCCCAATTTAACTCCATTCTCCACAACATAGATTGGTCCATTCTAAAACACCTCCCCCTAAACGATGCTGTAAGCACTTTCAATAGCATCTTCGTGAATACTCTGCACTCCTTAGCTCCCTCTAGGAAGATCAGAGTAAAATCGAACCATGCTCCCTGGCTCTCCAAAGAGACTAGGTCCATTATAAAACAAAGAGATCATGCTTGGAAAACCTGGACTAAAACTAAACAACCACCTTTTCTTCAAAAATACAGGCAACTGGGGAACCTTGCAAAAAAACATACAACTAATGACAAAAAGTTATACTGTAGCTCTGCTCAGCTTAACAACAAATCCAATCCTCAAAATTTTTGGTCAGCTCTCAACGACATCCTCTATCCTGGAAAGCCCTCTAATCCCTCCCCATACCCTAACTCTTCCTCTCAGGAAACAGCTACCCTCCTGAATAAACACTTTATCTCTTCCATTCAAAATCTGGTAACCTCTAAGCCAAACTCTACTTCGACACCCACCCCTCCAAGTCCCACTAACACAACTTTGTTTTCTTTTGAGCCAGTTCCCATTACTTACATCAAATCTCTACTACTCAAGCTAAAACCTTGCTCTCCTTCCACCGACAATCTATCTCCTACATTCCTCAAACTTGCTGCTGACTCAATTGTCTGTCCTATATCTATACTAATTAATCGATCTATTCTGGAATCAACTGTCCCCATTCTTTGGAAATCTTTCTTCACTATCCCTCTTCATAAAGGTGGAAACTCCACTGACCCCTCAAACTGCCGACCCATTGCCATTCTGTCCCCCCTCTCCAAGATATTAGAAAAATGTATTCACTCAAAGCTTCTCAATCACCTCCTCACGCACCACTTACTTACCCCTACCCAACATGGATTTCATCCTCACCAAAGCACCACCACTGCCCTCCTCTCCTTCACTCATATCATTGCAGAGGCCCTAGACAACAATAAACTAATTTCCTGTCTCTTCCTAGATCTCTCCAAAGCCTTTGATACTGTCTCTCATCCTCTACTACTATCCAAACTTGCAAATCTCCACCTATCCCCCTCTGCACTTGCCTGGTTTAATAGTTACCTATCTGGCAGGGAACAATCTGTCAAATGGCTCTCATCCTCCTCACCTTTCCTTCCCATCTCTACTGGTGTTCCCCAAGGCTCCATCTTGGGACCCCTTTTGTTTAACATCTTCACCAATGATCTTTACACCTCATGCAAAGAATTCTCCCTTATTTAGTATGCTGACGACTCCACACATATCCATCTCAAATAACATTCCTGAACTACACTCCCTGACCCAACAGGCCCTACTATCCACTGAACAATGGCTCTCTCACAATCTATTGATCCTAAATCCCAAAAAGACCAAACTCCTACTTTTCCTTCCCCGTTCTCTTTCTCATCACAAAACCTCCTTTTTTATTACATCTTCTAACAATACAAATATCCAACCTGACACCCACACAAAACTCCTAGGGGTCATTATCGATGACGAACTCAAGTTCAACCTACACATACTCCAATGTATAAAAAAAACAAACCAGAAACTAGGTCTGCTATATCGGAACAAAAAATTCCTAACCCCCTGAATCTAGACTTACCCTGGGCCAGGCACTCCTCCTCCCCTCCCTCTTATACGCCGCCCCAGTTCTTAACAATATTCAGGCCTCCACTCTAAACAAACTGCAACAGACTTACCATAAAATGCCAGATTCATTACTAACTCTCCATACAACTCACGTCACTGCATTTCTTTAAACTGTCTTCAATGGCTTGAACTTCCCCAGTTTCTGCTATCTTATCGATTTCATATGCTACACTCTATTCTTTATAACCCCCCCTCCTGTCCATCTCTATCTTCCTTAGTCTCCATCTACATCCCATCCCGGACCCTCCATACTTCTAACCAACAATTACTTGATATCTACCACCCAAAAAGGTCAGTAGGCAAACTACTCTACAAACACTCCCTTGCCCATGCTTGGAACAAACTTCCCCTTGATTTACGTTTAATCTCCCACACATCACACTTTAAAAATGAACTAAAAGCTTATTTTCTCAATTCCAGAACCTGCCCTTGTCATGACCCTACCTAGTCTTCCTTCCCTTTATGTACCCTCAAAAGGACCATACTTAGTACCTCATTACACCTCTCTCCCCAATGTGTCTACTATGCATTTGCATAATTTTATACAAACAAAAAAAATTATTGTTGACCTATTGAACTATATCAATGTAAAATTGTTACTTAGCTTATTTTTAATTCAACTTTAACTTTATGCATGTAACCCAACATATGTGAATCTTTTTGCTATAACTGCTATTATATCAATATTGTTTAAAATTGTACTTGTTTTAAAATGTACTACTGGAGCTTTTCTCCTCGGGTCTCCACTGAAAATGGGCCACAAGCCCAGTTGGACAAACCCGGTTAACAAATGTCAATAAATAAATAAATAATAAATAAAATTAATATTTTAGCTATGACTACATTTTAATTTAGCTTGTTTTTTGCAGGCACACAATGTGAAATGCACTGTGTTTGTGCTACAAGCCTAGGACTTATGCAGATGAATAAAGCTATGAAGTGTTAAAGAGCTGCTTCCTGTAGTACATGACATGATTTCCTCTGCTTTCAGTTATCATCTCTATGACTCTCCCAAGTTACTTCACCAGACAACTGCTCTGGACAAGTGACACTTGTGTCCAGAGGGCTATCCAGGTTGTTTGCAAATGCATTACACATTTGTCCTTTGAATTCCTGCTCCTTTCACGTAGATGCTGATTAAAACTTCACTATATACTATTTGAGAATGAATCCCAGCACATCTCTTATAGTGGAATATGTTGCCAGATGCATTTTCACAAAACATGACTTCCAGTGGAAGAGTTTACTGTTTCTCACACTAAGCCTATTTTCAATGTGAGAGTGTTTTGTTTAAATGTTTGCTATTTTATTTATTTTACATTTGTTGACCGGGAGTAGTCTGACTGAGCTGAAAATAGCCCTTTTTCAGCAGAGGCCCAGGGAGAAAATCTCCAGAAACATTATACAATGCAGTAAAACATTAATTATATAATACAGTAAAACAATTACAGAGGCAAATAATCAATAAAGGATATCAGAGATATTTTTGCTGCTATTTACAACATTATGCAAGTATCAAATATCTTCAAGTTATTACTAATAATGCAGTCAATGTAATATGCCGCAGTGGTACGGCGGTAGCATTGTTACCTCGCAGCAAGAGGTTCTCCCGTTCAATTCTCGGCATGGCTTGGGAGTGCCTTCTGTGTGGAGTCTGCATGTCCTCCCCGCGGTTGGGTAGCGTTCGAAAGACATGCGTGCATAAATGGGCGTGCCTTCGTTGAAGGTTGGGCGTCGAGCTGGCACCTCTGGTTTCATAAAAATCTACTGCCAATCATTAGCGGACCAGAGTTCCGCTGTGGCGACCCCTTACCAGGAAAAAGTCAAAAGACAAACAACAACAACTAATAATGCAGTCAATGTGAGAAAAAAGACATTCTTGTAGTCTTAAAGAAGTTCTTAAATGTAGACATAGGTTACGTTCGGGTGATGATTTAAAGAAGGTATGTAGGGAGAGAAGTTACGTTGAAGAATAGGAAGTCAGAGTTTAAGAGAGACAGGTAGTCAGGCCAGGAGGGATAAAAGTGTTGAGACAGTAAGATAGTAGAAGTTAAAAGTTAGGAGAAGTGGTCGATTAGTGAGCAAGGTGGGGGGAGCAGTTTATGGTGGATGAGTACAGTAGCAGGACCAGAGTGTTTTTAAGTGTTCTTTGTCAGCTGCTTTGAATTGTTTAGGTTGATTTAGTAATCTAATTTGAAATGGAAGCTTGTTCCATGCAGTTGCAAGACTGTAGCTATATAGGTTGCTTCCTATTTTCATCCTGGGTTTATAGATAAGTAGTAAGTCTTGGTCAGAGTTGCAGAGTGATCTCGTTGGAGAATAGTGGGATATAAGGGAGGACAGGTTAGGGAAATAGAGAGGTTGATATATTATAGAGTGTAAAATCTGAAGCTGAGAGAGAAAAAACATGTTGGGTAGTTCCAACCAGTTTAAGTGAGACACAGTGATGAGTTTTATAAGTATGTTGGGCAGAGAATCTGGCTACCTTATTATAGGCTGAGTTAAGTTTTGCTAGGAGTGTGGTGTTAAGGTTTGTGAGTATTTTAGAACAAACCTATTCATAAAGACCTCAAATTCCTCACTATCAATGCCCAAAGCTTAACAAATAAAATTAGCCTGTTTCATGCCTGGATCAACCATAACTCACCAGACATAGTAGCCATCTCTGAAACCTGGCTAAAACCACACATAACTGACTCAGAATTCCTTCCCCCCGGATTTCAATGCCTCCGATCAGGCCGCCTAAATAAAAGAGGTGGTGGAGTAGCACTAATTTACTCTAATCATTTATTTATTACTCCCTTCCCAAATCCTATCCCATTCTTTAACAATGCTGAACTAGTGATTGGCATGCTAAAATTAAATAACCAAAAAAGTATCTGTATCATTTCCCTTTACATTCCCCCTGGTAAAAACTCCAATACCTTAGAAGACTTCCTCTCCTGGACCTACACTAATATTAAACAAGAAACTTACATAATGGGAGATGTAAATATTGACTGGCAAAAAATCATAGACCCCAATCCCTTCTTATCAATTAATCTCTTCAACTTTACTCAACTTATTCACACCATCACCAGGCCCAACAAGACCAACTGCCCAGGCTCCATCCTAGACTGGATACTAGTGTCCCACCCAATTAAAATCACTACATCTGGTGTCACTCCCGATCCATTAGGACACCACTTCCCTGCTTTCATCCACAGAGCCACTTCCTCTTCCCCATACTCCCACCACCTCCTACAAACCCGTAACCTACTAACTTTAACCCCTCTACCTTCTCTGACTCCCTTAAGCTCACAAACTGGAACCCACTAAAAAACTTACCTCTAGACGAAGCCGTAGACTTCTTCAACTCTACATTCCTTTCTGTCCTAAACTCCCTAGCTCTAACACGAACCAAAAGAGTTAAAGCAAAAACAGCCCCTTGGCTTACAAAAGTTACCAAGAAAATTATGCAACAAAGAGACAAATCTTGGAAAAGCTATCACCATCATAAACAGCCTGAGCTGTTACTAAAATACAAACAGCTGCGAAACCTAGCCAAAAAACAACCCATTAAAGACAAAAAATCCTATTACAACCACCTACAAATAAATCATACAAAGAACCCCAAACAATTCTGGAACTCTATAAACTCCCTTCTCAAGCCTGGTACCACAAATAACCCTTGCCCTGACACTAGCATATCTGACCAAGAAATCGCCAAACTATTTAACACCTTCTTCACCTCTTCCATTGCTGAGTTGACCAAAACCTTCCCCAATAACATCCCCCTACCCACCTCCTCCCTAGCTTCCACCCCATCTCCTCCCACTCCCCCTGTTTTCGAACTTAAACCTGTATCCACCAACCTCATAAAAACCTTCTCTATAAACTCAAACTTTGCACCAATGCTCCTGACAACATTCCCTCCTCCTTCTTAGAAATTGCCTCTGACAGTATTGCTCTCCCTATAAGCATCCTGATCAATAGATCACTACTCGAGTCATATGTACCAAAACTATGGCGTTCTGCTTTTATTCTCCCACTCCACAAAGGTGGCAAAAACTGTAACTTCTCCATCTTCCGCCCCATAGCTATCCTCTCTCCCATCTCTAAACTTCTCGAAAAATGCATTCACATACAGCTCATGCCATTCCTAACCGAACATCAACTGCTCTCTCCTACCCAACACAGCTTCCACCCTGGACACAATACCAACACAGCCCTTCTCTCCTTTTTACACTCTATCAACTCAGCCCGGGACTCTGGCAACTTAGTTTCATCTATTCTATTAGATTTATCTAAAGCTTTCGACACCATCTTTCACACCCATCTACTAGACCATCTATCTAACCTTAACATCTCCCCAAAAACCCTTTCCTGGTTCTCCAGCTATCTTTCTGACAGGTCCCAAGCAGTGAAATGGGGCCAATCCTCTTCCACCTTCCTTCCAATTCCCACAGGAGTTCACCAAGGCTCCATTCTTGGCCCTCTGCTATTCAACATCTTCATTAATGATTTCCACAATGCCATTCCAAACACCAAAATTGTCCAATATGCAAACGACTCTACTCTGATCTGCTATGCCTCCAACCAATCTGAACTCAAATCTCTAACTCAATCTGCCTTCTCAACCACTGAAAAATGGATGCTTCAAAACAACCTCTCACTCAACCCTAACAAAACTAAAATCCTCCTATTCACTCCCTCCAAAGCCATTCCCATTGATAAAAACTCATTTCAAATTACGAGCCTCAACAACTCTATCATTGATATTGTTCCCTCCGCCAAACTCTTGGGGGTCACCATTGATGAACACCTAAAATTCAACACCCATATCCAACTTAACATCAAGAAAACCCACATAAAACTCGGCCTACTCTACAGGAATAATCACTTCCTCTCTCCCTCCACTAGACTGACCCTGGCCACTACCTGTCTTCTCCCATCTCTTCTATATGGCGCTCCACTACTTACTAATCTATCTTCCACTCTCCCCTCCATACTAGAAGTATGCTGCAACAAAATCTCCAGGTTTGCCACAAAAGCAAAAGCCTCCTCTCACCATTGCTCCTCCCTACTAACTCTAAACTGGCTTAAACTCCCAAATCAACTAGACTTCCTCCAAATTGTCTCAGCCCACAAGTTAATATTTCAACCCACCAGCTGCCCTTCTTTATCTAATATCCTCCTACCTTATAGCCCCCAAGACCGCTTAGATCCACTCATCAAAACCTTATTACCATCCACAAACCTAAGAGCCCTACTGATCAACTTTTACTCTCCTACACCCTAGCTAAAAATGGAATGCCCTTCCCTCCACTTTGAGGGCCTGTGACAACCTAAACACCTTCAAAAGACTACTCCACTCCTACCTATTTCTTCACAGAAAATGTAACTGCACTCCTCTCCCCACACCTCCCAACCTCCCCTCTTCCTTTTCTCCTGGCTAACCTTCTTCCCTTCTAAACCTCTCACTTATAATATATCTTCTTATTTGAATGCAATTTATATGAATTTTTTCCTATTGCTATTTCAATTTGTTTATGTAACTTACAATGTGATACTTCTATATGTTATGTAAGTTGTTATGCGGAACTTCGCTGCTTAACCAAAATGAAAATTATATACTTTATGTAACTTGTTATGTGGAGCTTTTCTCCCCGGGCCTCCACTGAAAACGGGCTCTCGAGCCCAGTGGACCTCCCCGGTCACCAAACTGGAATAAATAAATAAATATAATAGACTGGGTAGGAGATAGGTGTGAGATAGGGTTACTTTAGCTTTAAAAGTGAGAAAGTTTCTGTTTATGTATAGGAAGCCTAGTTTCTGATGGGTCTTCCTGATGCAGTTGTTGATGTGCAAGTCAAATTTAAGTTCATCATCTATAGTGACACCTAAGAGTTTGGTGCTAGGTACAGGTACTATTGGAGTCTTATTGAGAGACAGTATAGTAAAAATAGATTTCAGATGGGTAAGAGTGTTTGGGAGAAAGAGGAGTTTGTTTTTTGGGGGGATTTAGTATTAGTTGGTTGTTGGCGAGCCAGGTTTCTACTGATGTAAAGACTGCTTGAGTAGTAGAGATGAGACCAGAGGAGAGTAAGAGATAGTAATAACAGTCGAATCATCTGCGTATTGAGCAAGAGATTACTGAGGGCAAGAGGTATAGAGTAGATTAGCGAAGATATTAAATAGCAATGGACCCAATATGGATCCTTGGGGAATGCCCGTTTTTGGGGGGAGGGAAGGGGAGAGTGCTGAGAGCCATTTCACTGATTGTAATCGATCAGAGAGATAGCTGGAAAACCATGTGACAGTAGCAGGGGAGAAGTTAAGATTAGTCAATTTAGAGAGAGGTAGAGAGAGTGAGACAGTATCAAAGGCTTTAGAAAAGTCTAGAAATAAACAGGAGACAAGTTTGTTGTTATCGTGGGCCAAGGAAATAGTGTTGGTAAAGGAGATTAGGGCAGTACTTACATTTTTCAAGTAGCTTTGAGAGGGGTAACAGAATGGCTATAGGTCTAAAATTAGAGAATTTCTTGGGAATTTCCTTCTTTGTGGATAAGTAATGTATAAAATGAATCCAAGAAAAAACACTGTGACCAGCTGGACCAAGTACTTGGTTAAAATTCATGTTTTAATAAAACTTCACTTAAAACACAAACCACAGACTGTAAACTGGGACTCCATCAGAATCTATGATTACATTACACCAATACAGCTAAATAAGCATGTAGTTAATTACTTATCCAGTAGATTGTTATTTCGTAATGTATAAAATTCTTTCTGGATAGATGGGACGTTAGACTCAGAGATGGAGCAGTTGATCAAGATAGAAACAGGAAAAGCAATATTATCAGCTGCTAGCTAGAGGAAGTAGGAAGGAATGTTATCAGCAGAAGCAGAGCAAGCTTTTAATTTGGATAGTCGAGATTTGATAAAATTAGTAGATACAGGTTGAAAAGAAAAGGGTTTAGAGGGGTTAGAACCAGAAAGTAGGACAGGGCGATTTAGATCATTAGCTGGGAAGGAAGGAGGGATTGTATTAATCATCTTTGCTACAGTGTCAATAAAGAAGGTGTTAAAGATAGTGACAGTGTCTTCAGATGTACTATTTGGATAGGGATTGGGGCTGGAAGGGTTTCCAGGATGCAAAATTTGGTTGACTGAGTTCCAGAATTTTTTAGGATTAGATTTTAGTGCTGTAGGAGGATTGAAGTAAAATTCCTTTTTATCTTTAGCTATGTGTTTAATTGCGGTGATGGTGCTGCGGTAGCATTGTCGCCTCACAGTAAGACATTGTCCTGTTCGATTCTCAGCAAAAGCATCTTCTGTGTGGAGACATGCGTGAATGGGCGTACCTTCATTGAAGGTTGTGCATCAGGGCTGGCAACTCGGCACGTAAAAATCTACTGCCAATCATTAGCGGACCGGAGTTCCGTTGTGGCGACCCCTAACCGGGAAAAGCCGAAAGATACAACAACAACAACATCTTCAGTTATGTGTTTCTTAGTCAAGTTCCTAAGTTCTTTGTACTTTTGCCAGTCAGAGGGAAATTTAGATCTCATCCAGGTTTTCCACAGCCTGTCCCTGTTTCTCATTGGGGTGCGGGTTGCATTACAGAGCCATGGGGATACTTTAGATTTTATTCTAACAGTACGAAAGGGTGCTAGAGTTTAGTATATTGAGAAAGACAGAGTTAAATGATTGGACTGCTTCATCCAGAGTCAGCTCATTAAGGTGACTCCAGTTAATTCTTGAAATTCAACATGTTTAGACTACTACTACTAAATAATGGTTGTTAGTGTTTTTTTCTGTAAATGTTGAAATTAAGGTTTTAAATGAAATTTAAATCTCTGTAATAACTGTTAAAGTAAAGCAGAAAATAGAATGTACACTGACAAGTTTGGATATTGTTTACTGCAACTGAGAAGAGATAGCCAAGTAATAAGAGACTGTTATGGTTAGCGGGGGTCTGATTTATTACCCTGCAGAGGGCCCCACTTCCCAGAATCCAGCTCTTTGGACTCTAGACCTTTATACTGCAACAATACAGCATTATTAGCCATTCAAGTATGTCAGATCTGTTGTGAGTAATGTCAGAGGGGGATAGATATTCTTGATGACAGAGAAGACACATGGAGGTCAGAATGAGATGTAGGTGTCTTGCAAGCATGTAAGCCACCCCCCCCCAAAAAAAAAAAAAACAGCATGTTGTAAGCAGTAATATTTCTGATATTTGTATGACTTGGTTGTTGAACAAAAGCAACCGCAGCATTAAAACTGTCTGATTTTTTTGCTTTATTTATTATGTTAAAAATGTATTAATTCATTAATAGGCATGGATTGTGTAATATAGTCTAAACATTCTGCATTTTAGTAGTCTAAACATGTTGAATTTTAGTAGTCTAAACATTCTGCATTTTAGTAGTCTAAACATGTTGAATTTTATAGTCTAAACATGTTGAATTTTAGTAGTCTAAACATTCTGCATTTTAGTAGTCTAAACATGTTGAATTTTAGTAGTCTAAACATTCTGCATTTTAGTAGTCTAAACATGTTGAATTTTAGTAGTCTAAACATTCTGCATTTTAGTAGTCTAAACATGTTGAATTTTAGTAGTCTAAACATTCTGCATTTTAGTAGTCTAAACATGTTGAATTTTAGTAGTGTAAACATGTTGAATTTTAGTAGTCTAAACATTCTGCATTTTAGTAGTCTAAACATGTTGAATTTTAGTAGTCTAAACATTCTGCATTTTAGTAGTCTAAACATGTTGAATTTTAGTAGTCTAAACATTCTGCATTTTAGTAGTCTAAACATGTTGAATTTTAGTAGTCTAAACATTCTGCATTTTAGTAGTCTAAACATGTTGAATTTTAGTAGTCTAAACATTCTGCATTTTAGTAGTCTAAACATGTTGAATTTTAGTAGTCTAAACATGTTGAATTTTAGTAGTCTAAACATTCTGCATTTTAGTAGTCTAAACATGTTGAATTTTAGTAGTCTAAACATTCTGCATTTTAGTAGTCTAAACATGTTGAATTTTAGTAGTCTAAACATTCTGCATTTTAGTAGTCTAAACATGTTGAATTTTAATAGTCTAAACATGTTGAATTTTAGTAGTGTAAACATGTTGAATTTTAGTAGTCTAAACATGTTGAATTTTAGTAGTCTAAACTTGTTGAATTTTAGTAGTCTAAACATTCTGCATTTTAGTAGTCTAAACATTCTGCATTTTAGTAGTCTAAACATGTTGAATTTTAGTAGTGTAAACATGTTGAATTTTAGTAGTTTAAACATGTTGAATTTTAGTAGTCTAAACATGTTGAATTTTAGTAGTCTAAACATTCTGCATTTTAGTAGTCTAAACATGTTGAATTTTAGTAGTCTAAACATTCTGCATTTTAGTAGTCTAAATATGTTGAATTTTAGTAGTCTAAACATGTTGAATTTTAGTAGTCTAAACATTCTGCATTTTAGTAGTCTAAACATGTTGAATTTTAGTAGTCTAAACATGTTGAATTTTAGTAGTCTAAACATTCTGCATTTTAGTAGTCTAAACATGTTGAATTTTAGTAGTCTAAACATGTTGAATTTTAGTAGTCTAAACATTCTGCATTTTAGTAGTCTAAACATGTTGAATTTTAGTAGTCTAAACTTGTTGAAGTTTAGTAGTCTAAACATTCTGCATTTTAGTAGTCTAAACATGTTGAATTTTAGTAGTCTAAACATGTTGAATTTTAGTAGTGTAAACATGTTGAATTTTAGTAGTCTAAACATGTTGAATTTTAGTAGTCTAAACATTCTGCATTTTAGTAGTCTAAACATGTTGAATTTTAGTAGTCTAAACATTCTGCATTTTAGTAGTCTAAACATGTTGAATTTTAGTAGTCTAAACATTCTGCATTTTAGTAGTCTAAACATGTGGAATTTTAGTAGTCTAAACATTCTGCATTTTAGTAGTCTAAACATGTGGAATTTTAGTAGTCTAAACATTCTGCATTTTAGTAGTCTAAACATGTTGAATTTTAGTAGTGTAAACATGTTGAATTTTAGTAGTCTAAACATGTTGAATTTTAGTAGTCTAAACATGTTGAATTTTAGTAGTCTAAACATTCTGCATTTTAGTAGTCTAAACATGTTGAATTTTAGTAGTGTAAACATGTTGAATTTTAGTAGTTTAAACATGTTGAATTTTAGTAGTCTAAACATGTTGAATTTTAGTAGTCTAAACATTCTGCATTTTAGTAGTCTAAACATATTGAATTTTAGTAGTCTAAACATGTTGAATTTTAGTAGTGTATTTTTGCAGTACCTTCTTTACTGCCTCCAACAACTGCAAAGGGGTTGATATTTGTCAGGTTATACAGTCTGTAGTATTTGGAATGGTGATCAGAATTGTCTGATCTTCAGCTTCCATTATATAGTCATTGTTGTATGTTACTGTGACAGCCTTCCATACAAATGTGGATTATACAGGATTTCTGCATTTAATTAAAACTGTTGGCACAGAGGACTAAAGTTCTGACTTGTTAATGAGTTTCTTCCTGTGGCAAGGGTGCAAAGGTTGAATCTTCCAACCTTCATTTACCTGCTGTGAGTCATTGAGCTAACTGCTTAAGTAGACAGTGTTTTGGAGTGACCAGGAATTTGGGCTAGGCTTCTTAATGGTCTCCAGTACTCTATGTCTTGTAACTATGAACCTACTGTCATTGTTTATCAGTCATTCTCTATTGCATAACTGCTTTAGTTCAGGAACTGTAATGGCAATATCACCGGCACAATATTTTTTTAATGAAACAGACAATTTCTTCTTCAAGGGCAGCAGGCACTGCATTTGTAGATGAAGCACTGAAATGTAAAGTTGTTTGCCAGTAGCAGCCCCTGCATCAGTAATAGTTCTCTTCAATGTGGAATTATTTAGATGACTTTTGCTTCTGCAGAGAATGTACGTATTGACTTGGCATACGTTATCAGAGTGTTAATGTGTTTTATGTTCTCGTGAATAGTCTTCTGTTTAAACTGTGCTACACATGGTTGGATCTTATAAAATGATGCTAATGATCTTTGTAGAATTTCATGTAATTCATCCAAAGCTACCAATAAGTACCATGTGATGCAGTCCTTAATAACAATAATGGGTATACACAGTTAAAGGGGCTGTAACTGTTTGTGGGGTGGGGACTGTCTGTGGATAAAAGTACATTATGCGCTAATCATCTAGTCATTTTTAAAACAGTTTTTAATCAGGCTTTGTGGGACTAGTGTGCTTGTGTGTGTGAATGATCTTATTTTATCTTTTTTTTTACCAGGTTAGCCCCACTTAAGTTGGAATAATTTAGCTACTGTGTATGTTTGTGTGAAACAAATTTGAAATATGTGACATTGGTCAGTTTTATTGTTATTAATTTTTTTATGTAGACATCTGAGAAGGATACAGTCAGCAATGTAACTACATTTTCTGGGTTTGGGGATGTCTATGGATAAAATTGACTGACTCTGCTGAGCTGGTAAAGTTAGAAAATCATTAGCCTGTCTTTGCAGGACTAGTGTGCATTTGTGTAAAACAAATTGGAAGACTGTGATGTGTATACAGTCAGTAAAGTGTCTGTAATTGTTGAGTATGGATATCAGTGGATTGTAGCAACAACAGTTTGAGTGGCCTTTTATGGTTAAAATGTCCTGAAATGGGTACTTTTGTCATTTTTGGTTCATAAATTTTGTTTCATTGCTTACTGGAAAAGGTATTCAAAACTCACATTTAAAATAAACTCTAACAAATGTTGTTGAATTAAACAAGAAATATAATTTAAA
Source organism: Protopterus annectens (assembly GCF_019279795.1). Classification (NCBI taxonomy): domain Eukaryota; kingdom Metazoa; phylum Chordata; order Ceratodontiformes; family Protopteridae; genus Protopterus; species Protopterus annectens. Next base: position 915,259,624 of record NC_056733.1, read on the forward strand.
ACAATCAGGTTGGTGAATCAAAGAACAAACACATTCATGCATGATTGTCTATATTTGTGTGTGTGTGTGTGTGTGTGTATTAGGGGGGTTCCATGGTTTGAAAACAGCCCAGAGCCCAAGCTGTACTTAGTCCACCACCAACCAGATGCATTTTCAATCAATGTGAGTATCAAGAGAAGAGAAGTTTACTGTTTCTTCTTATAAATCTGTTTTAAATGTGAAATTATTTTGCTTATCAAATAGCCATCAGTGTTTGTACTATAACATTTTAAGTACAGGTTGTAAATTATATCTAAAGCACTGCAATCATTAATAAAGTAAAGTAGAAAATAGTTTGCACATTGACAGGTTTGAACAGTGTTTATGATAATTAGGGAGAGATAGCCAAGTAACTGGACACTGGAATGGCTGCAAGGGACAGGGGTTGCCTGATTCATTACCCTGCCTAGAGGCCCATTTCAGCATGGTCCATCTCTGCCTGAACATGTACATGCAAGAATGACTGCAAAGTGCATTGCAGATGTCTGGGTAGCTTACTAACCCCTGCAGGAAAATGAGTGTGTTAAGCCATGTTGTAACTCCTAGGGGAGCTGCAGGAACATGGGTGTATTAAGCCATGCTGTAGCCCCTAGAGGAGCTGCAGGAACATGGGTGTGTTAAGCCATGTTCTAACTCCCAGGGGAGCTGCAGGAACATGGGTGTGTTAAGCCATGCTGTAGCCCCTAGAGGAGCTGCAGGAACATGGGTGTGTTAAGCCATGTTTTAACTCCCAGGGGAGCTGCAGGAACATGGGTGTGTTAAGCCATGTTGTAACTCCTAGGGGAGCTGCAGGGACATTGGTGTGTTAAGCCATGCTGTAGCCCCTAGAGGAGCTGCAGGAACATGGGTGTGTTAAGCCATGCTGTAGCCCCTAGAAGAGCTGCAGGAACATGGGTGTATTAAGCCATGCTGTAGCTCCTTGAGGAGCTGCAGGAACGTGGGTGTATTAAGCCATGCTGTAGCCCCTAGAGGAGCTGCAGGAACATGGGTGTGTTAAGCCATGCTGTAGCCCCTAGAGGAGCTGCAGGAACATGGGTGTATTAAGCCATGCTGCAGCCCCTAGAGGAGCTGCAGGAACATGGGTGTGTTAAGCCATGTTGTAACTCCTAGGGGAGCTGCAGGAACATGGGTGTGTTAAGCCATGCTGTAGCCCCTAGAGGAGCTGCAGGGACATTGGTGTGTTAAGCCATGCTGTAGCCCCTAGAGGAGCTGCAGGAACATTGGTGTGTTAAGCCATGCTGTAGCCCCTAGAGGAGCTGCAGGGACATTGGTGTGTTAAGCCATGCTGTAGCCCCTAGAGGAGCTGCAGGGACATTGGTGTGTTAAGCCATGCTGTAGCCCCTAGAAGAGCTGCAGGGACATTGGTGTGTTAAGCCATGCTGTAGCCCGTAGAGGAGCTGCAGGGACATTGGTGTGTTAAACCATGCTGTAGCCCCTAGAGGAGCTGCAGGAACATTGGTGTGTTAAGCCATGCTGTAGCCCCTAGAGGAGCTGCAAGGACATTGGTGTGTTAAGCCATGCTGTAGCCCCTAGAGGAGCTGCAGGGACATGGGTGTGTTAAGCCATGCTGTAGCCCCTAGAGGAGCTGCAGGGACATTGGTGTGTTAAGCCTTGATGTTCTGTAGTCCTATCTTGCCTTCATTCTTACATATGGGTTCAGAGCCGATTACAAAGCTCAAAGTCTCTCAGTTGGCTCGTGGCAAGGTAGGTATCCCATTGTGCACTAGTAAGAATCCCCAGATCTCATTTACCGCGTCTTCGAGTTCAGAAGCGCTCTCTTTCTTGGCCGTGGCTAAGTTGGATTTTCTTCATTATTCTTGCTTATAGCGATCGTTTTTTGATATTGGTAGTAGCTTAGTATAAACAGCTTAGTCGTTAATACAGATAGTAAATTAGTAGTGTGTTTTCTGAAAATTTGCAAAGTTGTTGTTGAAAACTTGTTGGCCGACGCTTCAACAGGCCTTTTTTCTCTCTGAGTGGTATCCCTTCCTTGGTGTGCTAGTTTTTGCTATATTTTTATATATCTTAGCGTAAGTCCGTGTTTGGGTTAGGACCTTTTTCTAATCTTGTGTTTTTGACTAGAATAGTAGTATACAATTAATAGCTGTGTACAGTGTTCCTTTATTAATTCTTATTAGCTACAACTAGTTAGATAGAGCATTGTTGAATTATTGCAATTGTTGTTGCAAATTCTTGACGTAGCTTCTCTTCTGTCCATTTAGGTCCGTTTAAGTTAGAGGACCTAGTTCTCTGTTATTTTTGCTCATCTTTGTGTGTTGTTCTTGAGCAGGGCTAGGCCTGTTTAAGTTACAGGACCTAGTCCTCTCTTGTTTTTTTCTTGTGTGCAGTGCTTCTTGCAGGGCTAGGCCCATTTACATTAGAGGACCTTGTCCTCTCTTCCTGCTTTTTCCTCCTGTGTTTGTGTTTCTGTCAATATGTCTAAGGAGTCAAAGGATCATAAATGTTCAGGTTTTAAAAAGTGTCTCAAATGCTCTCAAAAAATGTCACTGACTGACGGTCATAGTAAATGTGTTTACTGCCTAGGAGCCATACATCTTCAGGAGACATGTTCTTTTTGTCACTCCTTCAGTTCTCGGGTTCTCCAGGAAAGGAAGAACAAACTGATCCTGAAAGGTCTCCTTAAGCCTTCCTTTGAGGAGGATTTAGCCAGCTCTTCATCATCGCATTCCAGGTCTCCCTCTTCTAAAAAAGAGAAGGTCAAGTCGGCCAAGAGACAATCTCCCACACCGACTATTTTATCTGGACCTCCACAAAAAATTTAAAAATTGGACAAACCTTCTACCTCTTCAGCTCCACTGTCCTCTGAGCCAGTCGAGGTTATTGACATCAACACTCCAGTATCAGCTCCATGTTTTTTGGAGCCGACTACTGAACACTTACCTTGGAGTCAGTCTAGAGAATTATTACTGGTCTCCCTATCTCTCAGATCTCCGATTTTGCAGAGATCTGGATTACCTACCTTGTCTTCCAGATCCTTCAAGAGTCTTTCTGAAGAGGATGTTGAGAGAGTAGTACTTAGACTCTTGAAGTCGTCGGTGCTAACTAATTTGTTGCCGGCTCCAACCCAATCAGTTCTGGAGCTGTCTAAGGCCATACTCCCTGCTTCTGTTCCTCCTCTGAGCCATGTTGGTCCTTCGGAGCCAGAGCTATCGGTGCCACTTGTTGTGGAACCCTCAGTTCTGGCACCTCTTTTGTCTGTCTCGGAGCAGAGTTTCACTCCGATACTTTAAGCACCATCCTTGGTGTCTAGGAGCCGAAGCTTACCAGTTGGCCCTAACAAAGACGCTTGGACCCAAACTTCCTCAGTTTCAAGCCTACATCTTGGTGCATTGGCTCAGTTGAGCTCGGATCCTACATCTGTCTCGGAGCCAATGGCTTTGGAGCCAAGGGCTACTTCCGCTTCCTCGGAACTGGGGGTGTCCTCAGAGCCAGAGAGATCTGCCTTCAAGATGATGAGGAGCATGCTGTCTAGGTCTTCATCTCCACACAAGGGTACCGATGCTCTTCCCCCTCAAACTCCAATCTCTATCTCCGCACCATCTCTCTCTCTCTTGACAGCAGAGACCCACAGCCTCAGGAGCCCCCATTGGGTGGCCCCCAGTCTTCCGAGACCTCTCCAGAATACCCTTCTGAGGAGCCTCCTTGGAAGAGAACTTGCAAGAGGAATCATGTAGACTCCCCTGATGAGTCCATCACCTCTGACACTGACCTTGAGGAGTCAGAAGGGTCCCCTAGGTTGTCCTCTGATGATATCTCCTTCATAGATATCCTAGAGATCCTGAAACAGAGAGGCGGCTGGCCCACTGTCACCCCTTCTGATGAGGAGTCAATGTACCTGAAGGCTTTCGGGTCTCAACCTTCAGCCTCTTGGGTGTCTCCACCTTTTGATGAGATCTTAGATTTAGTCAGTCGAAAGGTGTGGGAAACTCCTGATGCCATGGAACCAGTCCCCAGAAGACCCAACAAATTTCTTTCAGCCCCCAAAGAGAAAGAGATTTTGACTAAAGGTGTGCCTGTAGATGCCATGGTGGTGGCAGCAGCCAAAAAGAAGGAACTAGTGGAAACTTCCTCATCTGTCCATCCACCGAACAAGGAAGGAGTCTCGAACGATGGATAGATATGGGAAGCATATCTTCTCTTCAGTGGCTTTTACACTCAGATCGCTGAATTACCTCACCCATTTTTACTAGGCTTCAAAGAGATCTCCTAAAGGAGCTAGGAGATACTCTCCAAGCTACCTTAGCTGAAGGAGTCCCTGAGAAGGTTACTGCTCAGTTGTCTACCTTAAACTCCATTGTTAACTCCTCCATGAGGCTATCTTATGCAACAGATGGAGCGAACAGGGCAGCGGGTTCAGGAGTTTCCTTTAAGAGACACTCCTGGATGCGCTTATGTAACTTTGAGCAGCCCTTCAAATCTACATTTACCAACGTCCCCTTTGACGGTTCCTCTCTGTTTGGACCAAAGGTAAAAGATACACTCACCAGGTGTGAGCAAGAAGGGAAAACTCTCTCTGCCGTGGGAGTATGTTTTTCAGTACCTCCTAGACCATACCCTAAATGTCAGAGAGGCGGGAAAATGTGATTCAAGAAATCTCAGAGTTTTTCCCGGATTCACAAGGTGATTCCTCCTTCAGAGGCAGAGGAGGAGGAAGCAATGGTAGACAATGCCCTAGAGGAGGGGGGGGTCCACAAAACCAGAGTGGCCATGATTCCTTTTATGAATGTCCCTATCAGCACTCCTGAAGTGGGGCCCGACTACGCTTCTCTGGAGCCAGTCGGGGGTCGCTTATCTTTGTATCCAGAAGCCTGGCACAACATCACCCAAGACAAGTGAGTACAAAGAATAATTTCCAGAAGATACTCCATACCCTTCTCTTTTCCACCTCATCCCACCAAGAAAATCCCAGATGTTCTACCCAATCACAGGGATCAAGCAACTATAGAAGTCCAAAAGTTGCTTCAAAAGAGAGTCATCCAAACTATCCCCGCAGACCAGATAGGATTCGGAACTTACTCCAGATTATTTTTATTGCCAAAATGAACAGGGTACTGGAGGCCCATCTTGGGTCTCAGCAAATTAAACGAATCATTGAAGAAGTCCATGTTCCGAATGGTAACACTGCAGTCTATACTGCCCCTGTTAGGGAAAGACAATTGGATGTGCTCCATAGACCTCCAAGATGAGTACTACCACATAAACATGGACAGAGTATCGAGGAGTCATTTACACTTCCGGCTGGGAACCAGTCATTACCAATTTCGTGCTCTGCCCTTTGGTCTCACCATAGCCCCCAGGGTGTTCACCAAATGCATGGCGGTAGTAACGGCTCACTTGAGACGTCTTGGATTCCAAGTGTTTCTGTACCTGGATGGCTGGCTCCTGACTGCCACCACCAGGCACCTACTTCTACAAGCCAGAGATTCAACCATCCAAGTCTGCACTCAGCTCGGGATTACTATAAATTGGGAAAAGTCTGCCTTGTCGCCCTCTCAATATGTGACTTTTATAGGTGCAGAAATAGACACAGTCGCCATGATGGGTTACCTTCCTGCAGATAGAATACAAAATCTAAGACAACAGATATACAGTCTACTTCCACAACACAAAGTCAAAGTGAAGACAGTCCTCAAACTCCTAGGAACCATGGCCTAGAGGCCTATAACTCTACTTCCAGTAGCCAGACTACCTATGAGAATCCTTCAATGGCTACTCTTTTCCCAGTGGTCTCTTCAACAACTGCCTCTGTCTCATCCTATTTTGATAATGGAATCCTGCAAAAAGGACCTTCATTGGTGGATCCAGTTCAAACAACTAATGATAGGGACACCATTCATTCCTCACCAACCCATTGCTACTGTCAACATGGATGCCTCCCAGATTGGGGGGGGGGGGGCATTATCTAGGCAGGACAATCCAAGGCACATGGCAAGAACACGAGGCTCACTTGTATATCAATGCCCTAGAGATGAGAGCAGTGCTACTAGCGTTGCAAGTACTTCACGACTTTCTTCCTGTAGGGACAATAGCAATCCAATCAGACAATATGTCAGTGGTATGGTATATCAACAAACAAGGAGGAACCAGATCCTACCCCCTATGTCGAGAGGCTCTTTGTGTTTGGCAGTGGGTGATATCTTCCCAACGCTTTCTGGTTGCAATGCATATCCCGGGGACAACCAGTGTGATAGCCGACAAGCTCAGCAGGGCAATCTTGATGCCTCACGAGTGGTCTCTGAATCAGAAAGTCGCGGAACAGATTTTTCACAAATGGGGACAGTCTTGCTGCGATCTGTCTGCCAGCCCAATCAATGCCAAATGCAGCAGCTACTTCTCCCTTATCCCCCCCCCCACTGGGAGAGACACCGAGAGATGCACCTGTTCACAATTGGCCCTCGGGGCCTCTTTATGCCTTCCCTCCCTTTCCGCTAATATCGAAAGTGATCCAGAAAGCAAAGACCTTGGGAAGCAGAATGATTCTTATCACTCCTTACTGGTCTCGTCAGATTTGGTTCCCCTTTCTCGGGCCTCACCTTCTGGATGATCCATGGTCTCTGGACCCAGTACTAGACCTTCTGACACACGTCAGGCACCTTCTACCTCTGTCTTCACACCCTCAACTTGACAGCGTGGCTGCTCCACTTCCATCCCTAGTCAGGCTTCATGATTTCCCCCATGCAGTTACACATATCCTCACATCTTCTCACAAGCCTTCTACAAGAAAATTATATGCTAGCAAATGGAAAAGATTTTCTCTCTGGGCACGAGAAAAAAACATAGATCCTTACACAGCCTCCATTCCCTTGGTGTTAGAATTCCTCACCAAACTTTTTCATCAGGGATCATCTGCTACTACAATCAAAGTTCAATTGGCAGCGATCTCCAATTTCCATTTGGGGCAACACGAACCTAATCTTATGGCTCACAGATTGTGTAAATCATTTTTAAAAGGCACTACCTTGCTGAGACCTCCCTTTCAGGAACCTGTATCTCCCTGGGATCTAAATTTTGTGCTGTCCAAACTTACTTCCCTGTCCTTTGAACCCGCACATACTTGTGAATTAAAGTTCCTTTCATGGAAGACCATTTTTCTAGTAGCCATTACATCTGCCAGAAGAGTGTCAGAGTCACAAGCACTGTCAGTCAAACCTCCTTACTTGACCTTTCATAGAGACAGTTTCCCTTCGTACACATCAGTCCTTCATCCCCAAGGTTTGCTGTCAGTCTAATATGAATCAAACTATTGAACTGCCAGTCTTTTTTCCTAAACATTCAAACAAATCGGAATGTAAGTTTCATCAGCTTGATGTTCACAAACAGTTAAGGTTCTATCTACATAGAACCAACGAGCTTAGGAGATCAGACCAATTGTTTGTATCTTTTTCGGAGATGAGAAAAGGAATGCCAGTCTCCAAGATAACATTATCAAACTGGATTTCAATTTGTATATCTTTTATTTACTCTTCTAATGGCAAAGAACTCCCGTTTAAAATGAAAGCTCATTCTACCAGATCCGTATACACATCTGCTGCCTTTCAAGCCAGAGTTACAATTGACAGTATATGTGCAGCAGCAACTTGGGCTACCCCTCATACCTTTATTACTCATTACAAATTGGATTTGACCTCCAGGGGTAGAACCTCCTTTGGTTCCATGGTTCTTAGGAGTATATTCCCGTGAGCCACCCAAGAATAAGGTGCTAGGGACGCTGTCCCATATGTAAAAATGAAGGCGAGATAGGACTACAGAACTTAAAGAAGTTATGTACTCACCATAACGTTCCATGTTAGTAGTCCATCTCACCCTTCATTCTTACGAACCCACCCTCCTACCCCATCCATGTATCCTTGGAGGATCTGGAGACAAGATAGTATCTACCTTCCTTAGGGTGGAGACCTTTCATTTTTGTTGTTCCTTGTGGAAATACCTTCTATCACTTTTTGACAGCAGCAAACAAGATCTGAGGATTCTTACTATTGCACTATGGGATACCTACCTTGCCACAAGCCAGCTGAGAGATTTCGAGCTTTCTAATTGGCTGAGTCGGAGTCGAGGATCAGCTTCGAACCCATATGTAAGAATAAAGGGCAAGATGGGCTACAAACATGGAATGTTATGGTGAGTACATAACTTCTTTTTTTAGCTCCTAGTGGATCTGCAGAAATGTGTGTGTATTAAGCCATGTCATAACACCTAGGGGGCTGCAGGAATGTGGGTGTGTTAAGCCATTTTGTAGCCCTTAGGGGATTTGCATGAATGTGAGTATGTTAAGCCATGTCATACCCCCCAGGGGAGCTGCAGGAACATGGTTGTGTTAAGCCATGTCGTAGCCCCTGGGGAGCTGCAGAAACGTGGATGTGTTAAGCAATGTCGCAGATGTTAGGGGAGCTGCAGGAATGTGCGTGTGTTAAGTCATGTCACAGATCCTAGGGGAACTGCAGGAATGTGGGTGTGTTAAGCCATGTTGTAGCCCCTAGGGGAGCTGCAGTTATGTGGGTGTGTTGAGCCATGTCATAGTCCCTATGAGAGCTGAAGAAATGTGGGTGTGTTAAGCCATGTCGTAGCCCATAGGGGAACTGCATAAACATGGGTATGTTAAGCTATGTTGCAGACCCTAGGGGAGCTGCAGGAATGTGGGTGTGTTAAGCCATGTTGTAGCCTTTAGGGGAGCTGCACAAACATGGGGGTGTAAAGGAATATTGCAGACCCTAGGGGAGCTGCAGGAATGTGGGTGTGTTAAGCCATGTCATAGCCCCTACTGAGCAATACTTGGATGAGATGTGGGCTACACGCGATCAGAAAAGCATGTCTTTCACAACCCCTACACTATTCTGGCGTGTTATTCCTTTATGCACCACTTTATGGAGACATCATGCATTGTTGCACTGATATGCTGCCCTTCAATGCATGTTACATGATTCCTGCAATGTATTTTGAAGTGAATATGCCACCATTTCCCTCAAGATGGTGAGTTATGAAATGGAAACAGATTTTGAGTGCGCTGATTGTTGCAAGTCTCTTTTGCAGGAAAGAGTCCACAAACTTTATTTTCTGCATAAAAACAATGAGGAGTGCCTCTGGGGACATCTTATGAGGGTCCCCAGAACAAGGTGAATGCCTAACAAGGCCTTGCCAGTGAGGTGAGCCAAGCCAGAGGCATAACATGCTCTGGTGAACAGTGCAAGCATTATTAGAGTGACCAGAAGAAGTTCCATAATGACCTTCTTTGCTAATGGGAAGAGGAGGTTAGAAAAAAATGCTCCAGCTCCCTACAGTAAGTAATCATGACAAACACATTTACTGTAATTTAGTCTTAACTGCTTAGCCATATGCAGAATCCTGAGTCATGCACATTTTCCATATCTATTGTATTTTTCAGCTGCCAGAAAGCTTAAAGAGAATAGTGTGATATTTCTGAGACCTATACAAAGACTGTCAAGGTGCTAGTGTACAAATATACCTGTGATGTTATAATGTCATTTACTAAGATACCTGCAAAACTGTCTGTTTTCAGAGTTTTGCTTGTAGTGGAAACTCTTCTCTTCTATTATATGCCTCTCGACACCTATGTGTGTTGTAAATTATATTGCAAAGTCAGTTGCCATAGTTCTGCCATCCGTACAGATTACATTGGTCTGCCTGCCCAGCATTTTGAAAGCACTGCCCCTTCCAAGACCCCTGCCAGTGTAGGTTGTATCTTGTAAACTCTTGATATGCCTGAAAGGCACATAGTCTGTCATGCCCTGTTGGTTGGAATATATCAAATAATGTAACTGACAACTATTGTATACTACATGCATACTACTGGCTCATTAGGCCACATGATCATCATTGGGTAGTGCTGTTCTTTATACATTATTTCGCCAGAATGTTCCCTAATTCATCTCTGATATACAGAGTTGCTGCTGTTAGAGTGTTAATTAGCCATGAGCCACACTGAGCTACTTCAGTTTCCACATAAGCAGGGTTCCTGGATTCCAACCTGAGTGTTTGAAATCAATGATTTCTCTAGAAAGCAAGAAAATGCAGATAAGGAACCATGCAAACATGCACTTCTTAGCAAAGACGTGTGCAGACATAAGCAAACTGAAAGGCATTATTGACATACCCATTTTCCAAAATATGTGCTCACCAAGGACTGAAACAGCAGAGCCATGAACTCTCAGCAAACCTCTGAGTAGTTTGTTTGTAGCAGCATGGATGCAAAGCAACAAGATGGGCCTGCTAATGATTTCCTAGAATACAACAAATTAGCCTTACTGATTATGTAAGGTAAAAAAGCACTAAACTATTTATTTTGTAACAATGGTACAGTTCATTTCTGAGGCTTCTAAAATTGCCAGTCAGCAAAATCTTGACACAGGAACATAGAACAATAGTTTATGTATAAAATATTCATATCACATACGTTTTCAGATCCATCAGTTCATCACATATAAAAAAAATACTATTCAAAATGCCAAAATTTAACTAATAACCTTGTGTCTTTAATCGACCAACTAAATCATTGATACATAAACAGAATTTATTTACAGTAAGATCCTTCACAAGTATTGCCAGTCACTTGCTGAGACAGCCTAGTAAATCACTGGGAACAGTTGATAATTCATTCACATAAAATAATTGTACCAAACAGAAAAAAACATCAGAAATAAAAAAAATAAAAATAAAAGAAGATATACAATGTAGCTATATCCTTTTCTATAGCAGCTTTTTCTAAAAGTGGATAGATCTAGTGCATACTCACTTTAAAATGTTTCGTATTTAATTGCTGCTCTTTTATATGCTAAAATGATTTACTGTTTCCAATGATTTAATGTTCAATCTTATCTCATTTGATTTACTATATTTATGAATGAACATGTCATGAAGCACTGCATTTGAAAGCTTAAATCTTGCATATATATTTTTATTATAATAAATTGTTTCATGTTCTTGTGCCCAGATTCTGTGGTATGGATTATTGCTTCTGAGTCTGATTTCTGTAGTTAAGATTCTGAAATTCTAAACAAGCATCCACCAGTCTTGATTCGAAAGTTGCAATTGAAAAGACAAAAATACTCAGAAAGATACCATTATGTATGTTATGCAGGAAAAGGCTGAAAAAAATTGCATCTGCAGGTGGATTAATAAGATGGACAATGGCTGCATTTATGAATGAATGACCCAGGCCAAGACAGCTCTGTCCACAGATGGATGGCTGTTTCAAGCAATGTCCATATCCATAGATGGGTAGATGGTATAGTCCATTGGCACATCCACCGACTGATGAATGACTCGTGTCAGGTCATTGGCCACAGTTGGATGGCCCAAGACATAATTATGCCTGTAGATGGATACATAACCCAGACCATGGCTATGTCCACAGATGGATGGATAACCTAGATCATGACCATATCAACAGATGGATTGATGACTCAGAACATGACCAAGCCTGCAGATAACTTGATAGCCAAGATTGTGCCCAGTTTGGACACCTGTGACTACAAGACCTTGGATTGCTTCTTAAACCATCTATGGACCAACAAAGCTGATATAGATATATATATATATATATATATATATATATATATATATATATATATATATATATGTGTGTGTGTGTGTGTATATTTGTACTTGCTGTAACTATTTCACTGCTATTTAACACTTTTTTTGCTGCATTCATTGATTTTGTTGAATTTAGCACTGTTTTTCAGCCAGCGCTTGTTAAAGAAACACCATCTGCTTGTTATTGTACTGCTCTAAGGTCATTTTAACAATATTCTGATATTTCTTAACCTCCTCTGATAGTGCAAAAGCTGTTCTGAGTTTGCCAAATTATTTCTAAGTTTTGCAAAGCTTTCCATGTTTGTAGAAATTCTCCTACATTTGCACACTTTTTTCTGTATTTGTAAACATTTTTCAGGATTTGTGAACTTATTTCCAAGCATTCCTGATACTGCAGGTGTTCTGCCTTTTGTTGTAAAGCATGTTTCCGCACTTGAGCTCAAAACCAGTTTGTTTTACATTAAGAGGGGTTTTCTGAATTTTTGATGGAAGTAGAGAGCTGATTCAACCCATTTCAGTTGGGAACTGCGGGTGGAAGGCTTATTGTGTGTTTATCTGACTGGCCTAAGAGACTTAACTGTATAAAAGTCTTTCATCCTGCTGGTATATCTGTATTTGTGAACATTTCTCAGGGTTTGTGAACTTATTTCCAAGGATTCCTGATACTGCAGGAGTTACGCCTTTTGTTGTACAGCACTTGTTATTGCACTTGAGTTCAAAACCAATTTGTTTTACATTAAGAGGGGTTTTCTGCACTCTGGTGGGAGCAGAGGGCTGATTCAACCCATTTGAGTTGGGAACCCATGGAGGAAGGCTTATTGTGTGTTTATCTGATTGGCCTAAGGGCTTAAGTGTGTAAAAGTCTTTCATCCTGCTGATATAAAAGCACAAACATGGTTACTTGTGCCTTGTATATAAGAAATAAATAATGAAGAAACTTCTGTGTGTGGAAGATCTAAGATTCCCTAGAGTTTAGGCACCTAATAAAAACTGTACTGTGAATATCCAACCTAAAACATGTGGTAGAAATACTTTCTTGAAATATTTCCAAAGTATAATTCCAGTAATGAAAGCAGGGAAGCACAAGCTGGTTCAAGGCAAATCATCTTTAGTAGAAACACACAAACAAGCAATCCAAATAGTAGTTAAAAACAGAATTGTTTGTGTCTTTTGGCTTTTCCCGGTTAGGGGTCGCCACAGCGGAACTCCAGTCCGCTAATGATTGGTAGTGGATTTTTACGTACCAGGTTACCAGCCCTGATGCACAACCTTCAACGAAGGCAAACCCATTCACGTATGCCTCCGCACAGAAGACCCTCTAGCTGAGAAAGTGTAGAAATTCACCATTCCATTTATATACCTGTTTAAAAGCATGGGAGTGGTTTACTATTGTAGCTGTATTGTAAAAAACAATGATTTATTTATTTATTTACGTTTGATTACCAGGTAGTGTCCAACTGGGCCAGAAGCCCTTTTTCAGTAGAGACCTGGGCAGAAAAGTTCCAAAAGTACATTTACATAAGTAAGCACAAAAGACAGGATGAGAAATAAACTAAAGTATTACTTACAGAGTTAATTAATTTATTATTTATTTGCATTTGTTAACCGGGTTGGTCCAGCTGGGTAAGAATTACCCTTTTTCAGTGGAGACCCGAGGGGAAAAGCCCCAAACAGACATACAAATACATACGAATAGAGACAAATTAACAATATTACAGAGGAAAACAATATTATGGGTACAATGGATAAGAAAAACAAACAATGAAAGTTTGAGAATATGAGTAAGGTAGGCCAGAGGCATGCATGCAAAAGATTTATTTAAAGGTGTTCTGAGCAAGATCTCTGAATTAAGTTAAAGTAGGCAAAGAAATGATGATTTAGGTGTGGAGTTAGTAGTGTGGGAGTTTTAGGTGGGAGCATGTGAAGGACATTCCCACTTGGAGGAGAGAAGCATGGATTTGAAATTGTTGTGGTTAGGTATATTACGTAGTGGTGTGGGGAGATTGTTCCATAGTTTGGCTATAGTGTGGGATAGTAGTAGTTTACCAGTTGGGTGGATGGGTTTGTGTACATGCAGGAGGTTTTACATCTAAGCAGGTTCACAATATTTAATATTCAGTTGTGGAGAAATCAGAAGAGACATAGATACAATTGTATATTACATTTTTTGAGTAGAGATAAAAACATCACAGTTATAAAGAAAATTGCTGTCTCATAGGAGAGGGTGGGACCTTTACTGTATAATGGGGAGAAGGTTTTGGAGAGGGTGGGACCTTTACTGTGTACTAGGGGAGAAAGTTTTGGAAGAAGACGCAAAGATAAAGTACTGAGAGTAGAGAGGGGATATAATTAGCCTGGAGCTGGGCAGGAACAGAGCCATAGTAGTAGTTTGAAACTGTGAATATCAGGATTATTTAGTATATGCTGAGGAAGAGAGTTGCAGATTTTGGCTATTTTATTGGCATATAAGGAATCTTCATGATAATTGTGAGATTTAGTTACCTAGGGCATTAATTTGTCAGATGATCTAAGGGACCTGAGGTCTGTATAATGTTGAACAAGGTCTGTGAGAATGGGGCAATTGTCAGGTTTGTTGATGACTCTATGAGCAATTGTTAGCTGGCTGAGAGATAGTAAGTTGGGTAGTTCGATCCAGTTGAGATGGTGAAGTATGAAACAGTGATGTGATCTGTGGGGTATGTTTAAAGCAAACCTGGCTATTTTGTTATAACAGGTTTCGAGGTTGCTCAACTCTGATTTGCAGAGGTTGGTAAAGATTTGGGAACAATAAAGCTGGATGGATAGAAGGTGGGATCAGGCTGTGGATATTCTGGCATAGTTGGTTAGATAGGGTTTGGCCCCATAGAGTGTGACAAGTTTAATGTGGACTTTTTTGATTGTTAGTGCTATATCTTTATTGAATTTTAGACAGTTGTTTATTATTACACCTAGAATTTTAATTTGCTTGACTGGTTCGATTTTTCTTCCATTAGAGGAATAGATTGTGAGAGAGGATGGGGTGTTTTTTACTCTTATATTTCCGAGGACCATGAGCTTAGTTTTGCTGGGGTTTAATATAAATTGATGGTCAGATCGTTAATTTTCTATGTCTTGGAGGGCGTTCTTAGTCTTTTCTTGTAGTTTCTTAACAGAGGGAGCAGAGCAGATGAGAGAGACATCAGCATATTGAATAACAGAAGAGAGTTGTGTGGAGGTAGTGAGGTTGTTGGTAAATATTATAAAAAGAAGAGGGCCGAGGATGGAGTCTTGGGGTCTCCAACAGTGATGAGTAGAGGGGAGGAGAGTTTGTTAATCCATTTGGTGGACTGTTGTTGATTAGAGCGATAGCTATGAAACCAAGTTAGGGATGTTGTATTGACATTATATGAGGGTAGCTTGTTGAGAAGTATTTGGTGGGATACTTTGGACATATTAATGAACGTTGCTGAGACGAGTTGGCCTGTATTTATGAGGAGATTTACAGGGTTTGTGAAGCTTATGAGAGCACTATTAGTTCTATGCCTGGGTTGGAAGCCATGTTGAGTATTGGATAATAAGTTGTTCTTGAAAAAATGGTCCAGGATTTGTTGATGTATGCATTTTTCTAAGATTATGGCTATGGGGGAGAGTATGGCGATTGGTCTACAGTTTGAAAGGTCAGTGGAGGGGCCACCTTTGTGTAGGGGTATGATATGAGATATTTTCCAGAGCAGGGGTACATACTGTTCAGAGATGGAACAGTTGAGAATAGATATAGGATAGGAGATGGTTGCAGCAGCAAGTTTAGAAATTAATTGGGCAGTTAATCAGGTGCAAGAGTGCAGGGTTTTAATTTGTTTTGGAGTTTTTTATATAACTAGTTTGAACTGGATTAAGAGAGACTGAGTTAGGGTTTGAACTGGATTAAGAGAGACTGAGTTAGGGTTGCATTCAGTGGAGATGGGTAGACAGAGGTGGGTTAGTAGTGCTGTTTAACAAGGAAGTTATAGAGTTTATAAAGTGAGCTTTGAATTGTGTAGCTATACAGTCTGTTATACTATTGGTTGATGGTGCTTTTCCTGGGTTTAGGAGGTAATTTATAGATTCTCAAAATTCTGGGGGGGGGTCGTTCTGGATTTTTTGCTGACATGTTTGGAAGTATGTTTTTTGTCTTTATTGGAAGTATTTTTTTTGTCTTTATTAATTATTTTTTTTGCTTGATTTCTTAGTTGCTGGTAGGTGGTTACGTTATCTTTGTTTCTCGTATTATGGTAAAGAGACCAGGCTCTATCCCTTTGTTTAAGGAGAGGTTTGGTCTCTTTTGTTAGCCATGGTAGTTGCTTGGTTTTGGTGTGAATTTTCCTAATGGGAGCTAATTTTATTAAGTATCTCAAGGAATGCCTTGTTAAAGTACTGTACAGCGAGGTCTAAGTGCAGGAATTGTAATGGTGGCCAGTCATATTGCTGTAGCAGTGCATTAAATATTTATTTATTTATTTATTTTACATTTGTTAACCGGGAAATTCCGACTGGACCAGGTCCATTTTCAGTGGAGGCCCAGGGAGAAAAGCTCCAGCATCAAGTTATACAAATACAGTACATCCAGCATAATACACAAAACAGGTTACATCATGTATGCTGAGCATAGTAATATAACAAGAAATTAATAAAAACACTCCAGGTAAAAGAAGATATAGAACAAAGGTAAAAGACAATGTCAGTTACAGTACATCCAGCATAATACAGAAACAGGTTTTATTATATATGCTGAGCATAGTAATATAAGAAGAAATTAATAAAACACTCCAGGTAAAAGAAGGTATAGAACATGGGTAAAAAGACAGTGTCAGTTATACATTGGTAAGAGAAGAAAATTTATCAAGTAAGATTCTATAGTTAAAAGTACCCTTTCAGATGACCAAGCCTGCAGGGGATCAGAGATCCAGCATGTGATCAGAGAGGAGTTTGGGGAGTTAATAGTAGTATGGGTTGGGTTATGTGATACAAGGGCATAACCAGGTACTAAGAAGGTGCGATTTGAGGTAGTTTTTGAATATGGATGTGGAGGGGGCAGTGGACACGGATAGGGGAATATAAGTTTTTTTTATTGCAGATGTGTTTAAATAAGATGCTGTTAGGTGTGTAGACTCATTTCCTGAGAAAAAAGGTTGGAGAGTGGTTGCTAAGGGTACCTGGAAGGCAGCCAGCCTCGTAGCCTATGTTGGGTTTATTTGTTAGAATCCAGTCTGGTACTGATTTGTTGTTGGAATGTTTATCTATATGAGTAGCATAGTTAATGGTTTGACAGAAGTTGTATAAGTTGATAAAACTGGTGGAATTTTTAGAGGAACAGGTAAGCCAGTCTAGGTTAAAGTCTCCCAGTATTATTCTTTCTTGTTTAAAGTTGGCAGGTGCCCAGCAGAGAATGTTTTCTATGATAGGTATGTTGTTAGTGGGGGGAAGGTAAATAGCAATGATAATTACTGACTTGTGCAAACTGATTTCTAGACATGTGGTTAAAATTTCAGAGATGGGGAGATTGGGGGGGTGGAGCTTAGTTGCACTAGTTTAAGTGAGTCTTTAAACATGATGGCAATACCACCCCCCCCCCCGGGTTTGGATAACCTATTCCATCTAAATATGCTATACCCATTGGGTAGTATTTCTTAATTTTTTATATGGGGCTTTAGCCAAGTTTCAGTTATCACAACTATGTCTGGACAGTAGAGCACACGGGCAGCATGGAAGTCATGTACTTTGTTTATAAAGCTTCGAAGGTTGAAACTGGTTATGAATAGATCAGAGCTGCCTCTTTTTTTGTGGGGGGTGATTGGGAGGGGATTAGAGGCAGTTTGATTATCTGGGTGTGGAGTGGAGGAGGGGGAGAATGGAAGTGGGTGGTGAGGTATGTATGGAACCTGGGTTAGGGTTGAATCAGCTTGGAGTTTAATTTGAATGAGGTAGTGAAGGAGGAGTCTTAGTTTGGGTAACCGTCTGTGACTTTTGGTGTAGAGTAAATTGAGAGGTATAGGTGCAGATATGTCTAAAAGTGAAGAATAGTGTTTTAGTGGTATTGAAAAGCTGAGGGAATATTTAAGTTGTAATGATAAAGGTTTTGCCTAAATGGAAGAGTTGGAGAGGGGTGGTTTTAATGTGGTGTGATTGGTAAGAAGCGGCATCGTAAGCTCATATAAGAAGACATACAAAGGGGGTTAATGTTATAATAGAATTTGTCTGTAACATGTAAGTTAGGTACAGTTGGAGCAGTAATAGTTATGCATGTATGTGGGTGGGGAGAGGAGGACCGAGTGTTGGGGTGCAGCAAGTAGTCAAATGGTAAGAGAAAGTGATAGGGTGGTAACTGTAAAGTGGGAGGAGTGTAGATTGTTTGGAATATGGGTGTGAATTAAGGTGATTGATAGATGAGTACAGGTGAGCTGAGCAAAGGGGTGCAGCTAGGTTAGATATAAATGTAAGGAAGGAGGGGGTAGGTGGGAATGAGGGTAGGGTAGGGGAGCAGCATGAGCCTGAGCACAGTGAGGGCAAATGGAACATATTGAACCAAAGTGGTTTTTTTCAATTTACCTATAGAGTGACATTTGACCAATTCAACTACTTGGACGTGTCTCTACACAAACTTCAAGGGTGCTTTAAATCCACTATTTATAGAAAGGAGACCTTCTTCGATACATACATTTGTTATTTTAGTGCACATCCTTTATTCCAGAAGAGGGGGATAATCAAAGACCAGTTTGTTCGAGCGAGTCGTATGACCTCCCTATGAGGAGTGCATTACTTTAGAAAGAATGTTTGTGGAGAGAAAGTATCCCAGAGACGGAATTGTAAGGGTCAGAGATGAGGTTTTTCAAGGGAGGAAGGAGAAATATCCCCCAGTTTTAGGCCTAGGGTCTTTCATACTGAACACCCAAACAGACCAGGTACTCATTGAACAAGGATATGGTAGGGCATTTATTACAAACTTTAGTGGGGATGCCTACCACATTAAGAATATTCTAGAGACAGAATGGCACAGATATTCCAAATTTACGGACTTGGATAACTTGAAGAACAAACCACTTAAGGTGTTTTTTAGGAAAGGAAAAAACATTAAGAATTTGTTGGAGCATGCTAACAACACCAATGTTTATTCTTACAGAAAGGGAGGTACCTATAAGTATGGTTACATTCTGCATGGGGTAGATGTATTTATTATAGCTAGGCAGAAACACCTGGTGGGCAAGATGTACTCCAATTGTAATTTACAGGGGTTAGTGTATTTGGTGACATGTGGCTCCTGTGATGCTTTTTACTGGGAAAAACTGAAAGACAATTGATACGCAGGATTTATGAACACTTAAATGATGTTAAGAATAAGAGTGCCAGAACTGCTCTCTTTAGACACATTGGAATGTTCAAATGCCAGCTTTTCATTATTTGTAATCGAATTGGTTCCCTGTGACATGAGAGGTGGTCCCTGGGAAACTAAACTAGAATATAGGGACACCTTTTGGCAGGTTGTTTGGAAGCTAACAGGCCCCCTGGATTAAATGACACAATTTCCCTAGTACCCTTGTTGAAGTTGAGATCTGCTATACTTTTACAGCAATTTTTAACATTTCCTTCGTTTTTATTATTTCATTATAAATTTTATGAAAAAATGATGTTTGCATTTGTTAATGTGGGATTTACAACGTTTAAAGTTCCTGTTGTTTAAATACACTGGTCTTATAGTGTTTTGATATTTTGTTCCTTTACCTTTAACTGCTTAACTATGTTTAATTGATGAAAGATGGCTCTATATAAGGGATTTTGCATTCATGTTATTGTATCTGATGAAGTCTGAGTGTTACTTGGACGATAACGCATTTTTTATTTTGTGTGGCGTTAATTTTACCTTGGTCGATTAAAAGGAGTTTATTTTAAATCATTGGTGCCTTTATTTTGCATCCAGATATCTTGGTTACTGGTGTGCTAACAGAGTTAATCAACTGAGGTGAGGAAGGCAGGTCAGTACAACAGAATCACCATTTAAAGAGTAATTTAAAAATAAGCTACAAGATGCATTTGTCATAGGAAGCTCGGAAATTAACTTGGCAGACTTTTACAGTGAGTTACAAGTAAAAGGACTGAGGTCTGAGGACTATAGTCACTGGAGGGGGGAGGGGAGGGGGATACAGTAGTGTACAACGTGCGGGAGGTAGTATTAATCTGGAAGCAATTAAAGTGCAGGAGTAGACCTACACTATATTCTTTTTTTAATAGATGTCCATTCAGCTAAGGGACAAAATTGGTCCAGAGAAAGGCATGTTTCAGGCAGAGCATCTTAGTGGGTGGGAGTCTGTAGTAATGTACTGAAAAGGGGCTGCAAGACTATATTCTTTTTTAATAGATGTCCATTCCGCTGAGGGACAAAATTGGTGCAGAGAAAGGCGCATTCCAGGCAAAGCATCTTAGTAATTAGTAATGTACTGAAAAGGGGTTGCAAGGCAGCGATCACACTACTGGGAACAAGTAGACTCAAAAGAGAAACAGTATGTTTTCTTGCTAAATACCCCTTCCCCCATACACCAGTGTGATATTCAACACAGTGCTGCCCTACTTCAAGCTCTGTGATTCCAAGATATGCTAAACTAAAATTTTAACTAAAAATTACAGATTAATAATTGCTAAAACTTCCTTAAAGCATTTCATTGTAGTATCAAAAAAGAAAATATTAACATAAGTCTTGAAAAATCCTTTAGAAATCTTTTCTACCAATATTCAAAAACATTTTTAACGTTTTTAGCATAGATCGCTTTCATCTAGTAGAACTTCTTCAGGTTTGTATGTCAAGTGGGAAAAGCAACTAAAAATTAAAAGTTAAATAACAATAAATAATGCTACATTTTGTTGGGCTAAAAACAATACATATTATTTAGGAAAATGTAGTATAAAAAACAAATCTTAAACAAAAAAACTACCAAACTCTTGAGAATATATATATATATATATATGTGTGTGTGTGTGTGTGTGTGCATAAGTCTATTAATCTCAACTGATAAATTTGTTAAAGAATTGAAAAATCTAGCAGAAAACCAGTCACTCATGCTCACATCAGTGATATTCGCTGAGGTCTGCTAACCTTAGAAAAAATGTAGAAATAGGACCCCATTTAAAATTTACGAATGTTATGATATTGGACCGATATAAATATGTAGCATCTGCCCCGATACTCAACATGTGTCTAGTTAAGCTCAAACATTATGCATTAAAAAAATTACAACCTAAAAGGGCTAAACTGTCACAAAAAACATGCATGTGCTATATGGAATCTAGCTTTGCTGTTTGTTTAATCAAAAGAAAAAACAGTTAACATTAGTTTACTGTTTAAAATATTCAGAAGTTAATCTATCAGAGCCTGCTAAAATAAGTAGCATTCATCCCCTCGCTAATATGAGTGCAGCTATTAAAGCTGTTCCTATATGCACTAAAAAGTTATAAACAATAATTAATAAAATGGCATGGCATCTGTGGAATATGCACAATATACTCATTGTTTACAGTAATTCCAGTGTGTATGACTCTATTGATAACTCTTCCAGGGCTATGAACACTGGTACTGTTTTAGGAGGTTTGTACGGTTGGATTCTCAGAACCTCCCAGATGAGGTTAGAAATAAGATTTTAAATCCCCCCTTGGCTAAAGATTTGATGTTTGGCCCCCTGCTGCCGAGGTGATCAAAAAGTGTGATGAAAGGAGCAAGCTGATTCAGGGAATCTCTATGATTTTTCAACCCTCCTTTTCTAAATTCCCTAATGGATTTTCTATCTGTTCATCCAGTTTTGCCAAAAACAGAATAAAAATTCTCAACAAAATACAGGTAAAGAGATGTTTGAGAAGAAATGGCATGGGGGTTCTCAAAAGAAGTCTTCAACCTCCAAAAAACAAGGACAGTCTAACAAGTCTGAATGAATATTCAAGAGATCTTGTGACCCCCCTCCCACCCCGGCCCTTTTTTTCTTCTAGAAAGTCAGTATCCATTCTTCTATTTGGCAACAGATTGTTTCAGACAAATAGGTTCCAAATACCATTCATCAAGGTTACAGATAGCAGTGGGGGAAATTCCTCCTTTCCAAGGGGGTAATTCCTTATCCTCCAGATCAAACTATTTTGTTTCCATGGGTTCTTTATTACGTGCTGTCTGAAGAAGTGATAGAACCAGTTCCTCCTTCCCACGTGAGGAAGGGTTTTTATTCAAGGGTGTTCCTAGTGCCAAAGAAATAAAAATGCTTGGAGATCAGTTCTGGATCTTTCTTTCCTAAATCTGTATGTGATAGTGCACAAATTCAAAATGATGTCACTTCACAACCTATTACCTCTTCTTCCTGTTTCAAGTTTCCTGGCAAAACTAGACTTAAAAAATGCTTATCATAACATTCCTATTCCTCCAGACTTCAGATGTTTCTTAATGTTTTGAGCATCAGGATCACATGATCACTTCTCTGCCTTACTCATTGGACTATCCACTGCACCAAGAGTGTTCCCAAAGTGTCTAGCTCCAGTTATAGCTCATTGCAGGCTACAGGGTATTCACATTTTTACATATTTAGATGACTCGCTTATCTTTGCAGTCTTTTTCAAAGTATTAAGAATCTCTCTCTTGGGTGAAAGGTCTCTTGCACAAGCTGGGATTCCAAGAGAACATTCACAATCGTTTCTTGACTCCTTCACACAGGATTGTGTTCCTGGAATATCAACTAGACACCATAGTTCAAAGAGCTTTTCTTCCTCAGGAAAAATTAGATCTTCATCAAGATCTGTTTCTAAAGTTTTCCACTCAGATTGTGGTCAGTGTGAGGGAATACTACAGAGACTTTTCTGACTTTGCTTGGGGAGCAATTTCAGGAGAGATAAAAGCACAGGGGTTGTGGGACACCGAGGACAGATGCACACATGTAAATATCAAGGAGATGCTTGTCCTGATCAAGGCAATCAACTGTCTGAAACACCTTTGGTCCCTGGAACCTCTTCAAGTGGTTACAGACAATACCACAGTCATGTGGTACATCAACAAGCAAGGGAGAACCGGATCATACTCCCCCTTTGCAGACTAGCCATGTTAGCTTGAGCCATAGTTTCACAGCACAGTCTCACACTACAAGCATCTTACATTCTGTCAAAGCAAAACTGTGTGGCAGACAAGTTCAGAAGGACCAGTTCAGACTGTCATGAATGGAAACTAGATCAGGTGGGGTCTTCCAACATTTGATCCATCTGTGGAGAGCTCCTGAAGTAGGCAAACTGGTGACTCTTCCTTGGGATCATAATTTTATGTTAGAGAACATAACACTTGTTCCATTTGACCCAGATAATCTGGCTGACTTGAGGATCTTAACATGGAAGACAGTTTTACAGATTGCTCTGACCTCTGCAAGAATGATATCTGAGTTGCAGGCTCTTATGATGAGTCATCACTATCTCATTTTTCATAGGGACATTTTTTTTGAGAACTAATCTTTCTTTTATGCCTTAAGTGGTAGCCAAGTCTACTTTAAGCTAAACTATCCATCCCCCTATTTACTTTCCTAAACCTAAAAGTGAGGGAGAAATAATACTCCATACCGTGGATGTCCAGAGACAACTCAGGTACTAGTTTGACAGAACTAAATCTTTCAGATCTTTGGATCAATTGTTCATTTCTTGTGAAGGTAAGAGGAAGGACAACCTGTGTCAAACAGACTTTTCCAAATGGTTGTCTAAGACTATTACCTTTTGTTGTACCCACCATTGCAAAACTATTCCAGGCAGGGTTAAGGCCCACTCTGTCGGGGCCTTGGTTTCACCTATGGCTTTTTAGAAAGGGTTGGATTCTAGAAGTGTTACTGAAGATGCTACTTGGTCTTCTGTACATACTTTACAAAACACTTTAAGCTTGATTCCTTCTCTAAGTCCAGATCAGGCTTTGCTATGACCATACTCCAGGGCCTCCTGGATCCTTCCCCTTCCACATCCCAAATGTACTTAGCTAAGGTAATCTAGCCATATAGCTAAGGCTGCTGCAGCAGTGATCAGTATGGTAAACATAGTACAGTTCTGTGGCTATCCCCCTCTCATACTGGCCTTGGAAGATGTTTATAAAGCTGCCTGTAGGATACCAGTATCTATTCTAACAGGCCCTGGATATGTCAGGTCTCGTTTCTTGTTTGACTGCTGACTCACCTGGTACCATTGGCTTCATCTAATTCAAAGCCCCCAGACAAAGAGGGGAAGTGTTTAGATCTTCAGGGCAAAATGATGTCTCTTTCTAGTAATCTAGCCTTTAGAATATTAAATTATCAAGACTATACATGGAAATTTATTCTGTAGTGTGCTTACAATTTTGATGATTCCTTACTTGCAGAGCAAAAGTCCTTTGTGAATGAAGTTGTTTCTAATTTGACCCAAGTTTTGAAACATGCTTTGGTGTGCTTGGGTGTACAGATACAGTCTCGAGAAATGCTGCTGCATTTTTGTTATTAAAATGGTATGCTTGGTTATGTAATTAGACCTTCTCTGATGAATTAAAAGCTGAAACTTTGAATGCACTTTTAAGTTCTGAATTGGTGCTTGGGCCCTCTGTTATACAGATTCTCAAACAGTGAGATTATGGAGGCAAATTAAAGCATGGGGTATCTAGGATGTTTCATATACCCAGATTCTCATTCAAGGGACAGAACAAACAAAAATCCCACCCAAACAAAAGTCAGGAACCCAAACATAAATATCAGGAGGATAATTCTTCAAAACCAAACAAGAGGGGTTCCTTTCTGAAAAGTAATCAATCTCCTGCACAGGAATAACTATGACAAATCACAAAGCATCCCTTCCCCCCTCCCACCCCAAAGCATCCCTACCCCCTCCCACCCCAAAGCATCCCTACCACCTCTCACCCCAAAGCATCCCTTCCCTCCCACCCCAAAGCATCCCTACCCCTCCCACCCCAAAGCATCCCTACCACCTCCCACCCCAAAGCATCCCTACCACCTCCCACCCCAAAGCATCCCTTCCCCTCCCACCCCAAAGCATCCCTACTGCCTCCCACCCCAAAGCATCCCTACCACCTCCCACCCCAAAGCATCCCTTCCCTCCCACCCCAAAGCATCCCTACCACCTCCCACCCCAAAGCATCCCTACCCTCCCACCCCAAAGCATCCCTACCACCTCCCACCCCAAAGCATCCCTACCACCTCCCACCCCAAAGCATCCCTTCCCCCCTCCCACCCCAAAGCATCCCTACCCCCTCCCACCCCAAAGCATCCCTACCACCTCCCACCCCAAAGCATCCCTTACCCCCTCCCACCCCAAAGCATCCCTACCCCCTCCCACCCCAAAGCATCCCTACCACCTCCCACCCCAAAGCATCCCTACCACCTCCCACCCCAAAGTATCCCTACCCCCTCCCACCCTTCCTTCCCTTCCTCCTTCACATAGGCTTCTCTCAACCATGCAGCCTGGCTGCAAGTAGTCTCAGGAAAGTGGATTCTGACAATAATTTGGAGATGGTACACTTGGCAGTGGTTAGACTATCCCCCACACCCACCAGACCAAACCAGACAGAGCTGTTTCCTCCAGTGCTCCATCATATGGTAAAAGCAGGGGTCATAGAGCAGCAGCTGCTATACACAAAAGCACATGATTTTATGCCAGAATCATTTTGATACTAAACACACATGTTCAGGCTGGTCAAACAGTATGATGCACAGGAGACACTCCAATTCATAGCTAGCTACAGGCCCCCAAATTTGAGTCAAAATGCCCACTCCACCTATCTGGACCTCTTTGAATCTATCAAGATTCAACCCTTTACCCTGATCCTGGGCAACTTTAACTTCCCAACCATAGACTGGAAAAACTACTCATGCCAGAACACAAATGCCCAGAAATTCCTCGATTTTATCAATGCAAATGCCTTGGAACAGCTAGTTGATACCTCCAACAAGAGGTGATAATATCTTGGATTTGGTATTAACCAACATAAGTAACCACTGCAACACCCCTACAGTATCATCCTACCTAGTAAGATCCGACCATGAAGTGGTCACTTTTAAGTCACCAACTCCTCTGTCCCCCCTCTAGCTAGGTTCCCCTCTGTAGGAATTGGCACTAATGTGCAAATCTACACCAAAGTACTACACGAGCATTTATATAGATGCATGGAATCTGGAATACCCGACAGGACAAAATCATCCTCAGTAAGGAAGAGTAAACCTGGCTGGTGGACATCTGAAATAAATAAACTATATAACAAAAGGAAAAATTGCTGCCCAAGACCAAGAAGGAGCAGGTGCCCAATTGGAAGCAATCTCTCCACAGCCTGAACAAGCAAATAAGAGCATTAGTGAAATCCTCTAAAGCCAGCTTTGAGTCCAAATTGGCCACATCTACTAGAGACAATCATAAGGCCTTTTTCACATATGTCCGCAATCTCAAAGGCAGCACCCAGATCTGTTCAGAACTGGTGGTCAAGGACACCACATACACAAATGCTGTAGATACAGCCAACCTACTGGCTGACAGATTCAGTAAAAACTTGACCCCTCTGTCCCCCATTAGTAAATTAGGACATCCCCAGTACAAGTCCCCATCCCCTTATCTCTAGGGAACAGGTCATCACTGCCCTTTCAAAGACAAAAAATACAGTCTCCATGGGACCTGATAACATCCCAAGCTGCATCCTACATGAACTCAGGCATGAACTTGCAGCACCATTAGGCACCCTATTAAACCAAACCCTGAGTACCAGCTTTGTCCCAGCCGAGTGGAGGGCAGCCACTGTCATCCCTTTACACAAAGGTGGAGCATCTACTGAACTGGGAAATTATAGACCCATCAGCCTAACTAGCCTGAACTGCAAGGCCATGGAATGGATTATCATGGACCTCATTAACATGGACATTGGCAACCTCCAAACAGTCGACCCCACACAGTTTGGCTTTGCCAAGGGGAGGCCATGTCTGTTAAATCTGGTCGACTTCTTTGAGACAGTCACCAGAGCCATGAATAAGGGAAAGATGGTACACACCGCCTACCTTGACCTGGCCAAAGCCTTCGACACTGTTCGGCATAATAGATAAACTCTCTCAACTAGGCATCAGTCCATATGTTAACCAGATGGGTAGCAAACTGGCTCATTGATAGAAGCCACCTAATCAAAGTAGGGGAACCCACCTCAAGCAGCAGACCTGTAATGAGCAGTGTACCCCAGGGATCGGTCATGGGGCCTCTGTTATTTGGGATATACTTCTCTAAGGTGCAGACCAAAACCAGTGGGCTATGGCTAACCAAGTTTGCAGATGACTGCAAGCTGGGTGGAGTCATAAACTCCCCATGTAATGTGGACGTTCTCTAAGAGGGTCTCACCCAAACAAATGACGGGTGCCAGAAACATGGTCTCAAGCTGAATGCCAAAAATGCATCATCATCCCCTTTGGGGAGAGTGACATCCCCACATATTATCACATTAATAACAATGTCCTAAGCATGCAATCAGTCATGAGGGATTTGTGCACCCAGGTTGATAGCAACCTGACTTTTGACCACCATATTGCTTCTGTTTTACAGAAAGCTTTCTACATTGCCCACCTCATAAGTAAGGGTATCTGATCCAGGGGCAAGGAGGTCATAACATCCCTGTATTCTTCTCTTATAAGGCCAATTATTGAGTACAACGCCCCCTTCGGCATGTACCTTGCACAGCACATGCAGCAGCTGGAGACCAGAGAGGTTCCTCACCAGGAAAATCCAGGGCCTCAAATATCTACCCTACACAGATAGGCTAAAAGCCCTATCCCTCTACTCAGTTTCAGACAGACTCCTCAGAGGTGACCTCTGTCTGGCATGCAAAGCAATCTCAGACCCCACCTTGATGGGACTGCTGCATATCCACAAGTCAAGCTCCACTCGAATAACATGCACGTGTGACCTCAACCTGGTCTGTGACATCAATAGAACTTGTTGGTGGGACAGATTTGTGTCCCAGAGACTCGCCCATCTGTGGAAATGACACCCTCTCCACGTCAAGCAGAGTACCTCATTATTCATTTTTAAGCACAACCTGGATAACTGGATGGGAAACAGAAAATACATGCCTGGAATTCCATGCATGTCCCTGCTGGACAGGGGCTTTGGGTGCTGACTTGTCTAAACATGGGCTAAACTCTTGGCTAGGCTTATAAGGGCCCCAGAGACAGTAGCCTAGTAACTTCCTATGATCCTAAAAATGAGTACTCCTGGAAACCTGTTCTAGATTTATCCTTTCTAAACATCTTTGTAAGAAATTCTGAAATTCAAAATGCTTATCTTACAGTTGATCCTAGCATTGTTTCCAGACTTCTGTTTCATGGTGACTTCAAATCTCAAGGATGCTTATCATCATATTCCTCTTTGCTCCCAGTTTCAGGAATTTTTTTGAGATTTGCTGAGTTTGGCTCTCATAATCAGTTTTCTACATCACCCTTTTGGCTACCTACTGCACCTCATGTGTTTACAAAGTGACTGGCGCCAATGGTTGGCTATTGAAAAACCCTAGATATCCACAGACATCCACATTTTGACTTATTTACATGACTTGGTAATTTGTGCAGTGTCTGAATCCAGGTTCTTGAAGTCCTTAGGCAAGGTGACATCCGTCCTCACCTAGGATTCAAATTGAACCTTCAAAAGTCCTTCCTCCCACCCTCTCAACCAATTGTTTTCCTTAGGTGTTTGATAGACATAGTAAAAAGATGGCCTTCATCCAGAAGATGAAGTTCTGAATTATCAGGCCATTCTCTTGTATTTCTTACTTCTAGACATCACCTCAGCAAGAGAGTTCCTCAACATTCAAAGCCTCATGCCATCAATGAGCTTCATTTATTATTATTTATTTATTTATTTATTAACCGGGAAAGTCCACTGGGCCCAACAACCCATTTTCAGTGGAGCCCCGGGGAGAAAAGCTCCATACAATCACATAAATTTTTATATAACATCAGCTTAACTTTGAAAGTCAAGAAAGTTTTTTACATACAGTAATACAAATTGAAGTAGATATACAAGACAAATAGATATTATAGAGGTATACAATACAAGAAAATAAACCCAGTGTGTTAATTTTTTAGTAATTCTGTTTGTATATTCTCATAAGTAAGAATACTGTTTAATCAATTCTGTTTATTCAGCTCAGAAATAAAGAAAGCAAGAGAGGTTGGATAGGAAGACAGGTAGTGTAAATTGCAACTATATTAAGTTAGTAAAAGTATTTGTAGTGTATAGTGGCCAAAACATTTAAGGTGGTTTAATTATATGACTACAAGAACAGACAAGGTTATTGAGATAGTGTTCTTTTAGTGCAAATTTAAATGTTTTTAAAGAGTCTAGTTGAGTAATAGAGGGAGCACATTCCAAAGTTTGGCAATGGCATGGGAATAGAGAGATTGTCCAGCTCTTTTGTTGGGTTTAGTTATGGTTAAGAGCTGCTTGTTGAGGACCTAAGATGCCGAATAGGGGTGTGTGTTTGTATTGTAGTTTGAAGGGATGGGCAGAAGTTTGGATTATTTAGTAGTTTGTGGGTGAGAGTAAGCTGGGAGTAATGTAGGTAATGTGGGAACTCAAACCAGTTTATAGATTTAATGGCCAGGCAATTATGTGTGTGAGTTGGTATGTTGGAGACAAACTTAGCTATTTTATAGTAGCACAACTGCAGTTTGTTCAGGAGAGATGTGTAGGTTAGTAAAAATGGGGCAACCATAGAGGAGGGAGTTTAAAAGTAAATTATTAGCTAGTTTCAACTTGGTAGACCTGTCCAAATAGAGTTTATGCCTATAGAGTTTGCCAAGCTTAAAATGGGTCTTTTTGATTTGGCTGAGTATGTGATTCTCAAAGGATAGTTTGTCATCAATTGTGATGCCAAGTAGTTTGGCTGCTTTTACAGTTTCAATTTCTGTATTGTTTTGAGAGAATATTTTAAAGTCTAGAGTTACATGTTTGGCTGTGAAGAGTAAATGTTTTGTTTTTTTGGGATTAAGTAGCAGTTGAGCTTCATTAAGCCAGGATTTGATAGAAGTAAATGCATTTTGTGTTAACTTTAGGAGATCTGAGGTGTTGTTAGATGATGTAATTATAGTTGAATCATCCGCGTATTGAATGAGTGTATTTTGCAGGGATGTTTTATGGAGATTATTAATAAATATGTTAAAAATCAAGGGCCCAAGAACAGACCCTTGGGGAATGTCTGTGTTGTTGACTAGGTAATCGGATTGCTTACTTTGCCATCTAACAGACCGTTTTCTGTTGTGTAGATAAATATGGGACCAGGATAGCTTGTGTGGGGAGCAGTTTATGGTCTCAAGTTGTAAAAGTAGTTTTGAGTGGGACACTGTATCAAAAGCTTTTGATAGGTCTACTAGGATCACTGATGTTAGTAGGCCTGCATCAAGAGCTTTGTATACAGTGTTGGTAAATGACAGTAAGGCTGTTGTTGTGCTATGTGCTGGCTGAAAACCATGTTGGGTGGGTGCGAGTAGGTTATTGTTTGTGAGATGTTTAAGTAATTGAAAATTAATGCACTTTTCTAGAATTTTAGATAGAGGTGAGAGTATGGAGATGGGCCAGTAGTTAGATAGATCACTGGTGTTACCACCTTTGTGAAGGGGAGTGATAATTGAGTTTTAACATAGTTGTGGGACATATTATTCTGAGATTGATTGGTTAATGAGAATGCTAATTGAAAGAGCTATAGAATCTACTGCAAAATTATTCAGCTGGGAGGCCATCGGAAGAGGGGAGCATGGTTTTAGTTTTGAGAGCAGTTTACAAACTAGGGAGGTGGCTACTGGTTGTAATGTAAATAGAGGAGTGGATGGGTTTTTGTTGGAATTGCAATTGATGTAGGGGGAGTGGTTAGAGAGAGTATTGTCATTTACGTTGCCAATTATACTTTTGTTAGTTTGTAGAGAGAAATCATTAACAAGTTTTTGGATAGTGTCAATAAAATGAGAATTAAAGGCTTGGGCAATTTCCTGAGGGTCTTTGTCAGGATATAGGGAGGGGTTGTGTTGAGTACCAGGATTTAGGAGAGAGGAAACAGAGTTTCAGAACAATTTGGGGTTATTTTGTTGGGTAGTGAGTTTAGTGGAAAAATAGCTTTTTTATCATTGATAACTTGCTTTTTGGCATTGTTACGGTTGTTTATATCTGAGTTCAAGTCATGGGGTTCTATTTCTATGCCATTCCTTCCAGGCTTTATCCCTGGAGGTAAGTAACTGTTTAGTTTGTTTAGTTAGCCATGGGGCATGGTTACGCTTTACACTTTTGGTACGTGTGTGTGGGGGGGGGGGCAAGACTGTCTAGAATATCTAAAAAGACTTTATTGAAGTATTTGACTGATTCATCCAGTGGGAGAAATTTGGTAGGGGATGCAGTTGAGGGTTTTTAGAGACTCTAAGAATAGTTGTTCATTGAAATGGGTAAGATTTCTAGTTGTTCTTAGCAATGCAGTTTGTCTACTTGAAGTTGGGTTCTATGGGTATAGGCAGGAAGATGGTCACTAAAGTTATTGGGTGGGGTCCCTTCCTTGGTGAATTTTGAGGGTGTGAGACGAGTATCCAGTCTAGAGTTGATTTTTTTTGTTTTTTTTACCTTACAAGTGGGGTTAGAGATGAGTTGAATAAACCTGTGCAGGTTAATACTATATACTGGGGAGTCAGAGATGAGAGTTTGACAGTTTATATTTGCGTCGCCAAGAATGATGGTTTCATTTGATATATTGAGGGTGGTCCAGGATAGAAGATCTTCCAGAATAGGTATATTTTAACCTGGGGGAATATAGAGTGCAGCAGTACATAATTGTTTTCTGTTGTTGATGTGAAGGTTAACTAGCAATAATTCCATATTTCCAAATGTTGGTATACGTTTATCATATGGTGTAACAGTTAAAGTGTCACGGTAGATTAATGCAACACCTCCACCTTTTTCTGTAGCCGATCATTTCTATGTATATTATATCCTGGAGGGGTTATTTCAGTGTTAGCAATATGTGGTTTTAGCCAAGTCTCCATGACTGCTACAATATCTAGGGAGTAGTGAGAGAGCCAGACATGGAATTCAGTGGTTTTGTTACAGATACTACATACATTAATTGTAGTGAAGCAGAGGTTCTTGGCACTAGAAGAAAAGTTTTGGGTAGAATGGTTGATTGGTCCAGGGTTGGGATGAATGTCACCACATACAGAGAGGGCCTGGTAGTAACATAATTATGGCGGGATGTTGAGTAATGAAGAGAGGCCTATGGTGGAGGTTGTAAATTAATTTTATTTATTATGATGACAAAGGATGTAATCTTTGTAAGGTGCCAAGTATGGAAGTTGAATAAAGAGGGTGAGATGTCAGAGAAACTATTGGTATTAGTGTGAGGTGCATGTGAGGTGCAGTGGGTGATGTGGAAAATGTTGAAGTTGGGGAGTGGACTGTAGTATGTAGGGAGGTGGCGTGAGATAGGAAAAGAATAAGGTAATACAAGGTTTTGATGTATAGTACATGTTAGGAAAAGGTTGTGGAACTATAGTTAAGAAGAATGAGGAAGATTCTGCAAGGGAAAATATTAACAAGGAAGATAATTAGGGTGGAGTGAATAGGATGATACTGGTGTAGGTTTGTCTGGATATTGATTTGGGGTTAGACGGGAAAGGGGAGAGTTTATGGGAGGTATACATGTAATTGATGTGGGGGTGGGTGGAAATGGGGGTAGTGTAGGGGAGTGGACTGAGCCTGAGCAGAGAGAGGGTGACCGGAGCAGGCAGAAACCTTGAGGCAGCTAGTCAGACCACACTAGAAACAATCAGTTAACAATGTGTACCTCAAGACAGTGGAGCAGTTAAGTGTAGGCAGTTCCTAGAGGTAAGAAAAACACATGTAATAGCAACCTAATACATGCTGTTTTATTAGTTCTGTATAATTTTGCAGTTCTTGATATTAGCAGTTGCTAAGAAGAGAGAAGAATGGAGGGAGAATGTTCAGGGGAAAGGATAGGGGAGTCCAACACTATTTGAGTTAGTGAACATGCCACTAGTCAAATAACCACTAAAGTGTTTCACTACAGAAACTTGCCTAGTACAGCAGGAAGATTAATGATACTAATAGTTTCCCTGCAGGTGAGATGAACACTTGTATTTCCTGCCACGAGGAAGCTGCAAAGAGGTGGAAGATCCAGTTAAGCAGGGTTAGTCGGGTGTGCTCACTGGGAAATTGCAAACAGCAGCTGTAAGAGGAAAAAAATGTTAGGACAGGGGTTTTAGGAGGGATGTAGGACATAAGCTATATGATCGCTAAGGAAGTGTCTCAGCATAGTAATAGCAGAACTAGACAGGGAGGATAGCAGACAGGGTTGTTAATAAAAAGTGCCTTGAGGGAGTGAAGCAACAACAAAGATGGGGGGGTGAGAAAGGAAAATAAGAGGCTCTAAGAGAAGGGAGATAGATTATTACAACAGAAGTATCAGAAATGGGGCAGAAGTAGAACACAATATATACAGTAAATCATTTTACAAAATGCAAACAATAGACATTGGTTGCTGTAAACCCTTTAAGGGAGTGTATACAAGTGTGAAGATAGGTGAAGGCTGCCAGCCTAGCCAGATAGAATTCCGTAGATATTTCTGTCATTTGTAAATATTAATATAAGCCACAGGCTTGTTCTCTTAAATGGGGGAAAATATTGGTAAATGTTAAACTTCAAAAATATAACAACAGTGCACTCTGCTGTAAGAAAGCTAAGTCAAGCATTTTATGACTGTCTTTGATCTTTAAAGTTGGCTCTGATATGTCTGGATGAAGGAATTCTGCCTATTGTTTTAAGACCAGAGTTAATGGCTAGAATTTGCATGTACAAATGTCCTTTATTGCTTTGGTTTCTGACAGGTGTAAACAATGTAAATGTAGTTTCTGTTAGCCTGGGAACATCAGAGAAGTGTGAAGAATGATGTCATGTGAAGCAGCTCTGTATTATCAATTTAAAGAGATAGAATCAGAGAGCTCAGAGCATTTTGTCTTTTGAACATCCAACATCACCAGCACTGCCTGTTTCTATGTGTAAGTTATTTAGAACTGTGTTTTCTCTTAGATATAGCTAGGAAATAGGAAGTTTAGACTAAGCATTTTTCTGTGTTGATGTTAAAACTTTTTTACGGTATTATTTTAAGTACTTCTCTGTGATCTCTGAACTCTTGACTGGCACTGTGAAGTAAGAAGTACTGTCTTTTTTTATTATGTATTATTAAATATTTTTAAACCTTTCAACTGTGTCTGTTTTGTGTAGAGATAATTTAAGCTCCAAGAGTACATTGCATGTATATAGGGGTACTGTACCAAGTCACTCCAAATAAGTCTTGACTGTTAGGTTGCACTTACCATTTGGATAATAATATTGCACATTAATAATTGGACACCCTTTTAAGGGCCTTTGAGTAGCTGATAAATATTAGCTGGGTGGTGGCAGTCATTTCTACCGTATAGTCTGGGTAAAGGGGTACAGCTGGAGAACCTGTGCCAGCCCTCCCCAGGAGTGTCTGTGTGGTTGTATAAACTCTAATCTCAAAGTGTGTGTGTGTGTGTGTGTGTGTGTGTGTGTGTGTGTGTGTGTGTGTGTGTGTGTGTGTGTGTGTGTGTGTGTGTCAGCTACTTGGGCAGGGACACAAAGCACTGGTTGGACAGAGAGGGTGCTGGAGGTTTTAGCTTGCCCAGCTGGCTGAGATCTGGACCTTATAGCTGTGCCAGTGGGGAGTCTTACTGGGGACCTAGAGAGAAAGGGAGAAACCAGCCCCAGCCTGACTGTGATCTCTGTGTGCTCTTAAGGGAAATTGTACTTTACTGTGAGTATATTTATTATCCTTTCCATATATGGATGCCCCTCACTGGTGTTAGTGGTGAGGATTGAGGCTCCTTGATTGCTGGGCCAGTGCACAGGTGTCACAACAAGTTTAAGAATAAAAACACAACAGCACAGTACATATCAGTTAACTTAAGTAAAATTAGCTCTTCAAACAAAGCAGCTTAAGCAGATGCGAAGCAGTAAGTAGAACACTGTATAGCAAGTAAAAACACTTTACAAAATGCACTGTATAGCAAATGCACTATCTTCTTCAGTTAACATCTCTTCAGTACATTTGCTGTAACTAACAAAGTAGATATAATAGAGACCAGCCCCAGAAATACTTACATAGAAAGCAGTATATCAATTACAGTAGTGCCCAGAAAAAACATACAGGTAATGCTTTAAACACTTGTTGTGAAAATTAGAACTCGGGTTACAAAAACCTTGTGCTTCCAGTTGGATGTTAAAGAACTTCACAACTGCAACTGAAAGAGGCAGACTACATGGCACAGTGTTATTTAAGCAGTTAGTACAGTAACAATCAGAAAAAAATAGCAATAGAAAACTTGGATGGAAAAAGTATGTTGGTAGTATGCTCACTTGTATCCTTTAGCCTGGAAGATATTGCCAAGATTGGAAGAGTGTTGCGCAGCACAAAAATGTATAGGAAAACAACAGTTTAAAGCACACTGTAAAACGCAGTATAACAAAAGTAGTGCACAGATAAAAAAAAGTACAGAATGATCTAACAATAACAGCTTTGCATATAACACTTAAGTGGCATGCACACTTACTCAGGGAGCAGAGGAAAATTCCCTTCATAAGGATGAAAAGGCTGTTTGAAAATGGCGCCAGTTGTTGAGGGTGACTAAGTAACTTCAGAGAGGAAGTTGATCACAGGGGAGGGGCAGATGCACTCTAAGTAGGAGGCAAAGGATAATACCACTAATCAGACTACACATGAGAAAAATTCACTGGTACTTGAAAAATCCTTGGACTCAGCACCTTCATCCATTGGATTTCCAGGAACTGGTATTGGGATTTGTGAAACAGGAACAACAGTGGTGGAGGGATCAACTATCTCTGAATCCAGAATTCAATTTCTCTCTTCAGATCTCAGTCCAATATGTCCAGACAGACTCTCCGGATTTTGCATGGGAAACGGTGTCCATGGGAGTTCAAGTGCAAGGCTTGTGGGGTCCTCAGGACATGTCATAGCACCTGGGTCCTGTTCTAGCTGTCACAGACAACACCACTGTGATGTCGTGCCTGAGCAAGCAAGGGGGTACAAGGTCATACCTTGTTTGACATTTAGCAGTAATTGCCTGGGATCTGGCTGTACAGCATTCTGTGACACTTCAGGACTCATACATTCCATCAGAGCAAAACACAGTGGTATACAGACTAAGCAGATCCAAGAGAGACCCTCCTCAGTGGAAGCTCCACGTAGAGGTCTTCCAGGACTTTATCCAGATGGGGGAGCACTTCAAGTAGATCTGTTTGCCTGGTTTCAAAACAGGCAACTAAAAAATTATGTTCAAGACATCCTTGGCAGCTATGCTTGGAAGACAGATGCTCTATCATTCCCATGGTCAGAAATGTTCCTGCATGCATTTCCACCCTTTCCAATGATCCCCAACATACTTCTAAGGAATCAGAAAGAATTACCAAATATCCCTTTTAATAGAATTTATCTAGAGCAATTAGCTTAAGCTTCCTAACAGACTGGATTTGCTCCCACAGCATCAGGGTGAATGGTACACCCCAATTTAGAGCAATTGCAACTAATAACTTGGATGATTCTATTTTGATACCTTTTAGGCACTTATTCCAGGAGAATGTGCAGTGGGTATTTAAGAAGGCAAGAGGACTTGCAACTGGAAAATCATACATTTGTAAGTGGAAGAGGGTTTTCTATGTGGTACCTAGCCAAAAGGAGAGGTCCCAAAACGTTTTTCATTCCTCTGGTATTTGAAACATTTGTGTAAGCTACTTAAAGATGGTTTGCTGTATGTTTCTATCAAAGTGCTCCTTGTGGCTATTTCATCTTGTCTGCCCATGGATCCCCCTCTTTCATTTCTTTTGTAGTCAAACAGTGCATGAAAAAAGTGTTGCACGTAAGACCCCCTCGAAAGCAAATTCATCCTTCCTGGGATCTCATCCTTGTTCTTGAAAATTTGACCTTACCTCCTTTCGAACTTGCCTGTTGGATTGATTTATGGTTCATTACTTGTAAGACTGTTTTATTCATTCTTCTAACATCTGCAAGGCAAGTCTCTGAGTTGCGTCTCTCATGGTGGGTCATCCTTATCTGATTTTTCACAAGGCTAGGGTTGTGTTACAAATTAATCCATTATTCATACCTAAAATTATTTCTGAATTTACCTTGAATCAAGCCATCAGTCTCACAGTGTTCTATACTAATCCAAAAAAACAAGCAAGGAAAACTTCTACATACCTTGGATGTGCATGGGGAGCTCAAGTACTACCCTGTCTGAACATAGCCCTTTACATTAGCCCTGAACATGTGTTAGTCTCCTATACAAGGCTAAGAAAGGTCAACTGGTCTCCAAGCGAACTTCTGCATGATGGTTGCCTCTGCTGTTGTTT
Organism: Protopterus annectens; assembly: GCF_019279795.1. Taxonomy (NCBI): domain Eukaryota; kingdom Metazoa; phylum Chordata; order Ceratodontiformes; family Protopteridae; genus Protopterus; species Protopterus annectens. Next base: position 915,296,686 of record NC_056733.1, read on the forward strand.
TCTGTTACTGTCACCATGGTATATGTCTTCCAGGCAAGGTTAAAGCTCACTCAACTAGGGGTTTATCCTGTTCAATGGCATATTAGAAAGGGATGGACTCTAGAGGCATTCTAGATGCAACAACCTGGTCCTCTGTTCATACCTTCCCTTCACAAAGCTATAAACTGAATTCCTTTTCAAGGCCCAGAGCAGGCGTTGCTTGGACCATTCTCCAGGGGTGCCTGGTTCCTTATCCTTCTATCTCCCAGGTAGGGTAAGTTTTGGGAATCTGCCCAAAATACCACTGAGTCAGTGGAAAAGATGACCATAGTACAGTTGTGTAAGTCCTATTAACCTGTAACAGTAGATGTTCAAATTCCTCACTACCTCAGTGGCAACACCCACCTTTCATTCCCCCAAACTGTGCATAGTTGAAGTGGGTTTCAACCTCTTTGATGAAACTATTGTTGCATTTGGTTTTTAGATGACATTGTGATTGGCTGAAAATTTACTCTTGCTAGATGATTCTGGCTTTGAGTACTTTCCTCTCCTTCTTTGTGGAAGTGAAAAAGCCTGAACACTCACCTCCTGTGACAGCTGAAGGGCTCTCTCTTCGGATATGCTCAGCCAATCAGCTGTCACAGGAAAAGTGAGAGAGGGGAGTCTGAGCTTTTGAAAGTTGGATAGTCCTGGTTTACCATGGCAAATAACTCAAACTACTGCTGAGGCAGTGAGGAATTCCATCATCTACTATTACACATAAGTAGGTCTTACACAACTGAACTTTTTTTAATTCCTCCAAGTCTTTTTGGTTTCTAATACCATGACGGGAATTAACCGCATTCCTAAGTCAAAGTAAGATTAAAGTTCATGAAATTAGTATTGTTTCAATGTTTGATGTCAGCCAGAAGTGCTCTTCGCAGCACCCGCAATATGCCCAGTAATGACTCCTTCTGCAATGCATACAGGGTTACATCTATTGGTGACATATCTAAATACGATTGTAGATTGTTTTTAAAAGACCAGTTGCTCCTACTACTATTGGAACTGTCTGGGTATCTTTCTGCCACATTGCTCTCATTTCTGCCTGCAAATCCTGATATTTTATGACTTTGTGTCTCTCTGTATGCAAGACGCTGTAGTCACTGGGTGTGGCGATTTCAGTGATCAATGCTACTTTTGTCTTCTTTTCTTTGCATGGACCACTATGTCCAATTTTCTAGCTTCTATCTTTTGAACTGTTGGTAATGCATGTGACCCAACATATGTGAATCGTTTTGCTATAACTGCTATTATATCAATAGTGTTTAAAATTGTACTTATTTTAAAGTGTATTACTGGAGCTTTTCTCCTCGGGTCTCCACTGAAAATAGTCCACAAGCCCAGTTGGACAAACCCGGTTAACAAATGTCAATAAATAAATAAATAAAATAAATAATGGGTGATCCCATGTGATGTAGACTTCATCATCTTCTATGATGCTTTGTGGCTCATGTTTCCAGTGTTTTTCAGTCACTTCAATGCCATAATGTTTTCACAATCCCCAGTGCAACAGTCTTGCCACATTATTATGCCTTTCAGTATACAGTCCTTTTGCCATTAGTATGTCACAGCCAGCAACAAGGTGTGCAAGTCTTTCCAATTCTATTTTACAAAACCTACATTTGTCTGTTTTTCCCACATGTTCAATGGACTTTGTAAAGCAACATATACATAGCCCACTATCTTGGGCCGCCAGTATTAACCTGTTATCTCTTGGTTTGAATTTGCCTCTGCTTTACCATTCCTGTGTTCGATCCTGATCAACATGAGGTTCTTCCAGAAGTTTTCTATTCTTGTAACTACATTTATGCATTTTCCAAATTTCTTGCTTTCTCATAAGGTCCTTCACCCTATATTCTTTCTTTTTTTTTGGCACATTCAGTTGCTGCCTGATTTTTATCTACTTCTGGTTTGATTTCCATTCCTGCTTGATGCTGATATCTTTCTGCTAGGCTAAGCAGAGAAGTGATTTTAGATTTATCTCCTTATGTTTCAAAACGTTCACTACATTTGGGTCTTGTGAGGTCAGTAGATATGTGTGCAGTCCCATAATTGCAGATCTATATATGTAATCAATTTCAAGGAGGCCCATCTCTTCTTTGGAATGGGGAATATATAATCTTAGTATGCACTGATTTTTATAAATCATTTGGTGAGCATGAAGTATCCTTCTTGTTTTCCTGTCTCATCTATCCAACATGTTTTGGGGCATGTCAATCACCCCAAAACTGTAAGTTAGGACAGGAAGAGTAAATTAGTTTATAGCTTGAATTTTTTCCTAGATGTCAGCACTGTTTTTAGGATTAATTTAAGTATTCTAAAGTATTCCTTACTATGTTTTATTCACATTTGTTCATTTTTTATTGTTGATCCTTCATCAGTTCCCAAGTATTTATACACTCCCTCTTGCTCATGTTCTTTTATATCACATTCCTGTCCCAAACTGATGTTTTCTTGGTGCTGCAGTTTTCCCTGCTTTAAAGGTTACTTTTCCACATTTATCAAGACCGAATGACATTCTTATATCATCTGAAAAAGTTTTGACAACTTGCAGTTGTACTTTCAGTTCCTCATTTGATAAGCTATACAGTTTTAAATCATCGACAAAGAGAAGATGAGAAGTCTTTACACTTTGCTGTTTTCTAGGAGTCAAATTATAGCCATGGCCTAATTTGTTAAGTAGACAACTTAATGGATTACAGGCAAGACAGAATAGCAGCGGTGACAGAGAGTCACCCTGGAATATACCCCTTTGAATGTTTATCCTTGGGATAATAATTTGTCCTTTATTATGGCTTAATTGCAAAGTAGTCTGCCACTGTTTCATGGTCACTGTAATGTAGTCAATCAGTGTAGGGTATATCTTAGACATTTTTAAACACTCTTTTATCCATGAATGCGAGATACTATCAAATGCTTGTTTGTAGTCTATCCATGCCATACTTAGACTCGTCCCCTTTCTACAGTTCTCCACTATTACTTTATTTAACAACAAACGATACTTTGTTTCATGTCACTTTCTTTTATATCCTTTTTTTTTCTATTGTCATAATTGAATTTTCTTCTAAATGACTCTAAACACTGTCGGCATTAATTACAGTGTATAGTTTATACGTTGTCAGAAGGCAAGTTATTGGTCTATCATTTTTAGGGTAGTTTGCAGGTTCACTCTTAAGTAGGAGTATCGTTTTTTCCTGTTGTTAACCAGGTTGATATCTGTTTGGGGTGTGCATATAAATAGTTCTTACTCATGGCAAAATCTTCATGCAAAGATGTTAATACTTTTAACCAGAAGTTAGGTACTACATCTGGGCCTGGGGGCTTCCAATTAGAGACGCTTCTTAACTTTGTTTCAATCTCTCTGGCTGTTGTTTCATCCCATTTCATATCCTGTACCTTTAAACTTCTTATTCTTTCTTTTACTTCTTCTATCCATTTAGCATCTTTGTTACGTTCCACAGGATCTTCATAAATACTTCTCCAAAATGTTTCTATTTCTTTGTTTTTTGGTGGTCTTTCAATTCCTTTTATCTTGTTTCCCATTTCTCTATAAAACTTTTTTGGGTCATCAATAAATTGCTTACTTTGTACTTTTCCTTTATATTTATGTGTGTATCCTCTAAGTTTAAGAAATTTCTGCATGGTTACTGTTATTATCCTTAAGGACCTGCACCCCAAATTCTACTCTGTCCTTATTTCTTGAACTTCACCCCCTCATTTCATCATTTCCATTTTAATTTAAATCAGGCAATACTAAACCACCTTGTTGTACAGAAAGAATCAACGTATCCCACTTAACTCCTGCCATCTTCCCCTTTGATATAAATTCATTCAACTCTTTATTAATTTTTATCCACAACTTCTCCTCTAGTTGATAAACATATGCCTGACGCATATGTAAGATGTAAGATGAAAAGGTTTAACAACTTATTCACTGTTTGTATCTTGATACCTACATTCATAATCAAGAGCTTCCAGCCTCTCAGTATTTGCATTATAGGTTCATAGGTTGGTACTAGGCTATCGGCCCTAGGGCCTATACAGGCCTAGCCAAACAATTCCCCAGATATTTCTTCTTACAATATTTACTTCCCTGGACCCCTGTCTAGCAAGGCGACTGACGTGATCCCCGGGGTGAATTTCCTATCTCCCATCCAATCGTCAAGGTTCCTTTTGAAGAGGGGCCAAAGAGGCACTCTGCTTGACATGTATGGACAGTCTATTCCAAAGTATGGGGAGTCTCTGGGTCAAGAACCTATCCCTCCAGCATGTTTTGTTCATTGTGATGACAAGGTTTAGATCCCTGTAGCATGTGGCTCTGAGGGATTGGGATTTCTTTAAGTGTAGCATGTCCAACAGCTCAGGGTTTGACATGGCCTTGTATGATAAGCAGAGATCGCCTCTGAGTAGACGATATGCCACAGAGTATAGCTGGAGTTTCTTTAGATGGTCAGCATAGGGCATCTGCTTTAGGCCTGTGATTCTTTTAGTGAGGTATTTATGCGGCCTTTCCAGTTGTTGCAGATGTCTTGTGAGGTACATACCAAATGGGGTGTTGTACTCTACAATGGGTCTAATGAGGGATGAGTACAGTGGGACAATGACCTCCTTTTTTCTGGATGAAAAGCCCTTAGTGATGAGGTGTGCCACATAGAAGGATTTCCTGACTGTTGTGGCAATGTGGTTATTGAAGGTGAGACCACTGTCCACCTGTGTCCCTAAGTCTCTTATCACACTTTTGGTGTTTAGTGTACTGCCACCTATATGGTAATTCATGGATACATGTTTTTCCCAAAGGGGATAACTATACATTTCTTCCATTAATCTTGAGCCCATGGCTCTGGCACCATGCATCTGTTTCTGTAAGGTCCTTTTGTAGAATATCCACATCATCTGGGGATTCAATAATGGCTCCCAGTTTGCAGTCATCTGCAAACTTTGTTAGCCAGACTCCCTTAGTGTTGGCCTGTACTTCAGAGAAGTAGATGCCAAACAAGAGCGGTCCCAGGACTGAACCCTGAGGTACTCCACTTGTCATTTGTCTGGAGCTGGATTTGGAGTCGGCTACTTTTACAGTCTGGGTTCTGTCAGTAAGCCAGTTGGCAACCCATCGAGTGATGTAGAGATTTATGCTCGGCTTAGTAAGTTTATCTATGATTCCAGAGTGGGGGATGGTGTCGAAGGCCTTGGCGAGATCCATACAGGCTGTGTGGACTGCCTTACCCTCATCCACAGCTCTGGAGACTGATTCGAAGAAGGCAATCAGGTTCAGGAGACAAGATCTGCCCTTCACGAACCCAAACTGGGTGGGGGTCCAGTGTTTGAAGGTTGCCAATGTCTTTGTTTATAAGTTCCGTGATAATGTTTTCCATTCCCTTGCAGATCAGGCTCGTCAGACTGATGGGACGGTTGTTCCCGGGATCCAAGGTAGATTCCCCCCCCTTGTGGACTGGGATAACTGTAGCTGTGCGCCACTCAGTGGGCATGAAGCCTGAGGTGAGACTATGATTAAACGTGACACTTAGGTGCGGTGCCAGTTCATTTTGTAGTTCATGTAATACACAGCCTGGGATGTCATCTGGTCCCATGGATGCTGTATTCTTTGCTTTGGAGAGTGTGGTTTCTACCTCTGTGGCCGTGATTACTGGAATTTGGCAATCTTTTGGTATTGAGACGGGCCCTTTAGGGGGTGAGAGGGGGGTGAAGTTGGCACTAAATCGATCTGCCAGGATATTGGCAATATCTTTGGGATCAGTATATTTAATGCCATTCTGTTGAAGCTCAGAGCAGATCTGAGAATTGTCATTTAGATTCTTGACATAACTATAGAATGCCTTGTAGTTGTCTTTGGAATCTTTGACAGTTTTATTTTCGTAACTAGCTTTGGAGGATTTTATGAGGGATCTCAGCTTCTTACTGAGGCTGGTAAGGGAGTTTTTTGCATCCTGGGATTTTCCTCTTTTCTGCAACAGTTTATTTTGTTTAGTCTTATCTTTTGTTTAGTCTCTTCTCACACAGCCTTAGCTGCCATAGCAGAATCCTTTTAAATCCATACTCCTAAGTACTTCATCTTATCATGTCCTCATAAATATGGGTATTGCTGAACTAATTTATTTGTGAGTACATAATTCCAGAACATCAATATGCCATTTTTTTGATTTATTAAATACAAAATGACATAATCTGCAAAGAAAGCTAACTTTTCTTTATTGTCATACCAGTTATATCCTTGAATTTGTGAGTCCCTTATTTTGTTAGCCAGTGGTTCTTAATATAAATCAAATAACAAAAGAGGAATGAGGACATCCCTACCTGTTTACTCTGTTCAAACACACCTTGTTGGAGACAAACTATTCCTCCTTAATTCTAGCTTCCAACCCTTTGTATATATTACTTATTAACCTTATTGTTGCACCATGAGACGCAAATGCTACCACAGCAGAGGAGGAAAAAATAAGATGGAAGATGAGCAGTTCAGATTCAGATCAGGATGCAGCACAATCAGCCCAATGGTTGTAGTGAGAGAGAGATAGTTGAAAAGAAGCTAGAAATGAGTAATGAGCCCAGCTGGACATTCCTAGATTTGAGGAACCTTATGACAAGATCCCAGAAAGCTGATTTCACAGTCCTGTGATTGTACAGAGTCCTAGAAACATTGGTTGAATGACAGCAGGCTATGTACAAGGACCCAATGACATAGATGCAAAATGTGTTTAGACAGACAGTGGAAGGTGGGTGTGCATCAGGGTTCGTCCCTGTGCCCAATGATATTCATACTGGATATATGAGGGACTGGAGGCAAAAATCAAAGTGTGAGGGTTCCTTTCTGATAAGTTGTGTCTGAACAGGGGAACCAGGCAGGGGTGTCTTCTTTCCCCTTTGTTATTTGTGTTATATTTAGAACCATTGACAAAGAAAATAAAGGACTCAGAAATTCAAGGATACAATTTATTTATTTATTACATTTGTTTACCGGGAAAGTCCACTGGGCCTTGAAGAGCCCATTTTCAGTGGAGGCCTGGGGAGAAAAGCTCCACATACAAATTATACAGAAAATACAAATTCAGTTACATAAATGACTAGAAAGCTATAAAGTAACAACAATATGCATCATTTTAAGATACAATATAATGTACATGTCAGAGTTAACACTGTATTAACAATAAGTAACTGGGAAATTGATTGATGAGGAGAACAGCAGAGCAAAAAGACGGAGGAATAGATTCAGCAGTGGTAGTAAGGTAGGTATAGTAACAGGGGGAATAGGTTCAGCAGTGGTACTAAGGTAGGTATAGTAACAGGGGGAATAGGTTCAGCAGTGGTAGTAAGGTAGGTATAGTAACAGGGAGAATAGGTACAGGAGTGGTAGTAAGGTTGGTATAGTAACAGGGGGAATAGGTTCAGGAGTGGTAGTAAGGTAGGTATAGTAACAGGGGGAATAGGTTCAGGAGTGGTAGTAAGGTAGGTATAGTAACAGGGGGAATAGGTTCAGGAGTGGTAGTAAGGTAGGTATAGTAACAGGGGGAATAGATTCAGGAGTGGTAGTAAGGTAGGTATAGTAACAGGGGGAATAGATTCAGCAGTGGTAGTAAGGTAGGTATAGTAACAGGGAGAATAGGTACAGGAGTGGTAGTAAGGTTGGTATAGTAACAGGGGGAATAGGTTCAGGAGAGGTAGTAAGGTAGGTATAGTAACAGGGGGAATAGGTTCAGGAGTGGTAGTAAGGTAGGTATAGTGACAGGGAGGAATAGATTCAGGAGTGGAAGTAAAGTAGGTATATTAACAGGGAGGAATAGGTTGCAGAGTGGTAGTAAGGTAGATATAGTGACAGGGAGGAATAGGTTCAGGCGTGGTAGTAAGGTAGGTATAGTGACAGGGAGGAATAGGTAAAGGAGTGGTAGTAAGGTAGGTATAGTGACAGGGAGGAATAGGTAAAGGAGTGGTAGTAAGGTAGGCATAGTGACATGGAGGAATAAGTTCAGGAGTGGTAGTAAGGTAGGTATAGTGACAGGGAGGAATTGGTTCAGGAGTGGTAGTAAGGTAGGTATAGTGACAGGGATGAATATATTCAGGAGTGGTAGTAAGGTAGGTATAGTGACAGGGAAGAATAGATTCAGGAGTGGTAGTAAGGTAGGTATAGTGACAGGGAGGAATAGGTTCAGGAGAGGTAGTAAGGTAGGTATAGTGACAGGGAGGAATAGGTTCAGGAGTGGTAGTAAGGTAGGTATAGTGACAGGGAGGAATAGGTTCAGGAGTGGTAGTAAGGTTGGTATAGTGACAGGGAGGAATAATTTCAGGAGTGGTAGTAAGGTAGGCATAAAGACAAAGAGGAATAGGTTCAGGAGTGGTAGTAGGGTAGTTATAGTGACAGGGAGGAATAGATTCAGGAGTGGAAGTAGGGTAGGTATAGTGACAGGGAGGAATAGGTTCAGGAGTGGTAGTAAAGTAGGTATAGTAACAGGGAGGAATAGGTTCAGGACCGGTAGTAAGGTAGGCATAGTGAAAGGGAGGAATAGATTCAAGAGTGGTTGTAAGGTAGGTGTAGTGACAGGGGGGAATAGATTCAGGAGTGGTAATAAGGTAGGTATAGTGACATGGAGGAGTAGGTTCAGAAGTGGGAGTAAGGTAGGTATCTTGAAAGGGAGGAATAGCCTCAGGAGTGGTTGTAAGGTAGGCATAGTGACAGGGAGGAATAGGTTCAGGAGTGGTAGTAAGGTAGGTACAGTGACAGGGAGGAATAGGTTCAGGTGTGGTAGTAGGGTAGGTTTAGTGACAGAGATGAATACGTTCAGGAGTGGTAGTAGGGCAGGTATAGTAACAGGAGGAATAGGTTCAGGGGTGGTAGTAAGGTAGGTATATAGAGAGAGAGGAAGGAATAGATTCAGGAGTGGTAGTAGGGTAAGTATAGTGACAATTGGAATATGTTCAGCAGTGGTTTTAGGTAGATACAGTGACAGGGAGGAATAGCATCAGTAGTGGTAGTAAGGTAGGTATAGTGAAAGGGAAGAATACGTTCAGTAGTGGTAGTAGGGTAGGTATAGCGACAGGGAGGTATAGGTTCAGGAGTGGTAGTAAGGTAGGTATAGTGACAGGGAGGAATAGGTTCAGGTGTGGTAGTAGGGTAGGCATAGTAACAGGGGGAATAGGTTCAGGGGTGGTAGTAAGGTAGGTATTGAGAGAGAGAGGGAGGAACAGATTCAAGAGTGGTAGTAAGGTAGGTATAGAGCCAGGGATGAATAAGTTCAGGAGTGGTGGTAGGGTAGGTATAGTGACAAGGGGCATACGATCAGTAGTAGTATTAGGGTAGATATAGTGACAGGGAGGAATAGCATCAGCAGTGGTAGTAAGGTAGGTATAGTGAAAGGGAGGAATAAGTTCAGGAGTGGTAGTAGGGTAGGTATAGTGATAGGGAGGTATAGGTTCAGGAGTGGTAGTAAGGTAGGTATAGTGACAGGGAGGAATAGGTTCAGGAGTGATAGTAAGGTAGGTATAGTGGCAGGGAGGAATAGGTTCAGGAGAGGTAGTAAGGTAGGTATAGTGACAGGGAGGAATGGATTCAAAGGTGGTAGTAAGGTAGGTATAGCGACAGGCAGGAATAGGTTCAGGAATGGTAGAAAGGTAGGTATAGTGACAGGGAGGAAAAGGTTCAGGAGTGGTAGTAAGGTAAGTATAGTGACAGGGAGGAATACGTTGAGGAGTGGTAGTAAGGTAGGTATAGTGACAGGGAGGAATAGGTTCAGGAGTGGTAGTAGGGTAGGTATAGTGACAGGGGGAATAGGTTCACGAGTGGTAGTAAGGTAGTTATACTGACAGGGAGGAATAGGTTCAGGAGTGGTAGTAAGGTAGGTATATAGAAAGAGAGGGAGGAATAGGTTCAGGAGTGGTAGTAGGTAGTTATAGTGACAGGGAGGAATAGGTTCAGGAGTGTTAGTAGGGTAGTTATAGTGACAGGGAGGAATAGTTTCAGAAGTGGTAGTAAAGTAGGTATAGTAACAGGAAGGAATAGGTTCAGGGCTGGTAGTAAGGTAGGTATAGTGACAGGGAGGAATAGGTTCAGGAGTGGTAGTAAGGTAGGTATAGTGACAGGGAGGAATGGATTCAAAAGTCGTAGTATGGTATAGTGACATGGAGGAATAGGTTCAGGACTGGAAGTAAAGTAGGTATAGCAACAAGGAGGAATAGGTTCAGGACTGGTAGTAAGGTAGGTATAGTGACAGGGAGGAATACGTTCAGGAGTCGTAGAAGGGTAGGTATAGTGACAGGGGGAATAGGTTCACGAGTGGTTGTAAGGTAGTTATAGTGACAGGGAGGAATAGGTTCAGGAGTGGTAGTAAGGTAGGTATAGCGACAGGGAGGAATAGGTTCAGGAGTGGTAGTAAGGTAGGTATAGTGACAGGGAGGAATAGGTTCAGGAGTGGTAGTAAGGTGGGTATAGTGACAGGGAGGAATACATTCAGGAGTGGTAGTAAGGTAGGTATAGTGACAGGGAGGAATAGGTAAAGGAGTGGTAGTAAGGTAGGAATAGTGGCAGGAGGGAATAGGTTCAGGAGTGGTAGTAAGGTAGATATAGTAACAGGGGGAATAGATTCAGGAGTGGTAGTAAGGTAGGTATAGTAACAGGGGGAATAGATTCAGCAGTGGTAGTAAGGTAGGTATAGTAACAGGGAGAATAGGTACAGGAGTGGTAGTAAGGTTGGTATAGTAACAGGGGGAATAGGTTCAGGAGAGGTAGTAAGGTAGGTATAGTAACAGGGGGAATAGGTTCAGTAGTGGTAGTAAGGTAGGTATAGTGACAGGGAGGAATAGGTTCAGGCGTGGTAGTAAGGTAGGTATAGTGACAGGGAGGAATAGGTAAAGGAGTGGTAGTAAGGTAGGTATAGTGACAGGGAGGAATAGGTAAAGGAGTGGTAGTAAGGTAGGCATAGTGACATGGAGGAATAAGTTCAGGAGTGGTAGTAAGGTAGGTATAGTGACAGGGAGGAATTGGTTCAGGAGTGGTAGTAAGGTAGGTATAGTGACAGGGATGAATATATTCAGGAGTGGTAGTAAGGTAGGTATAGTGACAGGGAAGAATAGATTCAGGAGTGGTAGTAAGGTAGGTATAGTGACAGGGAGGAATAGGTTCAGGAGAGGTAGTAAGGTAGGTATAGTGACAGGGAGGAATAGGTTCAGGAGTGGTAGTAAGGTAGGTATAGTGACAGGGAGGAATAGGTTCAGGAGTGGTAGTAAGGTTGGTATAGTGACAGGGAGGAATAATTTCAGGAGTGGTAGTAAGGTAGGCATAAAGACAAAGAGGAATAGGTTCAGGAGTGGTAGTAGGGTAGCTATAGTGACAGGAAGAATAGGTTCAGGAGTGGTAGTAGGGTAGGTATAGTGACAGGGAGGAATAGGTTCAGGAGTGGTAGTAAAGTAGGTATAGTAACAGGGAGGAATAGGTTCAGGACCGGTAGTAAGGTAGGCATAGTGAAAGGGAGGAATAGATTCAAGAGTGGTTGTAAGGTAGGTGTAGTGACAGGGGGGAATAGATTCAGGAGTGGTAATAAGGTAGGTATAGTGACATGGAGGAGTAGGTTCAGAAGTGGGAGTAAGGTAGGTATCTTGAAAGGGAGGAATAGCCTCAGGAGTGGTTGTAAGGTAGGCATAGTGACAGGGAGGAATAGGTTCAGGAGTGGTAGTAAGGTAGGTACAGTGACAGGGAGGAATAGGTTCAGGTGTGGTAGTAGGGTAGGTTTAGTGACAGAGATGAATACGTTCAGGAGTGGTAGTAGGGTAGGTATAGTAACAGGAGGAATAGGTTCAGGGGTGGTAGTAAGGTAGGTATAGAGAGAGAGGAAGGAATAGATTCAGGAGTGGTAGTAGGGTAAGTATAGTGACAAGTGGAATATGTTCAGCAGTGGTTTTAGGTAGATACAGTGACAGGGAGGAATAGCATCAGTAGTGGTAGTAAGGTAGGTATAGTGAAAGGGAAGAATACGTTCAGTAGTGGTAGTAGGGTAGGTATAGTGACAGGGAGGTATAGGTTCAGGAGTGGTAGTAAGGTAGGTATAGTGACAGAGATGAATAGGTTCAGGGGTGGTTGTAGGGTAAGTATAGTAACATAGGGAATAGGTTTGGGTGTGGTAGTAAGGTAGGTATAGAGAGAGAGGGAGGAATAGATTCAGGAGTGGTAGTAAGGTAGGTTTAGAGACAGGGATGAATACGTTCAGGAGTGGTGGTAGGGTAGGTATAGTGACAAGGGGAATACAATCAGTAGTAGTATTAGGGTAGATATAGTGACAGGGAGGATAGCATCAGCAGTGGTAGTAAGGTAGGTATAGTGAAAGGGAGGAATAAGTTCAGGAGTGGTAGTAGGGTGGGTATAGTGATAGGGAGGTATAGGTTCAGGAGTGGTAGTAAGGTAGGTATAGTGACAGGGAGGAATAGGTTCAGGAGTGATAGTAAGGTAGGTATAGTGGCAGGGAGGAATAGGTTCAGGAGAGGTAGTAAGGTAGGTATAGTGACAGGAGGAATGGATTCAAAGGTGGTAGTAAGGTAGGTATAGCGACAGGCAGGAATAGGTTCAGGAATGGTAGAAAGGTAGGTATAGTGACAGGAGGAAAAGGTTCAGGAGTGGTAGTAAGGTAAGTATAGTGACAGGGAGGAATACGTTGAGGAGTGGTAGTAAGGTAGGTATAGTGACAGGGAGGAATAGGTTCAGGAGTGGTAGTAGGGTAGGTATAGTGACAGGGGGAATAGGTTCACGAGTGGTAGTAAGGTAGTTATACTGACAGGGAGGAATAGGTTCAGGAGTGGTAGTAAGGTAGGTATATAGAAAGAGAGGGAGGAATAGGTTCAGGAGTGGTAGTAGGTAGTTATAGTGACAGGGAGGAATAGGTTCAGGAGTGTTAGTAGGGTAGTTATAGTGACAGGGAGGAATAGATTCAGAAGTGGTAGTAAAGTAGGTATAGTAACAGGAAGGAATAGGTTCAGGGCTGGTAGTAAGGTAGGTATAGTGACAGGGAGGAATAGGTTCAGGAGTGGTAGTAAGGTAGGTATAGTGACAGGGAGGAATGGATTCAAAAGTCGTAGTATGGTATAGTGACATGGAGGAATAGGTTCAGGACTGGAAGTAAAGTAGGTATAGCAACAAGGAGGAATAGGTTCAGGACTGGTAGTAAGGTAGGTATAGTGACAGGGAGGAATACGTTCAGGAGTCGTAGAAGGGTAGGTATAGTGACAGGGGGAATAGGTTCACGAGTGGTTGTAAGGTAGTTATAGTGACAGGGAGGAATAGGTTCAGGAGTGGTAGTAAGGTAGGTATAGCGACAGGGAGGAATAGGTTCAGGAGTGGTAGTAAGGTAGGTATAGTGACAGGGAGGAATAGGTTCAGGAGTGGTAGTAAGGTGGGTATAGTGACAGGGAGGAATACATTCAGGAGTGGTAGTAAGGTAGGTATAGTGACAGGGAGGAATAGGTAAAGGAGTGGTAGTAAGGTAGGTATAGTGACAGGGAGGAATAGGTTCAGGAGTGGTAGTAAGGTAGATATAGTAACAGGGGGAATAGATTCAGGAGTGGTAGTAAGGTAGGTATAGTAACAGGGGGAATAGATTCAGCAGTGGTAGTAAGGTAGGTATAGTAACAGGGAGAATAGGTACAGGAGTGGTAGTAAGGTTGGTATAGTAACAGGGGGAATAGGTTCAGGAGAGGTAGTAAGGTAGGTATAGTAACAGGGGGAATAGGTTCAGGAGTGGTAGTAAGGTAGGTATAGTGACAGGGAGGAATAGATTCAGGAGTGGAAGTAAAGTAGGTATATTAACAGGGAGGAATAGGTTGCAGAGTGGTAGTAAGGTAGATATAGTGACAGGGAGGAATAGGTTCAGGCGTGGTAGTAAGGTAGGTATAGTGACAGGGAGGAATAGGTAAAGGAGTGGTAGTAAGGTAGGTATAGTGACAGGGAGGAATAGGTAAAGGAGTGGTAGTAAGGTAGGCATAGTGACATGGAGGAATAAGTTCAGGAGTGGTAGTAAGGTAGGTATAGTGACAGGGAGGAATTGGTTCAGGAGTGGTAGTAAGGTAGGTATAGTGACAGGGATGAATATCTTCAGGAGTGGTAGTAAGGTAGGTATAGTGACAGGGAGGAATAGGTTCAGGAGAGGTAGTAAGGTAGGTATAGTGACAGGGAGGAATAGGTTCAGGAGTGGTAGTAAGGTAGGTATAGTGACAGGGAGGAATAAGTTCAGGAGTAGTAGTAAGGTAGGCATAAAGACAAAGAGGAATAGGTTCAGGAGTGATAGTAGGGTAGTTATAGTGACAGGGAGGAATAGATTCAGGAGTGGAAGTAGGGTAGGTATAGTGACAGGGAGGAATAGGTTCAGGAGTGGTAGTAAAGTAGGTATAGTAACAGGGAGGAATAGGTTCAGGACCGGTAGTAAGGTAGGCATAGTGAAAGGGAGGAATAGATTCAAGAGTGGTTGTAAGGTAGGTGTAGTGACAGGGGGGAATAGATTCAGGAGTGGTAATAAGGTAGGTATAGTGACATGGAGGAGTAGTTTCAGAAGTGGGAGTAAGGTAGGTATCTTGAAAGGGAGGAATAGCCTCAGGAGTGGTTGTAAGGTAGGCATAGTGACAGGGAGGAATAGGTTCAGGAGTGGTAGTAAGGTAGGTACAGTGACAGGGAGGAATAGGTTCAGGTGTGGTAGTAGGGTAGGTTTAGTGACAGAGATGAATGCGTTCAGTAGTGGTAGTAGGGTAGGTATAGTGACAGGGAGGTATAGGTTCAGGAGTGGTAGTAAGGTAGGTATAGTGACAGGGAGGAATAGGTTCAGGTGTGGTAGTAGGGTAGGCATAGTAACAGGGGGAATAGGTTCAGGGGTGGTAGTAAGGTAGGTATAGAGAGAGAGAGGGAGGAACAGATTCAAGAGTGGTAGTAAGGTAGGTATAGAGCCAGGGATGAATAAGTTCAGGAGTGGTGGTAGGGTAGGTATAGTGACAAGGGGAATACAATCAGTAGTAGTATTAGGGTAGATATAGTGACAGGGAGGATAGCATCAGCAGTGGTAGTAAGGTAGGTATAGTGAAAGGGAGGAATAAGTTCAGGAGTGGTAGTAGGGTAGGTATAGTGATAGGGAGGTATAGGTTCAGGAGTGGTAGTAAGGTAGGTATAGTGACAGGGAGGAATAGGTTCAGGAGTGATAGTAAGGTAGGTATAGTGGCAGGGAGGAATAGGTTCAGGAGAGGTAGTAAGGTAGGTATAGTGACAGGGAGGAATGGATTCAAAGGTGGTAGTAAGGTAGGTATAGCGACAGGCAGGAATAGGTTCAGGAATGGTAGAAAGGTAGGTATAGTGACAGGGAGGAAAAGGTTCAGGAGTGGTAGTAAGGTAAGTATAGTGACAGGGAGGAATACGTTGAGGAGTGGTAGTAAGGTAGGTATAGTGACAGGGAGGAATAGGTTCAGGAGTGGTAGTAGGGTAGGTATAGTGACAGGGGGAATAGGTTCACGAGTGGTAGTAAGGTAGTTATACTGACAGGAGGAATAGGTTGAAGAGTGGTAGTAAGTTAGGTATAGAGAGAGAGGGAGGAATAGGTTCAGGAGTGGTAGTAGGTAGTTATAGTGACAGGGAGGAATAGGTTCAGGAGTGTTAGTAGGGTAGTTATAGTGACAGGGAGGAATAGATTCAGAAGTGGTAGTAAAGTAGGTATAGTAACAGGAAGGAATAGGTTCAGGGCTGGTAGTAAGGTAGGTATAGTGACAGGGAGGAATAGGTTCAGGAGTGGTAGTAAGGTAGGTATAGTGACAGGGAGGAATGGATTCAAAAGTCGTAGTATGGTATAGTGACATGGAGGAATAGGTTCAGGACTGGAAGTAAAGTAGGTATAGCAACAAGGAGGAATAGGTTCAGGACTGGTAGTAAGGTAGGTATAGTGACAGGAGGAATACGTTCAGGAGTCGAGAAGGGTAGGTATAGTGACAGGGGAATAGGTTCACGAGTGGTTTGTAAGGTAGTTATAGTGACAGGGAGGAATAGGTTCAGAGTGGTAGTAAGGTAGGTATAGCGACAGGGAGGAATAGGTTCAGGAGTGGTAGTAAGGTAGGTATAGTGACAGGGAGGAATAGGTTCAGGAGTGGTAGTAAGGTGGGTATAGTGACAGGGAGGAATACATTCAGGAGTGGTAGTAAGGTAGGTATAGTGACAGGGAGGAATAGGTAAAGGAGTGGTAGTAAGGTAGGTATAGTGACAGGGAGGAATAGGTTCAGGAGTGGTAGTAAGGTAGATATAGTAACAGGGGGAATAGATTCAGGAGTGGTAGTAAGGTAGGTATAGTAACAGGGGGAATAGATTCAGCAGTGGTAGTAAGATAGGTATAGTAACAGGGAGAATAGGTACAGGAGTGGTAGTAAGGTTGGTATAGTAACAGGGGGAATAGGTTCAGGAGAGGTAGTAAGGTAGGTATAGTAACAGGGGGAATAGGTTCAGGAGTGGTAGTAAGGTAGGTATAGTGACAGGGAGGAATAGATTCAGGAGTGGAAGTAAAGTAGGTATATTAACAGGGAGGAATAGGTTGCAGAGTGGTAGTAAGGTAGATATAGTGACAGGGAGGAATAGGTTCAGGCGTGGTAGTAAGGTAGGTATAGTGACAGGGAGGAATAGGTAAAGGAGTGGTAGTAAGGTAGGTATAGTGACAGGGAGGAATAGGTAAAGGAGTGGTAGTAAGGTAGGCATAGTGACATGGAGGAATAAGTTCAGGAGTGGTAGTAAGGTAGGTATAGTGAAAGGGTGGAATAGGTTCAGGAATGGTAGTAAGGAAGGTATAGTGACAGGGATGAATATGTTCAGGAGTGGTAGTAGGGTAGGTATAGTGACAGGGAGGAATAGGTTCAGGAGAGGTAGTAAGGTAGGTATAGTGACAGGGAGGAATAGGTTCAGGAGTGGTAGTAAGGTAGGTATAGTGACAGGGAGGAATAAGTTCAGGAGTAGTAGTAAGGTAGGCATAAAGACAAAGAGGAATAGGTTCAGGAGTGATAGTAGGGTAGTTATAGTGACAGGGAGGAATAGATTCAGGAGTGGAAGTAGGGTAGGTATAGTGACAGGGAGGAATAGGTTCAGGAGTGGTAGTAAAGTAGGTATAGTAACAGGGAGGAATAGGTTCAGGACCGGTAGTAAGGTAGGCATAGTGAAAGGGAGGAATAGATTCAAGAGTGGTTGTAAGGTAGGTGTAGTGACAGGGGGGAATAGATTCAGGAGTGGTAATAAGGTAGGTATAGTGACATGGAGGAGTAGTTTCAGAAGTGGGAGTAAGGTAGGTATCTTGAAAGGGAGGAATAGCCTCAGGAGTGGTTGTAAGGTAGGCATAGTGACAGGGAGGAATAGGTTCAGGAGTGGTAGTAAGGTAGGTACAGTGACAGGGAGGAATAGGTTCAGGTGTGGTAGTAGGGTAGGTTTAGTGACAGAGATGAATACGTTCAGGAGTGGTAGTAGGGTAGGTATAGTAACAGGAGGAATAGGTTCAGGGGTGGTAGTAAGGTAGGTATAGAGAGAGAGGGAGGAATAGATTCAGGAGTGGTAGTAGGGTAAGTATAGTGACAAGTGGAATATGTTCAGCAGTGGTAGTAGGTAGATATAGTGACAGGGAGGAATAGCATCAGTAGTGGTAGTAAGGTAGGTATAGTGAAAGGGAAGAATACGTTCAGTAGTGGTAGTAGGGTAGGTATAGTGACAGGGAGGTATAGGTTCAGGAGTGGTAGTAAGGTAGGTATAGTGACAGGGAGGAATATGTTCAGGTGTGGTAGTAGAGTCGGCATAGTAACAGGGGGAATAGGTTCAGGGGTGGTAGTAAGGTAGGTATAGAGAGAGAGAGGGAGGAACAGATTCAAGAGTGGTAGTAAGGTAGGTATAGAGCCAGGGATGAATAAGTTCAGGAGTGGTGGTAGGGTAGGTATAGTGACAAGGGGAATACATTCAGTAGTAGTATTAGGGTAGATATAGTGACAGGGAGGAATAGCATCAGCAGTGGTAGTAAGGTAGGTATAGTGAAAGGGAGGAATAAGTTCAGGAGTGGTAGTATGGTAGGTATAGTGATAGGGAGGTATAGGTTCAGGAGTGGTAGTAAGGTAGGTATAGTGACAGGGAGGAATAGGTTCAGGAGCGATAGTAAGGTAGGTATAGTGGCAGGGAGGAATAGGTTCAGGAGATGTAGTAAGGTAGGTATAGTGACAGGGAGGAATGGATTCAATAGTGGTAGTAAGGCAGGTATAGCAACAGGGAGGAATAGGTTCAGGAATGGTAGAAAGGTAGGTATAGTGACAGGGAGGAAAAGGTTCAGGAGTGGTAGTAAGGTAAGTATAGTGACAGGGAGGAATACGTTGAGGAGTGGTAGTAAGGTAGGTATAGTGACAGGGAGGAATAGGTTCAGGAGTGGTAGTAGGGTAGGTATAGTGACAGGGGGAATAGGTTCACGAGTGGTAGTAAGGTAGTTATACTGACAGGGAGGAATAGGTTCAGGAGTGGTAGTAAGGTAGGTATATAGAAAGAGAGGGAGGAATAGGTTCAGGAGTGGTAGTAGGTAGTTATAGTGACAGGGAGGAATAGGTTCAGGAGTGTTAGTAGGGTAGTTATAGTGACAGGGAGGAATAGATTCAGGAGTGGTAGTAAAGTAGGTATAGTAACAGGAAGGAATAGGTTCAGGGCTGGTAGTAAGGTAGGTATAGTGACAGGGAGGAATAGGTTCAGGAGTGGTAGTAAAGTAGGTATAGTAACAAGGAGGAATAGGTTCAGGACTGGTAGTAAGGTAGGTATAGTTACTGGGAGGAATGAATTCAGGAGTCGTAGAAGGTAGGTATAGTGACAGGGGGAATAGGTTCACGAGTGGTAGTAAGGTAGTTATAGTGACAGGGAGGAATAGGTTCAGGAGTGGTAGTAAGGTAGGTATAGTGACAGGGAGTAATATGTTCAGGAGTGGTAGTAAGGCATGAATAGTGAAAGGGAGGAATATATTCAGGAGTGGTAGTAGGAATGTATAGTGACAGGGAGGAATGGATTAAAAAGTCATAGTATGGTATAGTGACATGGAGGAATAGGTTCAGGAGTGGTAGTAAAGTAGGTATAGTAACAAGGAGGAATAGGTTCAGGACTGGTAGTAAGGTAGGTATAGTGACAGGGAGGAATACGTTCAGGAGTCGTAGAAGGGTAGGTATAGTGACAGGGGGAATAGGTTCACGAGTGGTTGTAAGGTAGTTATAGTGACAGGGAGGAATAGGTTCAGGAGTGGTAGTAAGGTAGGTATAGTGACAGGGAGGAATAGGTTCAGGAGTGGTAGTAAGGTGGGTATAGTGACAGGGAGGAATACGTTCAGGAGTGGTAGTAAGGTAGGTATAGTGACAGGGAGGAATAGGTAAAGGAGTGGTAGTAAGGTAGGTATAGTGACAGGGAGGAACAGATTCAGGAGTGGTAGTAAGGTAGGTATAGTGACAGGGAGGAATAGGTTCAGGAGAGGTAGTAAGGTAGGTATAGTGACAGGAAGGAATAGGTTCAGTAGTGGTAGTAAGGTAGGTATAGTGACAAAGAAGAATAGGTTCAGGTGTGGTAGTAGGGTAGGTATAGTGACAGGGGGAATAAGTTCAGTACTGGTAGTAAGGTAGGTATAGTGACAGGGATGAATAGGTTCATGAGTGGTAGTAGGGTAGGTATAGTAACAGTGGGAATAGGTTCAGGGATGGTAGTAAGGTAGGTATAGAGAGAGAGAGGGAGGAATAGGTTCAGGTGTGGTAGTAAGGTAGGTATAGTGACAGGGATGAATAGGTTGAGGAGTGGTAGTAGGGTAGGTATAGTGAAAGGGAGGAATAAGTTCAGCAGTGGTAGTAGGGTATGTATAGTGACAGGGAGGTAAAGGTTCAGAAGTGGTAGTAAGGTAGGTACAGTGACAGGGAGGAAAAGGTTCAGGAGTGATAGTAAGGTAGGTATAGTGACAGCGAGGAATAGGTTCAGGAGTGGCAGTAAGGCATGCATAGTGACAGGGAGGACTAGGATCAGGAGTGGTAGTTAGGTGGGTATAGTGACAGGGAGGAATAGGTTCAGGAGTGGTAGTAAGGTAGGTATAGTGACAGGGAGAAATAGGTTCAGGAGTGGTAGTAAGGAAGGTATACTGACAGGGAGGAATAGGTTCAGGAGTGGTAGTAAGGAAGGTATAGTGACAGGGAGGAATAGGTTCAGGAGTGGTAGTAATGTAGGTATAGTGACAGGGATGAGTAGGTTCAGGAGTGGTAGTAAGGTAGGTATAGTGACAGGGAGGAATAGGTTCAGGAGTGGTAGTAAGGTAGGTATAGTGACAGGGAGGAATAGGTTCAGGAGTGGTAGTAAGATAGGTAGAGTGACAGGGAGGAAGAGGTTCAGGAGTGGTAGTAAGGTAGATATCATGACAGGGAGGAATACGTTCAGGAGTGGAAGTAAGGTAGGTATAGTGACAGGGAGGAATAGATTCAGGAGTGGTAGTACGGTAGGTATAGTGACAGGGAGGAATAGATCAAGGAATGGTAGTAAGGTAGGTATAGGACAGGAAGGAAAAGGTTCAGCAGTTGTAGTAAGGTAGGTATAGTGGCAGGGAGGCACAGGTTCAGGAGTGGTAGTAAGGTAGGTAGGTATAGTGACAGGGGGAATAGGTTCAGGAGTTTTAGTAAGGTAGGTATAGTGACAGGGAGGAATAGGTTCAGGGGTGGTACTAAGGTAGGTATAGTGACAGGGAGGAATAGGTTCTGGAGTGGTAGTAGGTTAGGTATAGTGACAAGGGGAATAGTTTCAGGAGTGGTGGTAAGGTAGGCATAGTGACAGGGATGAATAGGTTCAGGAGTAGTAGTAGGGTAGGTATAGTAACAGGGGTAATAGGTTCAGAGGTGGTAGTAAAGTAAGTATAGAGAGAGAGGGAGGAATATATTCAGGAGTGCTAGTAAGGTAGGTATAGTGACAGGGAGGAATAGATTCAGGAGTGCTAGTAAGGTAGGTATAGTGACAGGGAGGAGTAAGTTCAGGAGTGGTAGTAGGGTAGGAATAGTGAAAGGGAGGAATTGGTTCAGTAGTGGTAGTAAGGTAGGTATAGTGGCAGGGAGGAATAGGTTCACGAGTTGTAGTAAGGTAGGTATAGTGACAGGGAGGAATAGGTTCAGGCGTGGTAGTAAGGTAGGTATAGTGACATGGAGGAAAAGGTTCAGGAGTGTTAGTAAGGTAGGTATAGTGACAGGGAGGAATAGGTTCAGGAGTGGTAGTAAGGTAGGTATAGTGACAGGGAGGAATAGATTCAGGAGTGGTAGTAAGGTAGGTATAGTGACAGTGAGGAATAGGTCCAGGAGTGGTAGTAATGTAGGTATAGTGACAGGGAGGAATATGTTCAGGAGTGGTAGTAAGGTAGGTATAGAGAGAGAGGGAGGGAGGGAGGAATAGGTTCAGGAATGGTAGTAAGGTAGGTCTAGAGAGAGAGGATGGGTACAGGGTGGAATAGGTTCAGGAGTGGTAGTAAGGTATGTATAGTAACAGGGAGGAATAGGTTCAGGAGTGGTAGTAAGGTAGGTATAGAGAGAAAGGGAGGAATAGGTTCAGGAGTGGTAGTAAGGTAGGTATAGTGACAGGGATGAATATGTTCAGGAGTGGCAGTAGGGTAGGTATAGTGACAGGGAGGAATAGGTTCAGGAATGGTAGTAAGGTAGGTATAGTGGCAGGGAGGAATTGGTTCACAGTGGTAGTAAGGTATGTATAGTAACAGGGAGGAATAGGTTCAGGAGTGGTAGTAAGGTAGGTATAGTGACAGGGAGGAATACGTTCAGGAGTGGTAGTAAGGTAGGTGTAGAGAGAGAGAGGGAGGGAGGAATAGGTTCTGGAGTGGTAGTAAGGTAGGTATAGTGACAGGGAGGAATAGGTTCAGGAGTGGTAGTAAGGTAGGTATAGAGAGAGGGAGGGAGGAACAGATTCAGGAGTGGTAGTAATGTAGGTAAAGTGACAGGGATGAGTAGGTTCAGGAGTGGTAGTTAGCTAGGTATAGTGACAGGGAGGAATATGTTCAGGAGTGGTAGTAAGGTAGGTATAGTGACAGGGAGGAATAGATTCAGGAGTGGTAGTAAGGGAGGTATAGTGACAGGGAGGAATAGGTTCAGGAGTGGTAGTAAGGTAGGTATAGCGACAGCGAGGAATAGGTTCAGAAGTGGTAGTAAAGTAGGTATAGTCACCGGGAGGGATAGGTTCAGGAGTGGTAGTAATGTAGGTATAGTGACAGGGAGGAATAGGTTCAGGAGTGGTAGTAAGGTAGGTATAGTGACAGGGAGGAATAGGTTCAGGAGACGTAGTAAGGTAGGTATAGTGACAGGGAGGAATAGGGTTAGGAGTGGTAGTAGGTTAGTTATAGTGACTGGGAGGAATACATTCAGGATTGGCAGTAAGGTAGGTATAGTGACATGGAGGAATTGGTTCAGGAGTGGTAGTAATGTAGGTATAGTGACAGGGAGGTATAGGTTCAGGAGTGGAGGTAAGGTAGGTATAGTGTAAGGGAGGAATAGTCTCAACAGTGGTAGTAAGTTAGGTATAGAGACAGGGCGGATTAGGTTCAGGCGTGGTAGTACGGTAGGTATAGTGACAGGGAGGAATAGGTTCAGGACTGGTAGTAAGGTAGGTATAGTGACAGGGAGGAATAGGTTCAGGACTGGTAGTATGGTAGGTATGGTGATAGGGAGGAATAGGTACAGGAGTGGTAGTAAGGTAAGTATAGTGACAGGGAGGAATAGATTCAGGAGTGGTAGCAAGGTTGCAATAATAAACGGAAGGAATAGTTTCAGGAGTGGTAGTAAGGTATGTATATTGACAGGGAAGTATAGGTTCAGGAGTGGTAGTAGCTTAGGTATAGTGACAGGGATGAAAAGATTCAGGACTGGTGGTAAAGTAGGTATAGTAACAGGGAGGAATAGGTTCAGGAGTGGTAGTAAGGTAGGTATAGTGACAGGGAGGATTAGATTCAGGAGTGGTAGTAAGGTAGGTATAGTGACAGGGAGGAATAAGTTCAGGAGTGGTAGTAAGGTAGGTATAGAGAGAAAGGGAGGGAGGGAGGAATAGGTTCAGGAATGGTAGTAAGGTAGGTATAGTGACAGGGATGAATATGTTCAGGAGTGGTAGCTGGGTAGGTATAGTGACAGGGAGGAATAGGTTCACAGTGGTAGTAATGTGGGTATAGTGACAGGGAGGAATAAGTTCAGGAATGGTTGAAAGGTAAGTAGAGTGACAGGGAGGAAAAGGTTCAGGAGTGGTAGTAAGGTAGGTATAGTGACAGGGAGGAATTAGTTCAGGAGTGGTATTAAGGTAGGTATAGTGACAGGGAGGAATAGGTTCAGGAGTGGTAGTAAGGTAAGTATAGCGACAGGGAGGAATAGGTTCAGAAGTGGTAGTAAAGTAGGTATAGTCACCGGGAGGGATAGGTTCAGGAGTGGTAGTAATGTAGGTATAGTGACAGGGAGGAATAGGTTCAGGAGTGGTAGTAAGGTAGGTATAGTGACAGGGAGGAATAGGTTCAGGAGACGTAGTAAGGTAGGTATAGTGACAGGGAGGAATAGGTTCAGGAGTGGTAGTAAGTTAGGTATAGTGACTGGGAGGAATAGATTCAGGATTGGCAGTAAGGTAGGTATAGTGACAGGGAGGAATTGGTTCAGGAGTGGTAGTAATGTAGGTATAGTGACAGGGAGGTATAGGTTCAGGAGTGGTGGTAAGGTAGGTATAGTGTAAGGGAGGAATAGTGTCAACAGTGGTAGTAAGGTAGGTATAGAGACAGGGCGGATTAGGTTCAGGCGTGGTAGTATGGTAGGTATAGTGACAGGGAGGAATAGGTTCAGGACTGGTAGTAAGGTAGGTATAGTGACAGGGAGGAATAGGTTCAGGACTGGTAGTATGGTAGGTATGGTGACAGGGAGGAATAGGTGCAGGAGTGGTAGTAAGGTAAGTATAGTGACAGGGAGGAATAGATTCAGGAGTGGTAGTAAGGTTGCAATAATAAACGGAAGGAATAGGTTCAGGAGTGGTAGTAAGGTAGGTAATGTGACAGGGAGGAATAGGTTCAGGAGTGGTAGTAACGTAGGTATAGTGCAAGGGATGAAAAGATTCAGGAGTGGTGGTAAAGTAGGTATAGTAACAGGGAGGAATAGGTTCAGGAGTGGTAGTAAGGTAGGTATAGTGACAGGGATGATTAGATTAACGAGTGGTAGTAAGGTAGGTGTAGTTACAGGGAGGAGTATGTTCAGGAGTGGTAGTAAGGTAGGTATAGAGAGAAAGGGAGGGAGGGAAGAATAGGTTCAGGTATGGTAGTAAGGTAGGTATAGTGACAGGGATGAACATGTTCAGGAGTGGTAGTAAGGTAGGTATAGTGACAGGGAAGAATGGATTCAAAAGTGGTAGTAAGGTGGGTATAGCGACAGGGAGGAATAGGTTCAGGAATGGTTGAAAGGTAGGTAGAGTGACAGGGAGGAAAAGGTTCAGGAGTGGTAGTAAGGTAGGTATAGTGACAGGGAGGAATTAGTTCAGGAGTGGTATTAAGGTAGGTATAGTGACAGGGAGGAATAGTTTCAGGAGTGGTAGTAAAGTAGGTATAGTGACAGGGAGGAATAGGTTCAGAAGTGGTAGTAAAGTAGGTATAGTCACCGGGAGGGATAGGTTCAGGAGTGGTAGTAATGTAGGTATAGTGACAGGGAGGAATAGGTTCAGGAGTGGTAGTAAGGTAGGTATAGTGACAGGGAGGAATAGGTTCAGGAGACGTAGTAAGGTAGGTATAGTGACAGGGAGGAATAGGTTCAGGAGTGGTAGTAAGTTAGGTATAGTGACTGGGAGGAATAGATTCAGGATTGGCAGTAAGGTAGGTATAGTGACAGGGAGGAATTGGTTCAGGAGTGGTAGTAATGTAGGTATAGTGACAGGGAGGTATAGGTTCAGGAGTGGTGGTAAGGTAGGTATAGTGTAAGGGAGGAATAGTCTCAACAGTGGTAGTAAGGTAGGTATAGAGACAGGGCGGATTAGGTTCAGGCGTGGTAGTACGGTAGGTATAGTGACAGGGAGGAATAGGTTCAGGACTGGTAGTAAGGTAAGTATAGTGACAGGGAGGAATAGGTTCAGGACTGGTAGTATGGTAGGTATGGTGATAGGGAGGAATAGGTACAGGAGTGGTAGTAAGGTTAGTATAGTGACAGGGAGGAATAGATTCAGGAGTGGTAGTAATGTTGCAATAATAAACGGAAGGAATAGGTTCAGGAGTGGTAGTAAGGTAGGTATAGTGACAGGGATGATTAGATTAATGAGTGGTAGTAAGGTAGGTGTAGTTACAGGGAGGAGCATGTTCAGGAGTGGTAGTAAGGTATGTATAGAGAGAAAGGGAGGGAGGGAAGAATAGGTTCAGGAATGGTAGTAAGATAGGTATAGTGACAGGGAGGAATAGGTTCAGGAGTGGTAGTAAGGTAGGTATAGTGACAGGGAAGAATGTATTCAAAAGTGGTAGTAAGGTGGGTATAGTGACAGGGAGGAATAGGTTCAGGAATGGTTGAAAGGTAGCAATACCAGGAATACTACTCACAGCTGAGGATGCTCTCACCAAACAAAGGAAACGTAACTGTAGAAATGTAAGAGCA
Source organism: Protopterus annectens (assembly GCF_019279795.1). Classification (NCBI taxonomy): domain Eukaryota; kingdom Metazoa; phylum Chordata; order Ceratodontiformes; family Protopteridae; genus Protopterus; species Protopterus annectens. The sequence continues at coordinate 915,322,321 of NC_056733.1, forward strand.
ATAAGAAAGGGGTACCCCAAAAA